>NW_020950792.1:6763-75782 GCF_900497805.2 Vombatus ursinus | reverse complement strand
GTAGTGGTTGTGGTGCTGGTAGTGGTGGTGGTGGTGGTGGTGGTGGTAGTAGTAGTAGTAGTAATGACTCTTTCTATTTCTGTCTTAGTGTCTCTGTCTCTTTCTTTTAGTCTGTATTACACATGAACCTGGTGGAGAGCATTCATTGGTTCAGAGTTGAAAGATTCCTCAAAATTCAGAGAAAAGAAAAACTGGCCTATTTGGACCAGTGTGAACTAGCCTTTAAGATACAATATCAAACTTTCTTGACAAATCAAACAAAATTTGCTTTTGTGGTAGGCAAAATAAGAGGCATTGTTCTTCATTAAGCAGTTCCCATGATAAGTCTTCTTATTGGAGTCTTCTGTTGGGATAGTATAGCTATCTTTAAAGTGAGTTTTTAGCAACATCTTACTACCTTTCGCTGAAATGTGACAAAGAATCTTTGGTGTTAAGAATGTGAAAAGTGGGCTACTGGTTATTTACCTAAGCAACACATTTTAGGGTTATCAGCAATTTTAAGTTGGCAAGAAGAAATTGATGATGGAATATTTAGAAGTGTGTTGAATGGTGAATGAAAATGATTATTTTGTGAAGTGTATTCATTTAAGTAAGAAGTAAAGAAAGAGCAAAGGAAGGAGGGAGAGAGGGAAGAAGGGAAGAAAGGAAGGAAGGATGAAGAGTAGGAAGGATGGAGAGAGGGAGAAAAGGAAGAAAGGGGAATGAAGGAAGAAAAGAGGTAGAGAAGGAAGGAGAGTAGGAAGGAAGGAGGGAGAGAGTGAAGGAAGGAAGGGGAAGTGAAAGAGGAAAGGAAGGAAAGAAGGAGGGGAGGAAAGGAAGAAAAGGAAGAGGGAGGGAAGGAAGAAGAGAAAAAAGAAAGGAGAGAGGGAAGGAGGAAAAGAAGGAGGGAGGAAAGAAAGAAAGCACTTATTAAATGTCCACTCTGTTCAGGTTCTGTGCTAAGCTAGAATGGATATCCCAAAAAAAGATGATGTCTGAGAATGAGATTCTGGTTTTTGGACTATTGGTTAAAATATAATAGTGATTGCCTCCTCTCCAGAAATGGCCTAGAACTTCTTGAAATGTATTTGTAGGAAGTCTCACAATCTAATCAAAAGGGCTTTAAACTGAAAAGGAAAGAGCAGGCAGAAGAGGATTCAGTATACTTACCAAATTAAATATAATAGGAATCATAGTTATCATAGATTTAGTATTGAAAGAGACTTTATGTCCAACAGTCTCACATTTAAAAATGAGGAAAATGAAGTCTAGAGAGATAAGATGACTAACCCCAAGTCACCCAGTTGGGAAATACAGAATCAACATCTAAAACCAAGTCCTCTCTTCACTCCAGCAAAGGAGAAGCAGTTTATTAGTAGGCACTTAATAAATGCTTGTTGATTATTTGATGCATTGTAGCAGCAGAGACACCCAGATAGTCATAGAAAACAAAATATAAAAGCCAGTAAAAAAATTCACGACCTCAGATGGTTATGTACAAAGGCATGAAACACAGCTAACAAACAAAATGAACAGTTGATCTTCATATAAGGAGTTGGAACTTGGCTTAATAGGTATCATTGAGACTCTATGGGGTATGACACGCAGAGGCAAAGATGTACATGTAGGGTACACAAGTAGTCAGGGCAACTCATCCTCCTACTAGGGTTATATCCCAACTAGAACCCTTATTTGTCTCTGGTATAGGATGCTCTGCACAGGTTGCTCATATTTACTGCAGTGGCATTTGCTGATTTCTCTTCTGTCATTGTCATCTGATGGCATCTTTACTGGGCAGCTTTCTTTGGGTTATCTACTATGTTCTGCTCCCATTTGCTAGCCTTCTTCTGAATTGTAATAACTCTGTGGTTTGGCCTTGCCTTTCCTGTGTGGGGACGAGCCTCAGTAACTTGAGTGGTAGTGCATTCTGGGATTCACCATGAAAATAGATGGAGTTCCTGAGAGTGAGTGTGAAGATAAGAATTTGAACCACTGCAGTACATCACAGAAATCAGCTGAGAAGGGAGACTGAGCATGAAGTACACTGAGAATATAAAATTGTAAAGGTTTGGGCTTGTGACTTGTCTGTTTATATTCACACTCACTTCATACAGTATATACCAAATGGAGAGATCAGTGAAAATAACATCAAATTTTGTCCAATACAATTTACCTGAATTGTACATACAGCTGAATTCTACTCTGGATTTCTGATTTGAAAGTAGAGTCTCCAGGGTTGAGACACTATGTGAGCTAGTTCAAGAATTATATTCCAGGCTACCAATAAAGATAACACTATTAAAGGTACCAACAAACCTACCTCAACCATAAAATACCACAGGAACAATGAAGAAGGGCATGGAAAAATGATTAATCACAAATGAACAAAAACTTTACTGAATTACTTTATCCCATCTAAGATGCCAGGATGATTTCAGTAGAGTTCTGCTTAGTGGAGGTTTACCCAAGGGAAAGGGCCTAAATGCCTGAACTTCTGGTAAGAGATTGCCTGGGGCGGCAGTACCAAATATCAGGGCAACTAAGACACAGTGACATTGTATGACTCAGTCCATCAAAGTTTCTTATCAAGTGGAGTATATATGTATGTCTGTGTGGGAAGACTGCAATTGAACGTACTGGAGACAGGGCTAAAATCTATACCACTGTATCAATGCTGCTGAGAAGCAAGCCAGGAGGAAAAGAGAAAGGAAAGAAAGGACAAAGTCATGCATGAACCAGCTTGGGGACAGGTAGATGTCAACATTGAAGTTGTGAGGTATACCTGAGTGAGACAAAACAACACACACACACACACACACTCACACCCCAAACCAACAACAACAGAGAGGGAAGAACCAGCTTCTCACCTACAGGTGGAATAGGCCTAGAGCCTCAAGAGCTAGCTGTTCTTACAGCTTAAAGACAGGCCTAAGCAGAAGACAGAAAGGGGGGAGAGGGGGTGGACAGACAGAGAAAGAGAGAGAGAGACAGAGAGACAGAGAGCATTTGTTACTTACCAGCAAACACTTGCTAAGAAACAGGACTAAAGAAAAAAATCCTATATAGGAGAGGAACCCAAAGAAAATTCAAAAGGCTACCACTATACCTTCTGTGAAATAGTGCCTGAAAAAAATCTGTAAAGAGAATAAATAATTTAGAATAGGAGGTGGACCCTATACCCAATAATGAACACCTTGAAAAATAGAATGTTACAAACAGAATTCAATGATTAAGCAAGACTATATTTAACTAAGTAAAAAGACTGGATAAAAAATAGTGCAAAAGAGATATCTACTATCAAAAACAAATAACTTGGACAAAAGGGTGAGAGGAAAAATTATTTAATTATCTTTGGACTTCCTGGAAAGTATGATGAAACAAAAGCTCTCTACTTAATATTTCAAGAAATAATAAAACAAAATTATTCAGACCCATGAAAATGAGGGTAATATAAAAACAAAATCCACAGATTGCTCCCCTTGAAGGAAACTCCAAATTCAACACACCCAGAAATGTCATAGCCAAAATCCAGACCAAAGAAAAAATAACAGACCAAGGAGAAAAGTACCACTGTCTGGATCACACATATTGCACCAATAACTCTAAAGAAAAGAAAAACTTGGGAACTGATATATCAAAGGACAAAAGTAAAAGGTGTATAAACAAGAATAACTTAGCTTGAAAAACTACAGGGAAAAAATGGGCCTGTAACAAACATTATTACAAGTCAGGGGAATTTGAATAAAGGATTCAGACTTGAAAGGAGCTTAAATAATTAAGTTCTTAAAAATGTTTGTGTCAAAGAACAAATAACAGGAATGAATTTATCAATGAAATTGATAATAATGAGACAACATACCCAAGCTTATAGAATGTAGTTGAAGGAGTCCTCGGGAAAATATGTCATCAACAAAAAAGAGAGAATGGATCAAGGAACTGAGCATACATTAAAAAAAACACCTAGAAAAACAAGAAATCAAAACCCTCTAAAACACAGAAATAGAAATTATGAAGATAAAACAAAAAATTTAATTGATAAAGTTGAAATTATAAGAAACAAAAATATGATAGCTTTGATGTATCACTTTAATATTTGCAAAGAGCTTTACATACATTATCTCCTTTGATCCTCACAACCATCACTCAAGAAAGGTCTCCATTTAACATATGAGGAAACAGGCTGCTAGAGATTAAGTGACTTGACCAGGCCTCTATAGCTAGTAAGTGTCTCAAACAAGATTTGAC
Organism: Vombatus ursinus; assembly: GCF_900497805.2. NCBI lineage: Eukaryota > Metazoa > Chordata > Mammalia > Diprotodontia > Vombatidae > Vombatus > Vombatus ursinus. The sequence goes on along the minus strand of NW_020950792.1, from coordinate 71,558 downwards.
TTAGGTTAGTACACTTCTTTCAGGAGCAGTCATGGCAGTGTAGAGATGGAATAAAGTGAGCCCTACAAGTAAGACCCTCAGTGGATGGTAGCCTGGGGAAGGTAGGAGTGAGACAATTCCTCTTATGAATGTACCAATCTCTAGAGAGGTATAATTCCACCTTGCGGCAATTGTCTACCTAAACCTGAATTCTCTGCTGGCCTGGTGCCAGCTAGTAATTCTCTACTGGAAGAAAGAGTGTACCCAGAATGTCAGAGTCATGGGGCAAAGCCCCAGCCACTCCATGCTAGCATGGATGTCAAGGTCATCATGAATGATGAAATGGGCTGTTATAGAGAGAACTCTGAAATTGTAGTAGCTTTTGCTTAAAATGTTAGGTATAATGTTTGTCAAGATGCCGCATTTACCATTCTCTGAACTCAACTTCTAAATTTAGCTTATTACAGGATTATTTCCATTATAATCTATCACCAACTTTATAACAGAAGTTAATAAGTAAATTGCTTATACAAGTATTTCCTTGTGTTAAGGTAGAAATAGCAAAAGGTGATTGGCCATTAAACAATATCACTGTAACTTTCTTCATTTACAATTGAATTTAGGTGGCTATGTAGTCCCACACTTTCCAATTAAAAATGCAGTAATTTGTTCCCTTAAGTATTCCAGAAAGTGATACCAGGAGTCTCTGAAAAAAACTCTTTTGAAGAGAATGGAGTTAAGGCCAGATTCTCCTCCTACAAAATACTTTATGTTCTTTGTTGTTATTTTTTTTAAATGCTTTCATTTCCCAGTACCTCAACAATGCAATCTCTTCAGATTTGAAGTGTCTTCCACTGAATGCCTAAAACCTAGTAACAGGTAAATGGCATACCAAGAGACTGGCAGACTAGCACTTTGTTCCCTTCCCCCTGGTTCTTCTCTGCCCTTTATTTCTTTCTAATGTTGCTGTATGAGGACAAAGTCTCACCATGATTATAGCACAAGACTATGTTGCGATGGAGAGTGGGAGTCAGCATTCAAAATGGATTTTCATGGTATTCTTGAAGAGGCTAATTATAAAGAAAGTGGTATTTTGACAAGTCTTTCAATAACTTGGAATAAAAGGAGATTTGGTGTTCAAATGACTCCTTTCTTTGATTATTCCAAATGTTCTCTAGTGGAGAGGGTCTTCTCCCAGCATGGGATGTGGAGCTCTGGCATTCAGTAAAAATGAGGCTGGGTTGGGTTACACAGGATAGATTAGTCAAAGCTACTTGCATTTCATGAAGGAACAATTGGAGTCCAACTATGTGATGGATATTGAAAATATTATACTTTCACATTCTTCTTGGCTTTCTAGTAGATGAAATGTGAAGCCTGCTGTTTCCAGAACAAATTGTAATTGTTCCAACCGTGTCCTCTCCTCCACCTTACACCTATTTATTCAAAGAAATAAGAACAGAGGGAGGCAAATTACATATGACAAGTACATGTGCTCACTTTTTGGACCTATGGGGTGGGCTTGTTGATAAAGAGGGAGTGGGAGGCATGTATATGTTTTCATAGGGGAGTTTCACTGCATAGCATTTGAAGTCCTAAATTGAGACTGTTGGTTATGCACAAAATGGGTTCAGTCAAGCAAGGATTGGCTCATTAAATGAATATGAGAGAAAGAAAATTAGCAATGAAAAAAATTTTTAATAAGTAACATTTTAAAACATATAAGTTAAAATGGGCCTTTGAAATAAAATGGGGCATAGAAAAATCTATCATTGGAACACCCAAATAGAAGATGAAATTCTAGTGATCTGCGAACTTAATACAGATGAATACTTTGATGAGGCAGCCAAAACAGCCAATAAAATCCAAGGCTACCATAAGAGTTGTATATTACTTAGGACTAGGAAGGTAACTGGAATGCTATGTGCTGTCTTATAAGTTCCTTGAGGGCAGGTAGTGTCTCATCTTTTAATTTTCATCCCCAAGTCCCAGTATAATGCCTGGCACATTAGAGTCATGTAATAAATCCTTCTGTGCACTTCACTCAGCATCAGCTCATGTAAGTCTTTCCAGGTTTTTCCAAAATCATCCCACTCATCTTTTCTTATAGCACAATAGTATTCCATTACATTCATATACCACAACTAATACCATAGCCATTCCCCATTTGATGGGCATCCCCTCAATTTTCAATTCTTTGCCAACACATAAGGAGTTGCTATAAGCATCTTTGTATATGTAGGTCCCTTTCATTTTTATGACATCTTTGGTAATATTGCTGGATCAAAGGGTATGTACAGTTTGATTGCCTTTTAGGCATAATTCCAAATTGCCCTCCAGAATGGTTGGATCAGTTCACAACTCCACCAACAATGCATTAGTGTTCCAATTTTCCCACATCTTCTCTAACATTTATCATTTTCCTTTTTTGTTTTGTCATATTAGCCAGTCTCGTAGGTGTGAATTGGAGCCTCAGAGTTTTTTTTTAATTTGCATTTCTCTAATCAATAGTTATTTAAAGCATTTTTTCATATGACTATAGCTTTAATTTCTTCATCTGAAAATTGCCTGTTCTTATCTTTTGACCATTTATCAGTTGGGAACTGACTTATATTCTTATCAATTTCACTCAGTTCTCTATCTAGTTGAGCAATGAGGCCTTTATCAGAGATACTTGTTGCAAATCCCCCCCCCCCCAGTTTTCTGCTTTCTTTATTATTTTGGTTGCATTGGTTTTGTTTGTGCAAAAGTGTTTTCATTCAAAATTAGATACACAGTGCTTAAGAGTTACAAGCATCATCTTCCCATGAAAGGTTGTAAATAGCTTAAACTTATTGAACACCATGTTGTTGTTGTTTTTTTCCTTCCTGCTTACCTTTTTGTGCTTCTCTTGAGTCTTGTATTTGAAGAGTAAATTTTCTGTTCAGCTCTAGTTTTTTTTTTTAAGAAAGTTTGAAAATTCCCTATTTCATTGAATGTCTACCTTTTACCCTGGAAGATTATTCTCAATTTTCCTTAGTAGCTGATTCTTAGTTGTAATGCAAGCTCCTTTGCCTTCTGGAATGTCATATTCCAAGCCCTCCAATCCTTTAATATAGAAGTTGCTAAGTCCTGTGTAATCCTGACTGTGGTTCCTTAATATTTGAATTGTTTCTTTCTGACTGCTTGCAGTATTTTCTCCTTGACCTGATAATTATGGAATTTGTCAAAAATATTCCTAGGAGTTTCCATTTTTGGATCTCTTTCAGGAGATGATCAGTGAATTATTTTTGATAACTATTTTATCCTTTGGTTCTAGGATGTGAGAACACTTTTCCTTGATAAGTTCTTGATGCTGTCCAGGATCTTTTTTTATCATGGATTTCAGGTAATTCAATAAATCTTAAATTATCTCTTCTTGATCTATTTTTCCAGGTCAGTTGTTTTTCAAATGTGGTATGTAATATTATCTTCTGCAGTGGGGCTGGAGGCCTCACAGCTGGCCTGCTGTACCACTGGCTTGCTGAGCCAGCATCATGGGGCATTGGGAGTTGATCTGTGCTGTGGCTAAGAGACACTGTCTGTGCTGAGCTGTGCTCCCCTTTTACCTAAGTGAGACAGGCCTTTCCTGAAGTCCTTCTAAGTTATTTTATGCTGGAAAATTGTTTCACTCTGTCTTTTTGTGGATTCTGTCACTTTCAAATTCTTATAGAGGTTTGATTTAACATTGTTTCTGAGGGAAACTGGGGAGAACTCTAGCAAATTTCTGGCTTCTCTGCACCATCTTGGTTTCACTCCCTCTACCCCCCATTCTGACTATGTTGATAGAGTTGCTCTGTACCATTCTCAGATCTCTTGGTATTTGAGTTTTGCCTTTAAAATGCCTTCTCCTCTACTTAAAGACTGAGAATAAGACTTCTCCCTCCTCTCCTGCCTCTCCTACACCTGGTAAAAGAGGATCAACCTTGCTCCTATGTCCCTTGAAATGAAAAGCAGTTTCAATGTCAGGGTTGCATGTTAAGGGCTCCTTCTTCCTCATCTACTATCCTGACATCCTGAGGCATAGGAACAGAAACACCTCATGAACCCTGGGCCACAAGGGGCTATGTCCAACCTAAGCATGAAAGAAATCCTTACAATTTGACTGACTAATATTTTGCATGAAATATTGTTTTAGGGAAACTTCTGGTCAGGCTTTGCTTCTGAGTATGTTTGTTCTACAGAGACATTTTTCCCACCATGGGCAAAGTGTCTGCCAAAGTTTTCATATAGACATTTTATTGACAAAGCAAGAAAACCCTAACTTCCACTGCTCTCTTTCCCAGAAACTTCTGTTCTCCTGCAGACTTTGAGGCATGTGGATAGCATGCATTATTTTCTTCTGATTTGGAAATCCAGCAGTTGATTTGAAAGCGTTTCCATCAATGGTGGACAAGAGATGCTCTTGTTGTCTCCTTAGAGAGAAGAGAGCAGAGCTCTGCTGTGTTAACATAGAGTTGGAAGGAGTTGGGGGGTTAGGATCTGGAAGTGTCTTCTTTCTCTTCTGTACATCACTCACAGCCAGGCACTGCTACCTGGCCCAGCTTGTCAAGGTTATCCAGCCAGGACTTGCTCTGGCAACTATGCTATAAATAAATCCCCAGCTTCCCCTTCGGGCCCTGGGGTTTAAAAAACTTTGGGAATATCTGATACCCTTCTGTGTGTAGAGCTCATTTCCATCCTCCTAAGGATCCGAGTATTTTTCTGCTTCTGTGAAGTTATGAACAAAAACAAATTGATTTTTTTCCCTTACCTTTCCTTTTTATAATGTAATAGGAAAGTTCAATGTAACAGTTTTTCCCTTAGGTACTTATGACTTCATAGGATCAAGAAGGAGATGAATAGGAGAAGGACTCTGATGAATCAAAATGTGAGGCAGTGCAGTGTGATGAAAAGAACATGGCTCTTGGAGTCAAGAGGCTTGGGCTCAAGTCCTCAATCTGCTATTTGCTTCCTGTGAGAATGTGAAAAAGCCATTTGACTTCTCTAACCTCAGTTTCCTCATTTGCAAAATAGGAATAATAATATTTACATCTACAAAGAGACAGTGTGGCAGAGCAGATAGAAAATTGGCTTTGGAATCAAGAAGATCTGGGCTCTAGTTCTGCCTCTGACACATACTAGCTATAGGACCCTTGGCAATTTATTTAACTTCAATTCTCTGAACCCATAGGTTATAGGAGAGTTAATAACTTGTATCCAAGGAAGGAGTTTCCACATTGAGAGTTCATTGCATCAATAAAATCACAGGTGCAGAGCCTTAAAAATAAAATTATGTTACCTATCTCACAAGGTTCTTATGAGAGAAGCATTTAAAAACTGTTGCATGCTATATTGATGTGAATAATAGTTAATGTAATTCATGGGAAAAGAGAGAAATTACACAGCTCTGCACCTGGCATGCTGCTAACTCTATATTCCTGGATATTTCTCTCACCTCTGAAAAGCACCTGACTCTGACCTGGCCACAACTAATCAAGAATTCTAACTTGAGATGTTTTCACCTTGATTTTCAGGGGGGAAAGAAGAAAGAGAGAGACAGAGAGACACAGAGACAGAGAGAGAGAAGGAAGGAAGGAAGAAAGGAAGGAAGGAAGGAAGGAAGGAAGGAAGGAAGGAAGGAAGGAAGGAAGGAAGGGAGGAAGGGAGGGAGGGAGGAAGGAAGGAAGGAAGGAAGGAAGGAAGGAAGGAAGGAAGGAAGGAAAAGAAAGAGAAAGGGAAAAGGAGAAAAAAGAAAGGAGAAAAAAGACAGAGGGAGAAAGGAAGGGAGAGAAAAAAGATTTAAAAGAGAGAAAAATGAAGTGAGAAAGAAAAAAAGAAAGGACAAAGGAAAAAAGGAAGAAAAAAATGAGAGAGAGAATGACTTAAAGAGAATTAATAATATGTGAACTTGAAAGTTAAAGCACGATAAAATCTTATTAATTTTTGAAGTTCTCACATGAACTCTGATTTTATGATTCCCCACCCCCACCACAGATCATTGCCTTGTCATGGCAGAGGGGCTTGTGTAAAGCTATTCCTGCAGAGTTACTCAAGACAGACAGGTCGTAGTGAAGAGTTCTGACAAAAAGGTGATCCATTGGAGGAGGAAATGGCAAACCAATCCAGTATCTTTGTCAAGAAAATCCCATGGACAATGTGGAGAACAGAAGGAGCTGGTATACTATGGACCATGGGGTCATAAAGAGTGGGATATGACTGAATGACTGAACAACAGCAGAGTCAAATTCCAAACTTTGTGGTTAAAAAAAAAGGTTTTTTGTTGTTTTCTTTATTTTTCTTTTTTTCCCCTAGTACTATGAGTATAATTAATATTGTGTATGATAGTTATCTAGCTAGTTCTTTATGGTTTGTAAATCACTTAGCATTCATTAATTCATTTCTTATCTCTCTTTTGCTTCTCATAACAACTCTATGGGGAAGGTGTATTAAGAAAATTAGTAGTATAATTATAACTGGCAGGAGAGATATTAGCCTGATTGAGAAAACACAATTGCTTTCAAAGCTTTTAAAGTAACTTTAGTGGCATTTATTTGCATACAGCCAATTACAAATTAATTCCTCTCTATTCATTAAAGCCAGTCCCATAAGCCCTCAACTTGCTAGTGCTTTGTTCATTTGGGTTATTGTTATTGTCTATAATTAAATGAAATAAAACTAGATATTGTAAAATACACTTCCCAATTCTTTTCATTTAAGTCAGACTGGCCTTCTCACAAATTGTTCCAAATTAATGAGGCTTTACTACTTATTATCTTGAGAACATTAAACTCTCAGTCTATTCACAGGCACGATTGTTTTCATTTTTGTTTTGTTGTTGTTGTTGTTGTTGTTGAAATCTGCCAATAACTTTCCTCTGAGAGGCAGCCTGACATAATGATGGGAGAGTCAACCTTCAGTTAAGTGAGAAATACTTAGGCTTACATTCAGCCACTCACACATATGGATTGTGTGGCATATGCAAATAAGATTAACTTAAAGATAAGTTGCTGATTCCCATGGATGGATGGAGTTCCATCTTAGGAGATCCCAGATAGCTCCAGTTTCCATCCCCGCATCCTCATTCCCTCCAGCTCCATGTTATTAAAGTGAAACGATGTATTTGAAACAAAAAAAAAATTCTCTGTTCTTCAAGTTCTTTGTATCATTCTCGTGTAATCTTTGCATAAAATAATGAAAACACACACATACACACACACACACACACACACAAATTCTTTAAAGTAATTGTGAAAGTGAAACCAAAGAAACCAAGAGTGCCAAAATGGTATGATTAGAATAACTCTCAAATTGTTGTCTTTTTTAAAAAATTTATGTAATTATTGTCTTTTTTAAATTTATGTAATAAAACAAGCATTTCCATAACAGTATAATTTTAAAAAGTTGATTGTACATGAAACTGCAAATCTACTATGCAGAACTTGCAATTCTTTTCAAATATACAACAAAATTATCACATAAATTTCTTTTTTTTCCTCTTTTTTTCTTTCCTCCCCCCTGCCCTGAGATGGCTACCATTAGTCATAAATGGATGTATATGTATATATATAGATATAGATATAGATATATATTCTATACATACTTCTATTTCTCAGTTCTTTCTCTGGATGCAGATAGCATCTTTTTTCATATATCCTTTATAGTTAATTTGGATATTTGTAATATAAAAAAAACTTATTTTCTCAAAGTCATTCTTAAAACAGTATTACTGTTGCCATGTACAATGTTCTCTTGGTTGTTTTCATTTCACGCTACATTATTATGTGCAAGTCTCCCCATGTTTTTCAAAGATCATTGAGCTATTATTTCTTACTGCACAGTAGTATTCCATCACAATCATATGCCACAACTTGTTCAGCCATTCCCTAATTGATGGGCATCCTTGCACTTTTCAGTTCTTTGTCACCACAAAGAGAGCTGCAATAAGCATTTTTAGAACATATAGGTTCTGGAAGGAGAACCAAGATGACAGAGTAAAGGCAGGGACTCACCTGAGCTTTCCCCCAAACCCATCCAAATACCTTTAAAAATGACTCTAAATAAATTCTAGAATAGCAGAACTCACAAAAAGACAGAGTGAAACAAATTTCCAGCCCAAGACAGCCTGGAAAGTTGACAAGAAACATCTGTTGCACCAGCAAGAGAGAGGGGCACATTCCAGCACAGGCTCCAGCAAACTTGGACCAGGCCTTGAGGTGACTGAATCACTGGCAGCAGTTGAGGTTTTCAGACTTCTCAACCCACAGATGCCAAAGACAATTAGGAGGTCAGCAGGAAAGGTCTGTCAGACGTGGTTGAGAGTGGAGCATATACCAGCACAGGAAACACCAGCACAGGCCACAATAGCCCAAACAAACCAGGAACAGGCCTGGGGAGTGACTGAATCAGCAGCACCAGCAGTTACTTCCAGAGCTCTCAGTCCACAGATGGTAAAGGGGTCGAACAACTGGTGAGAAGAAAATGACAAGATCCTCTTTGCTACCACTAAGCCAGGACTCTGCTGCTTTGCCCATAGTTGGATCCAGGTTGCAATCCTAGGTGGCAGTCTCAGGGTGAGGAGCACTAGTAAAACAGTTTGCTGCAACAGCAGAGGGGGAACCCTCCTCACAGTTTCAGGGCAGAAAAGAGTGCTTGTGATCACTCATAAACCAGAGCAAAGACCAGGAAAGGAGTAAACACCTAAACCTTGATCATACCACCTTGGAGGAACTGAAAACTTACAGGTCCCTGGAAGTATCTCTGAAAACAGCTGCACAAAACCCCCAAAGCTTGGGACAGTACATTCCAGTACACACTGGAAGCAGACCCCTACCTTAACAAAGAGTTTAAAACTCAAGTAATTGGCAGGGAACATGAGCAAACAGCACAATTGGGTATAGAAATCTATCTTATCCTATAATAAAGTAGGGGGAAAGGGATAAGAGAAGGGAGTGTGATAGAAGGGAGGGTGTATTGGGGGAGGGGATAGTCAAAAGCAAAACACTTTTGAGGAAGGATGGGGTGAAAAGAAAGAGACAATAGAATAAACAGGAGGGGGAATAGGATGGAAGGTAGTACAGTTAGTCTTTCACAACATAACTATTCTGGAAGTGTCTTGAATGACTACACAAGTATAACCTATATTGTATTGTTTGCCTTCTCCATGGGGGTAGTATGGAGGGAGGAAGGGAGAAAATTTGGAACTCAAAGTTTTAAAAATGAATGTTAATATTATTTTTTCATGTAACTGGGGAAAAACAAAATACTAAATAAAAAAGAACATATAGGTTCTTTTTCTTTTTTTCTAATCATCTTTGGAAATAGACCAAGTAGTGTTATTGCTGGATGGAAGGGTATATGCTCTTTGAGCATAATTCCAGATTGCTTTCCAAAATGGTTAGATCATTTTATAATTCTACCACCAATAGTAGAAATGTCATTCTAATAATGAAAATGGGAAATAGAAAAGGTAGGATGATAGGGGCAGAATGCTTATAATTTAGCATGGAGGTGGGGTCAAGGGAAAAGTGAGGTAGGGAGAGTTGAGGAGAAGGAGTGCTAGCAAAGCAAGATCACTCTGATAAAACATAAATTCATTTCCCTAAACTGAGCTCTTGACTTTACAGTGACTAATAGAACTCTAGCATGGCTTTGAGCTCCTGCAATCTTTGGAGAGCACTGCATACCTGCAGTGCTGTCTCCACAGAATAATATCATTTGGAGAGATCTTTTCTGATTCTGAATTTACTCTCATGCTGGATGAGTAAAAATAAATAGCCTGCTTTCTATTATTCAGTGCCCCTGAGAGTGAGAAAACCATAATTATCCCAATAAATAACATGGCGTTATAAATAAATAATAGGATGGCACATCCTTGTAGGCAGTCTGTAATAGTGTGAATTCAGACCTTGGGTTGGCCAGGGTGTTAGTTACTCTCCAGGGGAATACCAGGTGCTTTTTATACTCTATCAGTACTGAGCATGGCAGTTCCTGCCACCAAGTTCATTAAGTAAACAGGTGGGATAATTGGTAGTGTGAATGCCATTTCATTTCCCACATTTCTAAAAGGATTAGCTCCAAGGGGGTTGAAAACAACCAGTTCTCATGGTTGAGAAATTCTGGCCAGTCCCATTCCAATCTTCCCCAACCCCAATCCCTCACCAGCATGGCCTTCCAGGTTTGCCTATGAACCTCTGTGTATCTCATCTTGTCTCTCCAAAAGATAGCCCATCTTAAGGAACATGTTAGTCATTGTCTCTAACAGGCTAGAACCCTCTTGCACAGGTTTCAAGTCTAGATCACAGAGCGCTGGAGAGTTTTGAGTACTTCTACTGGACACCACTGAAAAAAGTCTAGCAATTTAGAAATGAAACTCAAAATAGGTGTATTCAGTAAGGAAAAGGTAGGAAGTAAGGGAGAGGTCCTGAGAGTCCCAGAGGGGGAAAAAATGATTTCAAAGAGAGTAGTAAAAAAATATTTAATGATTGTGGCCCAGCCCTTTCATCTGCTGAGTTTTGACTCAGTGGAATTTAAGAAGGAATGATAACAGCATATTTCTTCAAGGTATAAACCAAAAGCAAAGCCATGAACCCCAACATAAATAAGCACTAGAAGATTCAAGTAACTAGACAAGATGAATCTTTTTTAGCTTTCATGAATTTCTAGCATCATTATCCTTCAGCTTTTGTTTTTGTGTTCCATTAGAACAAAAGATTAAAATATATTACATTAAAAACATAATGGATTATAATTTCACCACTTTTTTTATGCAGTTAAACTGCCATTTTAATAATAAGTTTCTGAGGCTTCTTTAAAAGGCATAGGGTACTTTAAAGGATGGGGGAAGAGGTGTTGTGATAGGTGGGAGGTGGTGAAGCCAGGATGGTGGAGTAGAGGCAGCAACCCAGGAGAACTCTCCCAACACTCCCCTCTAAACGACTTTAAAATAACACATCAAATCAAATTCTGGAGTGGCATAACCAATAAAACATTGAGCTGAGACATTTTTCCAACCCAAGACAACTTAGTAGGTAAGCAGGAGAGGTCTTCAACACTCAGGGAGGTGCTAACAGTGTCAACAACAGCCACGGGGCTTGAAGTGGTTGCTATTGTAGCAGCAGCAGCTTCAGGATTTCTCAGGTCAGAGATGGTAAGGGGAATGACAACTGGTCAGAAAAAAGATTACACAGGTCCTTAAGCTGGCAATGGAATCTGGAAGAGAAACTGTTTGGAAACTTCATTGTCCATATATAATTCTGGGTCATAGTTCCAGGGTAGAGAGGAATGTGTGAAGTCCCTCAGAAAGGAGCAGGGGCCCCTGATCGTAGTTCCAGGGCAGCAAAGAGCACTAGAACTTGCAGCTGCAGGAGAACAGGAGAACTGGTCACAGTTCCAGGACCAAGAGGAATGCTAGCACTTGTGGTCACAGGGGAGGAGAAGTACAGACAAGGAGAGCAGTGACCATACCTCTCCTCAGATCACACCATCTTGGAAGAAGTAAAAACTTGCAGAACTGCAGAACTAGATCTGAAAGCAACAACCCAAAAAAGCCTGAAGCTTGGACAGTGACTCCCACCTCCAGGTCAGTAGTATTCAACTTTAACATAAAGTTCAAATTCAAGAAATAGCTGAGAAAAAAAAATGAGGGAGCAAACAACAACAAGAACAAAAAATCCTGATCATAAAAAGCCACTATGGTGACAGGAAAGATCAAGATGCAAAGTTAGAAGTCAACAATGGGAAGACAATTAAAAGTAAAGCCTCAAAGAAAAAATGCAAATTGAAAACAAACTCAACAAGAATTACTGGAAGAACTATAGAAAGAGATGAGTGATAAAGGAAAAACTGGGAAAAGAAATGAGTGATGCAAGAAAATGATAAACAGAGAATTGGCAGGTTTTTAAAAGAGGCACAAAAAATAGTGAAGAATATTACACCTTAAAAAATAGAATTGACCAAATGGTAAAAGAAGCACAAAAAAATATCACTGAAGAATTCCTTAAAAAGCAGAATTAGACAAATGGCAAAAGATGCACAAAAATTCACTGAATATAAGAATTTTAAAAACAGAATTGGGCAAGTTGAAGCTAATGACCCCAATACATATCAAGAAACAATAGAACAAAGTCAAAAGAATGAAAAAATAGAGGAAAATGTGAAATATATCATCAGAAAAAAACCTGACCTGGAAAATAGATCATTGACAGATAACTTAAGAATCATTGGACTCCCTGAAAACCATAAAGAAACAAAGATTTTTGACATCATACTTCAAGAAATTACTGCCTTCTAGTTTTTAAGGAAGTATTTTCTTCAGTAAATTTTTGGACTTTCTTTTTCATTTGGCCAATTTTTCTTTTTAGGGCATTCTTCTCCTCATTGGCTTTTTGGACCTCTTTTGCCATTTGGGTTAGGCTATTTTTTAAGGTGTCATTTTCTTCAGTATTTTTTCTTAAGTCTCCTTTAGCATCACTCTCAGTTTTTCCTCTACTTCTCTTACTTGCTTCTCAAAATCCTTTTTAGTTCTTCCATGGCCTGGGACCAATTCATATTTTTCTTGGAGGCTTTGGATGTAGGAGTTTTGACTTTATTGTCTTCTTCTGGTTGTATGTTTTGATCTTCTTTGTCACCAAAGTAAGATAATATAGTCTGACTTTTTGCACTGCTTGCTCATGATCCAATTACTTAACTTTTAAACTCTTTGTTAAGGTAAGGGTCTGTTTCCAGTGTGGAGAATGTTCTTCCAAGGTGCTAAGATCAAGGGCGAGGTGTTTACTCCTTTCCTGGCCTATGCTTTGCTCTATGAGTGACCACAAGCGCTCTTTTCTGTCTTGGATCTGTGAGGAAAGTTTCCTCTCCACAGTCACTACATGCTCCACCACACCAGCATTCCTCCTCTCCCCTGGACCGCCACCCCAAACTGTAACCCAGACCCAAGCACAGGCAAAGCAAGAGAATCCTGCACCAGCAAAGAGATCCCTGCAATCCCCCTCTGATCAGCCCCGCTATTCCCCCCTCAGCCTGTGGGCCAGAAGCTCAAGAGCAGCCACTGCCCCGGGGCTGAGCTAGGAGCCTAGAGCTGGGACCACCGTGCTTCTATCTCGCTGCAGAAGCAAACTTTTCCCACTGACCTTCTAAGTTGTCTTTGGCTTTGGTGGGTTAAGAAGTCTGGAAACTGCCACAGCTGCCTGCAGTTCAGTCCTCTGAGGCCTACTACAAGTTCTCTGAGGCCTGCGTGCCCACACCAAACTGTGCTCCTCTCCCAGCCTGGTGTAATGTACCTTCCTGATCACCATCCAGACTGTCTTGGGCTAGAAATTTGTTCCACTTTGTCTTTTTTGGGGGGGGGTGGGTTCTGTTGCTTTAGAATTTGTTTAGAGCCATTTTTATAGGTATTTGGAGGGGTTTGGGGGAGAGCTCAAGCAAGTCACTGCTTTCACTCTGCTGTCTTGACTCCCCACACACCCTTTTCAAAGTCCTTCCTTTACCCTGTCCTTCTGTTTTCTCACCTCTCTACATGTTTGGAAGGCTTCTATATCCTTCCAGATGTATACATTGTTTCCTTTTCAGTTCAGATGAAAGTAGGGTTCAAATATTATCAGACTTCCACTTCCACCTATCATATGAAAATGTGATAACATTTGTATGTGTGTTTGAAATAAATAAACAGCTTGACATTAATGAGTGTCTTATAATTAGTGTTTAATGTTTTCCTTATAGTTTTTCTGCATCTTTTATATCAAATTTTCCATTAAGTTCTTCTCTTTTTTGTTACAACTACCTGAAAGTTTTTCAGTTCATCAAACACCCTTTTTTTAAATTTAGGATTATACTCAACTTTGTTGGCTAAGTTATTCTTTGATGCAACCTCAAATCTTTTGCTCTTGGAAATATAATGTTCCAAGACCTAGGGTCTTTTAGAGTAGAAACTCCTAGGTCTTATAAAATCCTGACTGTATTTCTGCAGTATTTAAATTGTTTTTCTTGTGGCTTGCAATATTTTCTTTTTAACCTGGGAGTTTTGAAACTTGGCTGTGATATTCCTGTAGGTTTTCCTCCTGGGATTCTTTCAGATGGTGAATTATAGATTCTTTCTATTTTACCCTCTTGTCCTAGAACTTCCTTAATAATTTCTTGTAATATTATATCCAGATTTTTTTTCATTATAACTTTCAGGGTGGGATGGGGATTGGAAGAATGGAGGGAAAAGATAAGGTAATGGAGATAGGGTAAAAAGAGGCTGAGAAAGAAAATAGTGAGTAAACATAAGATGGAAGGAAATTCACTGAAAATAATTATAACTTTGAATGGGAAAAGGATGTTTATAGCAGCTCTCTTTGTGGTAACAAATAACTGGAAATAACAGGGATCCTCATCAATTATAGAATGGCTGAACATGTTGTAGTGTATGGTTGTACTGGAATACTACTGTGCTATAAGAAATGATGAGCTCAACGATATTAGAAAGGCATGGGAAGACTTATATGAAAAGTTGAAGAGCGAAGTGAGCAGAACCAAGAGAATATTGTAGACAGCAACAATATTGAATTGACTAAATCATTTTAACTGTTATAAATACACAATTATTTTCATTAATTCCCTTGCTATTCTTGACTTTTTGTACTACCAGATAAATTTTATTCATGTTTTTTCTATCTCTGTAAAATAATTTTTGGTAGTTCGATTGTTGTGGCATTAAATAAGTACATTCATTAAGGTAGAATTATCATGTTTATTGTATTAGCTCTGCCTACCCATGAGCAATTGATATTTTTCCAATTGTTTAGATCTAACATCATTTGTGTGAAAAGTGTTTTATAATTGTGTTCATGTAGTTCCTGTTTTTGTCTTGGCAGGTAGGCTTCCAAATATTTTATATTGTCTACAGTTATTTTAAGTGGAATTTATCTTTCCATTTCTTGCTGCTGGGCTTTCTTAATAATATATTGAAATTGGGACAGCTAGGTGGTGCAGTGGATAGAGCACCAGTCCTGGATTCAGGAGGACCTGAGTTTAAATCTGGCCTCAGACACATAACACGTACTAGCTGTGTGACCCTGGGCAAGTCACTTAACCCCATTGCCTAGCCAAAAAAAAAAAATCAACAAAAAAAAATATAGAAATGCCAATGATTAATGTGTGCTTATTTTATATCTTGCAACTTTGCTAAAGTTGTTAAGTATTTCAAGCAGTTTTTTTTGTTGATTCTCTAGTATTCTCTAAGTATACCATCATATAATATGCAAAGAGCGATAGGTTTATTTCCTCATTGCCTATTCTAATTCCTTCAATTTCTTTTTCTCCTCTTATTGCTAAAACTAATATTTCTAGTACAATATTGGATAATAGTGGTGTTAATGGACATCCTTGTTTTACCCTTCATCTTACTGGGAAAACTTCTATTATCCCCATTTTGTGTAATACTTGCTGATGGTTTTAGGTAAATGTTACTTATCATTTTAAGGAAAACTCCATTTATTTTATGCTCTTTAGTGTTTTTAATAAGAATGAGTTCTATATTTTGTCAAAAGCTTTTTTCTGCATCTATTGAGATAATCATATGATTTCTGTTAGTTTTGTTATTTATATGGTCAATTATGCTGAGATTCTATACTAGAACACAGTGCAAAAGAAGGTGACCTATTGGTACCAGATTTAAAACCATATTATAATGCAGCAATCATCAAAACTATTTTGGTACTGGCTAAGAAATAGAGTGGTGGATCAGTGGAATAAATGAGGTACACAAGACATAGTAGTCAATGACTATAGTAATGTACTGTTTGTTAAACAAAAGACTGCAACTTCTGGAATAAGAATTCACTACTTGACAAAAATTGCCATGAATGAGGGAAAATAGTATAACAGAAACTAGGCATAAACCAACATCTTACATGACATACCAAGATAAGGTCAAAATGGGAACATGATTTAGACATAAAGGGTGATGTCATAAGCAAATTAGGAGATCAAGGAATAATTTGCCTGTCAGATTTATGGAAATGGGAAATTTACGACCAAACAAAAGATAGAGAAAATCATGAAATGCAAAATGGATAATTTTGGTTACATTAAATTAAAAAGTTTTTGCACAAAGTCAACACAACCAAGATTAGAAGGAAAGCAGAAAGCTAGGAAACAATTTTTACAGCCATTGTTTTTGATGAAGGTCTTATTTCTCAAATATATAGAGAACTGATTCAAATTGATAAGAACACAAGTTATTCCCCAATTAATAAATGGTCAAAGAATGTAAACAGGCAATTTTCAGATGAATAAATTAAAGCTATTTATAGTTATGTGAAAAAATGCTCTAAATCACTATTGATTAGAGAAATGCAAATTAAAACAACTCTAACATAACACTTCACACCTATCTGATTGGCTAATATGACAGAAAAGGAAAATGATAAATGTTGGAAAAGATTTGGAAAATTGGAACATGAATGCATTGTTGGTGGAGTTCTGAACTGATGCAACCATTCTGGAGAGCAATTTGGAACTATGCCCAAATGACTATAAAACTGTCCCTTTGATCCAACAATACTACTGCTAGGTCTGTATCTTAAAAAGATCATAAAAATGGGAAAAGGACCCACATGTACAAAAATATTTATAGCAGCTCTTGTTGTGGTAGCAAACAGTTGGAAATTGAGGGGATGCCCATCAATTGGGGAGTGGCTAAACAAGTTGTGGTATATGAATATAATGTAATACTATTGTGCTATAAGAAATGATGAGCAGGAAGATTTCAGAAAAACCTGGAAAGACTTACATAAACTGATACTGAGTGAAGTGAGCAGAACCAGAAGAACATTGTGCAAAGTAATAGCAACATTGTGTGATAATCAACATTGATATACCTAGCTCTTCTCAGCAATGCAATGATCTAAGACAATTCCAAAAGACTCATGTTGAAAAGTGCTGTCCACATCCAGAGAAAAAAGTATTGAGTCTGAATGCAGATCAAAGCATATATTTTCTCTTTTTTTCTTTCTCATGTTTTTTTTTCCCTTTTATTTTGATTCTTCTTTCAAAACATGACTAATGTGGAAATTTGTTTATCGTTATGATACATATATAACCTGTATCAGATTGCTTGCTGTTTTGGGGAAAGGACTGGGGAGGATAGGAGGGAGAAAAATTTGGAACTCAAAATTTTACAAAAATGAATGTCAAAAACTACAAATTAATTAATTAAAAAAGATAAAGGAATATACAAAATAAAAATAAAGGACATATGAAGATATATAGATTATCTTCATCCAGAGAAAAACTGATAAATAGAAGTTAGAAGTATGTATAGAATAATTTTATACACACACACACACACATATATATTTGTATATAATTGTAGCCATTTCTAGGGTGGGGCTGGGTGAAAAAGAAATTTACACAATAATTTTGTTGTTTATATAGAAGCAATAGAAAGCTATACACAGTGGATTTGCAGTTTCATAAGCAATCATCTTTTTTTATTGTACTATGTTATGGAAAGGCTCATTTTATTCCATAAATTAAAATTAAAAGTAAAAAAAAAAATCACTAATGATTGGAGAAATGCAAATTAAAACATCTATGAGGTACTACATCACACCTATCAGAATAGCAAACATGCCAGAAAAGGAAAATAACAAATACTGGAAGGGATGTGGAAAAACAAGGACACTAATGCACTCTTGGTGGAGTTGTTAACTGGTACAGTTACTCTGGAGAATATTTTGGAACCATGCCAAAGAGCTCTAAAGTTGTGCATACCCAATACTACTACTAGTTCTGCATCCCAAAGAGATTAAAGCAAAAAGGAAACAGCCTTCTACATACAAAAATATTTATAGCAGCTCTTTTTGTGGTGGGAAAGAATTGAAATTTGGGGGGATGTCATCAATTGGAGAATGGTTGAAGAAGTGGTATATGATTGAAATGGAATACTACTGTGCTAGAAGAAATGATGAACTGGACGGTTTCAGAAAAACCTGAAAGACCTAGATGAATTGGTGCAGAATGAAGTGAGCAGAACCAAGAGATCATTATATACAGTAATAGCAATATTGTAATAATGTTCAATTTTGAAAGACTTAGCTACTCTGATCAATATAATGATTTAAGACAATTCCAAATGACCCATGATGAAAACTGCTATCCGTCTCCCAAGAGAAAATAGATGAACTCTGAGTTCAATTTGAAGCATAATTTTGACTTTCTTTTTTTATCTTGCTTTTTATGCGACAAGGCTAACGTGAAAATGTTTTAAATGATTTCACATATATAATTGATATCATGTTGCTTGCCTTCTCAATGGGTGGGGAGAAGGACTGGAGGGAGGAAGAGAATTTGGAGCTCAAAATTATAAAACAAAGAATGTTAAAAATAAGCAAATAATAAATTTTTCAAAAGCTGTTGAGGGAGGCAGCACTTTACCTTTAAGTGCTCCCTCCCTCAAATCTTCTGACTGAGTTTCTTTTAAGTTAAAAACATCACTCTAGTCAGGATGTGTGCTGTCATGACCTCTTGCTTTTGCAGTTGTTTTTTGGTCATTTCAGTTGTGTCTGACTCTTCATGACCCCATTTGGGGTTTTCTTGGCAAAGATGTTGGAGTGGTTTGCCATTTCCTTCTCCAGCCCATTTTCCAGATGAAGAAATTGAAATATATAGGGTTAAATGACTTGCCCAGGGCCACATAGTTAGTAAGTGTCTGAAGCCAGATTTGAACTCAGGAAGGTCAGTCTTCCTGACTCTAGACCCAGGCCACTTGCTTTACTTCTACAGAAAAGAATTTTCATAAAAAGAAGATCTCAAAAGCTCCATTAAAAACTGGGGTGATGTATAATACCCACAGCTAAACTCCATTAGTGTTCAGGAGTTACCCACTTAGTGAAAATGTGTCTCAGATTAATGATTTCTTTAACTAACAAGGGGAAAATGGGAAAGACAAAGGGAAGCACAGTTTGACTGTCTGAGTCAGAGTGAGGTAGGGGTAGGGCAGGAAACAGTCTCCACCAGCGTCTACTTTGTTCTGCATGTAGAGGTAGATGGTATCAGAGGCTGGATTTGAACCCAAATCTCCCTGAGTTTGATTTGACACTCTTGCTACTATGTCTCATTTCCTCTTAAAAATAAAGATCTCCAAGTCTTAGCAGCTCAGTAGCTAAAGCAGGTGCATTGTGGGAAATGCTGATGGCTCAGGCATCATTTTTCCATTAAGAGAAAAATCCTCTTTCTGTAATGTTGGAAAAGGGTCTCACAGTTTCCTTTGATCAGAGCAGCCACCAGCATGCCACATTGCCTCTAATATTCTACGCTATGCCCATATACTTGCTTTTTCGCCAAGCAAAGGGATCCAGACCAAATCAGTTCTTTAGAATGTATGCTGTTAGCAAAGTATCAGGCCCTTCTTTTCTTATTTGTCACCCTGATTACTCCCTGACAGTTTCCTCACAGGTGATGATTTGTGGGGCCTATGACCAAGTGAAAAATCAGGGTACAGAGGGCTGTATTAATAATGGAGATGAGTCATCAGCTTGTGTAAGTAGCATTGATCTATTTAATGTTTATTTTGTTCTCTGACAATTTTAAATTAAATGTTCAGAAATTATGTCCTCTTTATTCATGTGGAAGCCTTTCGTCATGTGTGTTATTACTGCACAGAAAAAAGGAATCTGCGCTATTTCTGTGAGTCATGATGACAGGTAAACAATGACAGTAAACTTTGAATCTGACATTGAACTTTGATTTTGACATTTTGAAAGATCAGTGTGGGCAATCCCCTCATTGGTGCAAATTGAAACCTGTCCCTCTATACTTTCTTATTCAATGTGATTCTGTGTCCATAAAACTTGCATGATTTTATATAAATCATCTATACTGTTTGGGAGAATGGGTATGGGGGAAAGGGTAAGATATTTCAGGGTGATTTCATTGGTGTGGAAAATGCCCTCCACCAAAGTAGATCACTAATTTCCTGCAACATTATATACTTAGAGAGTTGTCTAGGGGCAAAGAGAGGTTAAATGATTTCACAGAATATTGTTATTGTTGTTCATTCTGTTTAATCTTGTCTGACTCTTTGTGACCCCATTTGGAGTTTTCTTGGCAAAGATAATGGAGTGGTTTGCCGTTTCTTTCTTCACCTCATTTTGCAGATGAAGAAGCTGAGGCAAATGAATTAAGTGTCTTGCCCAAGGTCATTCAGCTAATAAATGTCTAAGGTCAGATTTGAACTCAGGAAGATGAGTCTTTCTGTCTCCAGGCCTGGTACTCTATCCACTGCACCACCTATCTGAGCTTGACATATGGTAGGTGCTAAATAATGCTTTTTGACTAACCAAGCTTACTGATCAAACTCCTTATTTATCATCTATGAATTCTACTCTGGCATACCCCAAAATCATAAAGAAAGGTTTTTAAATAAAATTATTTCTATGAATTTGTCACCAGGTGTGTATAAAGTTTTCGAATCTGATTTGTGGTTCTGTTCCAACATCAGATCTCACCATTACAGCTGGTGAAGGGGTGGAAGCTATAGCTCTACCAGAGAGCAAAGAGCACATTCCACCATGAAGGCAGGAAAGAAGATATTAAAAGCTCATGAACACAGAGGTCCTCTGTGTGAAGCCCATCTCTATGGCTTCCAGCACCAAAGCTGGCTGTGCTCATCTTCTTTTGTCAAATTGAGAGCAATTCTACTGAAAATACTGAAAATTGGGAGAGCTTTTAGAGACTTTCCCAGGATCTTGCTTTTCTGTGTGATGGTATGATAGAAAAGGGTTTCTCTACTGCCTTTCACATTATGAGTGGTATGATAATGAAGACAGACCCACATTCAGAGACAGAAAGAATTGGGTTTAAGTTCTGACCTCTGACACATACAGGCTAGGTAACTTTGGGCAAGTCATTTAGCCCCTTGTTGTTCCACAGAATTAAATATGATGTTAAGTTACCCGGGAGACCTTGCCCTCATTGGCAGGAAGATCTTTCTCATTTGGGAATTCATATGAAAATGAAATCACAGATTCCATGCCTTACAAATTTTATCTCTATTGCATGGTTGAGGTATTACAGGATTAAGAGATCATCCAGGACAACTCCCTCATTTTATAATTGAGGACCCTGAGGCCTGGGTGGGGATGGGGATAAACTAGCTTGCCTAATGTCGCACAGCTTAAAATTAATTATAATAATAGTAATAATAGCTAACATTTACATAGTAGTTACTATGTGTGTGGCAGTGTCCTAAGCACTTTAAAATTATCATCACATTATCATTATCATTATCATCATCTCATTATCATCTTTAGTCCTCACAACCCTGGGAGGGAGGTACTGTTATTATCCTCATTTTACAGGAACTGAGGTAGGCTGAAGTTGTCTCAAATCAGATTTGAATTCAGCTCTCCCTGACTCCAGGCCCAGCACTCTATCCACTAGGACACTTAGATGTCTTCTTGAATCTTAGTTCAGATCTCTATCCACTAAAGCCTTGGGGTTACTTCCTGAACACTGTCCAGAGAACTGGTAAGCCTTGCCCTGAGGCAGCTAAGTGACCTAGTTGATAGAATGCTGTGCCTGGGATCAGGGAGACCTGAGTTCAACTCCAGCCTTGCATATGTAAGAGCTGGGTGACCCTGGACAAATCACTTTACCTCTGCTTTCCTCAGTTCCCTGATCTGTAAAATAGGGATAATAACAACATCTAACTTGAGAGATTGTTGTGAGAATAAATAAGAAAATATTTTAAAGTACTTAGCATAGTGCCTTATTCCCTTTACTCTCTACCTCTTTTCAAGTTCATTGGCTGACTGCTAGGCACATAGGCATAATACGCAGATGTGGTTATCATGCTTGGCTATTACAACTCCCAGAAGGGCTTAGACCTGAGCTGGAAAAGTGAAAAAGCTCAGCTATTTCCTCTGTAAGCATCACTATTGTATTGCTTAGAATTGTTTCTTTATGCTTCTTTTTAAAACATTGTTACTGAATCTTGGTAATCTGCATACTGTGGCCTGATGTTTTTCATTTGGAACTGTATCACTCAGCATACACCTGTGAAAAGGTTTTTTTTGCAAGAGAAATAAGTTGGTGTAACCAAGGAGACCAAAATGATTCCTACCAACCTTGGTGATGACACTTTCAGGAATGAAATTTATAGCTTTTCCTAGTGGATAGCTTTAAAATCAGGGCTGGGGCTGGGGCTAAGTCAGAAGATCTGCCACCAAAGGTCCCCAGACTTACATGGAAAATGAAGAAAGGGAGAAGGAAAAGAAAGATATGTTTCCTTTCTCTACTTCTTATAGTATAGTTGTTATTCAATTGTGTCTGACTTTTTGTGACCACATTTGTGGTTTTCTTGGCAAAGATACTTGAGTGGTTTGCTATTTCCTTCTCCAGCTCATTTTACAGATGACGAAACTGAGGCAAACAGGATTTAGTGACTTGCTCAGTGTCACAAAGCTAGTCAGAGTCTGCGGCCAGATTTGAACTTAGAAAGATGAGTCTTCCTGACTCCAGGCCTTCCACTCTATTCACATTCTAGCCACACCTTCCTTACTTCACTTCTCCTCAAGTCCATCTATCCCTATCTATCTATCTATCTATCTATCTATCTATCTATCTATCTATCTATCTATCTATCTATCTATCTACCTATCTATACATCTATATGTATATATATATATAATATCCATATATAGATATATATGTTGCTTTAAACTCTATTGCCCTAAGTTCCTCATCGTTGAGAGTCAAAGTAGACATTTATAACCGGAAGGTTAAATACACTATTTTGATAGACACTACTTACTATTCTTATAGCACGTCTCTTTAAATCTCAGTTGCTTTACCTGCAAAATAAGAGTTTTGAACTAGAAGACCTCTGAGTCAACTCTAAACCTGTGATCCTATAAGCCTTGATTAGGTTAATAATCCCCAACCAAGTCCAAGTCATGAAACACTCATTTAATGTCTTATTATATGCAAAAGGCAGTATGGTGTAGTGAATAGAGAGCTAGCCTTGATGTTTGGAAGACCTGGGTCCAAGTCTCATCTTTGACATGTATTGGCTATGTGACCTTGTCATACAAGTCAGAACAAGTTTCAGAATAAGTATCAGTCTACATTGATAAATGAATCTCCTTGCCTGGAAGTTCTCAATACCATTGGAGTCAGAGGTCCAGGGAAAAGTCAATCAATCTATCAATCAATCAAATTGAGCATCTCATTGTCCAAGGCACTTGGGGAACAATGAATAAGACACACTACTCATTTAATTTATGGTCTAGTGGGGGAAAGAAAGGCAGCTAGGTGATGCAGTAGATAGATCACCAGGCCTGGAGTCAGGAAGATGGGAGTTCAAATCTGGCCTCAGACACAACTTGTGTGACCCTGGAAGAGTCACTTAACCCTATCTCCCTAAGTTTCCTCATTTGGGAAATGTACTGGAGAAGGAAATGGCAAACCATTCCAGTATTTTGCCAAGAAAACCCCAAATGGAGTCATGAAGAGTCAGATACAACTGAAATGACTGAACAACCACAACGAGAAATAAATTAGTACACTAACCATTACGCAGGTTGTACTACATGACCTCCAGGCCGCTCCAAATGGATGAATGCTATGAAATACTAGATAACAAAACAGAATATGATAAATGCATAAAAGAGCAGACAGCATGCTATGAAAAAAAAAGGAAGGTCAAATCACATTTATTCTGAAAATTCTTAATCCTCTTGTAATCATCCAGAATCCTTCAGCATCTTCTCTAAATTTTATTTTTCTATTACCCTATTTCCTGAAAAAAAAAAAAACCTCTCCTACAGACAGAACCCAGCAGTACAGAATATTAGTAATACACACCCACTAGTTTGGGGATTTAGAAATGTAACTAGAGAAAGAAAGATCTATGCAGCCTCCGGCTTCTTCTCATCCCACTTAGCCTGTTTATTGAAGTAGCAAGCTGCAGAAAACAGCCTCTTAAGTTTCATAAACACTGTGACTGAATATGACTGCAGGGCCTAGATCCCTGCTTTGCTATATCTAAGGAAACATATGACAACAAATACATTTGCTATCCCTAAGGAACAGCAGTTAGGTGACACCTTGGATAGAATGTTGGGGCCTGGAATCAGAAAGACTCATCTTCCTGAATTCAAATCTGACCTCAGACATTTCAGACTAGCTGTATGGCCTTGGGCAAGTCACTTAACCCTGCCGGCCTCAGTTTTCTCATCTGTCAAATGAGCTGGAAAAGGCAATGGCAAACCACTCTAGTATCTTTGCCAAGAAAACACCAAATGGGGTCATGAAGAGTCAAATATAACTGAAAAATAACTGAACAACATCCTTAAGGAAACATTGAAGGAATTAGGCTTACTTAACTTGAAGAAGAGAAGGCTAAGGGGTGCACTAATTTACTCTCTTAAAGTGTATGAATATGTGTTAGGACAAGAATGTTGGCCAAAAGTAGAGAAAAATTTAAGTGCAAGCTAGGAGGATTTCTGTTGGAAGAAGTTCTTAATCAAATCCACTAAGACTTGGAAAGAAGTTTCCAAGCAAACATGAGAGTCTCTCTTTCTGGATATTTTTGGGGTTTTTTTTAGAAATAGATTTTTTTCTGGATAACTTAGATGTTCACCTTTATTGAGCAGCAGGGAATTGGGCCAGATATCTCTCCATAATCTCAGGCTTGGGGTATTTTTGATAAGATGATAGAACCTGCATGTTCCTCTCCATTCTTCTAGCATGTTATATCTATACCTTTCTAGTGAAGAATAATGAAGCAATCCTGAGGTGCTATAGATCCACGTATTATTTTCAGCTTCTGCTCTAGTTGCTCGAAGACTTGTTCCTTTCTGCCTATTTGTTCCAGTGTGATGGCAGCTTTATTTAGGGGATAATAGGAGAGCCATGCTGTTTTATGATATAATAATCCAATGCTCCAGTGCATAGCTATTCTGCTGAGCCCGCTGTTTTATTTGGAAGAAGAAAGGAGACAGTGGGAGATCATTGTCCAGAAGAAAATGGAGCCTTTTTGTATTTTTGTTATTAAATTAAGAATCTTTTTCAGTAGAGGTTTTAAAGGTAAGCAAAAGAAATGATGGATCAAGAAAATAAGTCATGGCAAGGAAGGCAGCCTGCCAATACAGGGGTCTGTGGGCAAGTCAGGGCTCCACTTGGATGGTCACTACCTGATAGTTGGCAGCAGATTTACAGAAATCATCTGCATTATTAAGGTAACTTGTTTTCTTTTCTCCAGAAGCTTGAATAGCCAGATATTTCTAAAGGGGAGAAAAAAAACATTCTAAAAAATAGTCAGCTGGAGAAAAATGATTTAAAAGACACAGAGAAACCAGTGATCAGAGATGATTAAGTTGAAAGTTCATTTGCAGAATATACCCTATTAACTGTTGGGAGTCTTCCTCAATTTCTATTAGCATTGGGTAATACAATGGATATGTCTGTGAAAGGCAGCCAGTTAGTACTCAATCCTTTTTATTCCCTCTTTTATTTCTGAAAGTCTTCCCAAGCATAGTTATATTTCATTTTCACATTAGCAGCTAGAGAAACAACTACTCACACCCAATTAAAACAATTAGTATGATTTGGGCTTAGAGGGAATACAATTGCCTGAAGTTCATGGCTCTTTATCTACTATTTTGTGGTGCTTATATTCATTGAAAAGCTATTAATATTGTTACAATAGCTCAGAGCCCATAGTTAGGAAAATTCTTAACATGTGGGCAGAAGTTTGCCCTTCTGCCTTAATTTAAATCTTGTGTGTTTCCAACTAACTCTTTACTTCTTCTGTTTGCCCTCCCTTTCTTGGTACAAAGTAAGTACATAAGCCTTCATGACTGTATTCAAGTTTCTTTATATATACACAAAATCAGTGCTAAGATAATGCTAAGATAAATGCTAAGGTAAAAGAATCCAAAAGATTATATAATAGTACTGATGGAGTATGGGCCCAAGTTGAGACCTTTGCCCCTCACCCCAAAAAAGAATTTGGGTCTCATTTCTCTATGGACCTCAGAAAACCCTTACACTTTCCTTGAACTCATTTGCTTGGTCAAGAAAGTCTATTAGTCTCCTGATTATTATTCCCATCAATTGACTCTCCCTAATCCCTAGGCCCTATCTCCCTTCTTTGATACCCTAATTAAGCCTAGTCTTCTATTGTCTATAGCCCTGGGTTATATTTCCCATTCTTGATCTTATCCAGATCCCATTCAACCTCTTCCTTATCTTCAAAGCCCTATGTTCCAGTTCTTTGTTACCCTAATAAAGTCTAGCCCTCTACTGTCTATTCCTGAATGACCCCCATTTAATGTTCCAGACACTCCCATTTGGATTCTCCCTAAACTCCTCCCCCAGACACTCTAGCTTCAAGATCCTCCTCCAGTCACCCCAAATTACTTGGCTATATGTAAGATCCATCTTGGCCCCAATTTAGGGGTTGAGACTTCCTCATGCCCACTTGTCCTTACAAGCATCACAGATTTTCAGATTTCTTAAGAGTCTGGCCTGTGTAGTTCATCTTTAATAAACCTTGTTTTTGACTGAAAGAAGACTGGCTGCTTGCACAAATTTCTGCTTGACCTGGAAGCTCTGGAATTTGGATATTATATTCCTGAGAGTTTTTATTTTGGGATCTCTTTCAAGAAGTGATCTAATGTGTGAGAAAAATCTCTTCTTTCCCATAGTACTGGCCAAAGACTTCCTTGTTTAGGGAGCCTAGGTGAGGAAGGATCCCAGATGGGAATCTAACATTCAGGTAATATAACATTTCTGCATATTAACATTACCACATCAATTGTGTGGATTATAAGTCCAAGAACTGAAGGGTGTAAGACAGTAAGCCATGTATAAAACAAAAGCAGTATCAAAACCAAGACCACAGCAAAATCTGAAGGAGCTTTGAGAGGTAAGGTCTGAGTCCAGACCTTAGTATATCAGTATAGAGGTGAGTAACAAGTTGTTGTTATATCCACAAAGATATTCTTCAGTATCTCTATAGGGCATGTGTTTGTTTTTATCCCTAGATGTATAGACTCACCTGTGAATTCCCTTCATCTGGAGAATTCCCAGAATTATGCCTTATGTCCATGGCCAACTCTAAAGTGGTGGTGAATAGTGTCTGGAGTAACTATCAATCTGTAGAAGGCAGGGGTGGGCCAACTAAAAAGCATAGGATGACTCTTTTGACAGGAGATTCCATACTGAGAACAGTAAGGAAGGTAGAGACAAGACCTCATTTCATGGTGATTATTTTTTCCCAGCCAATTTAATGGACATCTTGAAATTTATCCATAGAAGCCTCATGTTTGAGAATTCCTTCTTTTGAAGAAGGTGGGAAGTTCCAGGTGAGAAAACTGAGGGGAGATAATGTTAGCAAAAATTTATAAATGAATCTTTTTTTTCTTTTGCCTGGAAACCGGGGTACTTGTCCAAGTCATAGTCAATAGGTACAGAATCTATTCCATGGAAATGATGAGGCTGGTTCCTGCTCCAGGCCCTTTACCTCTAGAACTATCTTTGGAGAAGAGAGTCAAGACACGGTGACTTTGGCATCCAAAGCTACAGTAAGAAAGCTAGAACTGAACTAAAATAAAGTGGGAAATTTGACATAAGAAGATCTAGAAGGAAAGGAACTGCAGCTAAGAAAAAGCAAAGCTTAATTCCCTATAGTTGGTATACAAGACCAAGAATAATTCATATTTGTACCTTGTAAATATTACTCCTTTTCATTTGTTATGCCCTAATGTGAGCTTTTAAGTTTCCCTTATAGTAAATTCATTTAAAGCAAAACCTTTTCTAAAATGCCTGAAAGGTCAGTATGCTGTTTGAGATGGGGGAGGGAGGAGGAGGTAGTGGTAAGAGAAACCAGGAAAATGTAGGGGAAAGGATGACTGTAGGACAAAACCAATAGATGGCATTGGTGAGTCAAGTCCTGGGCTGGCTGGTATAGCAAAAGAATTGGTGCTGCTGGGAGATAGGCAGTAACTCAAGGCCAAGTAGGCCTGTGTCATTACAATCCGTTGAAAACCAGAGAGCAGAGCAAATTTTGAATATGGTTAATCAAGGCACCAATCCTAATTATAACAACTCCTATCAAGGACTATCCCCCTGACATTTGTAGTCTTTCCCATTTGGGGAAGAAAGTAAACTAGCGAGAGAGCCGCTGTGGGACATGGTAGAGCAGAGTTACTTTTATTCAGTGATGGAGTTTTGTGAGAACTCTCAAGGAAAGGAAGGAAAGAAGAGGGAAGAAGAGGCTATTGGTCATCCCATAGCAGTGGCGTGACCAGAATAGCAGTTGGTGCCTTGCCACATCTTCAGTTATGTTCTACAAGACCATGAGAAATGGCCTCTATCTAAATGGACAGGCTGGGAGATGCTCGTGACTATGTGTGCCTGTTTTATCAGAGGGGCTAAGGCAGCAATAAAGTGACCTGGTAGAACTACTTAAACTTTCTGACCCTCAGTTGACTCATCTATAAAATAAAGATGTTGATCTAACTGACCTCTAAAACCCTTTCCAAGTCCACTGTTTTCAAGCAAATGTTTCCCTGGCTTGATATAGAATCATACAAAGCTAGAAAAACACTGACAGGAAACAATAATCATTGGATTTTCCACTACCAAAGGTAAAACACTGAGGCAGAACAGAATTTCTTCATTTCCAGGCTTTCTTTCCATAGGAAAAGAAAAAGACCAAATCTCTCTCTTCTTCCCTTTCCTTCTCCTACCCTCTCCCTGTCCCTCTTCCTTTCCCTCTCCCCCACCCCTCTCTCCCTTCTCATCTGTGTCTGTGATCCCTATTATATTTAATTTGGAGGACATACTGAATTGTTTTCTGCCTCCCCTTTCCTTTTCAGTTTAAGGCCCTTTTGATTAGATTTGCAAGACTTTCTACAAATACATTCTAAGAAGTTCCAATCAATTTTTGGAGTTGAGGCAATCACTATTATATTTTAAGCAATGGTCAAAAAAACTGGAATCCCATTCTCAGACTCATCTTTTTTTGCAATAACTATTCCTGCTTACCACAGTGCCAGGCAAAGAGTGGGCATCTAATAAATGCTTTCTTTCCTTCCCCTGCTTCTTCCTTCCTTTTCTCCCTCTCTCCCTCCTTCCTACCTTACATCCTATTCTCCCTCCTTCCTTCCTCTCCTTCCCTCTCTCCCTCCTTATTCCTTCTCTCCTTCCTTCCCTCTCTTCATCCTTCCTTCCTTTCTTCCCTCCTTCCCTCTCTCTTTCCTTCCTTCCCTCATTCCTTTCTTCCTACTTAAATGAATATGCTTCACAAAATAATCTTTTTAATTATCCATTCAACCCTCTTCTAAATATTCCATCATCAATTTCTTCTTGCCAACTAAAAATTGCTGATAACTCTAAAATGTGTTGCTTAGGTAAATAACCAGTAGCCCACTTTTCATATTCTTTAACATCAAAGATTCTTTGTCACATTTCAATGAAATGTAATAAGAAGCTGCTAAAAACTCACTCTAAAGATAGCTATACTATCCCAACAAGAGGCCCCACTCTTTTATCATGGGAACTGTTTAATCAAGAACAACATCTCCTATTTTGCCTGCTACAAAAGCAAATTTTGCTTGATTTGTCAAGAAAGTTTGATGTTGTATCTTAAAAGCTAGTTCACACTGGTTCAAATAGGCCAGCTTGTACTACCACTACTACCACTACTACTGCTACTACTACTGCTACTACCAGCACTACTATAACCAAAATACTACTACTACTACTACTACTATTGCTACTATTTCTACTACTAATAATAATATAGTTGTTGTTGTTGTTGTTTTTATTATTATTATATTAACACATATAATGCTTTATGGTTTGTTTTCAAAGTACTTTGGAGATATTTCACTTGATCCCCACAACATTCCCCCCCCCCCCATTTAACAGTGAAGAAACTGAGTGTGGAAGAGTTTAAATGACTTGCCTAGGTCATATAGATACTGTCTGAAGCAGTGTTCTAAATCAGATTTTTCTGAATCCAGTCCCAGTGCTCTGACCACCATCCCCTACCTGCTGAGAGCTTGAAAACAGTATTCTGCATGTATCCCACTCCATATTCCCCAATCTCCTCAGATAAATATTTTGGAAAGGATTAAGAATGCATGATGGAGAGTGAGTATAATACATTGTAGAGCACTTCATGGTTTCAAAAGTACTTATGTGCCTTACTTCATTGAGTCTTCACAATAAGCTTGTGAGGTAGGCAGGAAAAAAAATTACTATTTCCATTCTGCAGGTGAGGAAATGAATGGCACTAAGTGAATTGACTTGTCCAATGTCACATGGTGAGAGATGCAGGACATAAACTCCAGTCTCTCAGTTTCAAATCCAGAGCTTTTTCTGGTACTATAACTGTCCCTAAGACACTTAAAATGGAGTTTTAAAAAAAGTCATCTTTGAGGCAGCTAGATGCAGTAGTGGATAGAACTCTAGTCTTGGAGTCAGGAGGACCTGAGTTCAAATCTGACCTCAGACATATTACACTCACTAGCTGTGTGACCTTGGGCAAGTCACTGAACCCCGATTTCCTCACCAAAAAGCAAAATAAATAAATAAATCAAAGTCATCTTAGACATATAATTACAATGATCAAAACTGAGAAAAATCCATTAGGGACTAAAAAGGACCTGAAAGATGTGCAATATATTTCTTCCACTCTGGTGCAGAAATTGTGGCAGATACCACTTTTCTTCTTCCACTAAGCATCTGGAACCACCTAAGAAGAAGACCTCATATGACTGGGGCGGGGATGGGGATGGGGCAGAGGCTTTCATACTTTGGTAGGCAAAGTGTAGAGATTTTAGAACTGAGAGAGTACGGGAGAGGTATTGAACTTCAGGGTCTCTTCAAAATGGGGGAGGGCTGGGTCTTTAGAAAGTATCTGAGATGGGGGTGCTTTGTTTTAGAAACATTATTTTTCTTTGATACAGAGATTTAAAAGAGCCAGGGAGAAACATGGATGCATCTGCTTAAGGCTTGCTCCAATCTAAAGAGACAGTCTCACTCCACACTAATCCGTCCTTCACTCAGCTGGCCAATTAATTCGACCTAAAGCACAGGTGTGACTATATCACCCACTTATTCAATAAACTCCCTATTAGTGGCTCCCTATTAACTCCAAGATCAAATACGAAATCCTCTCTTTGGTTCTTAAAGTCCTTCATAACCTGGCCACTTTTTACGTTTTCAGTTTTTTTGTTATTTAAGTGCCTTAATTCCCTCAATGCACTGTGTGATCCAGTAATGCTTGTTTTTTATACATGACAATCCATGTTTCAACTCTGAACATTTTTAATACCCAGTCCCCATTCCTGGAGATCTCTCCTTCCTCATCCCCATCTCCTAGCTTCCTTCAAGTCTCAGTTAAAACCCCACCTTCTACAAGAAGCGTTTCCAAGTTCACTTGAAACTTAGTGCCTTCTTTTTGAGACTACTTTTAACTGGCACTGTACAAACATTGTTGTTTGTACATAGTTGTTTGAATGCTGTCTCCACTATTAGACTATGAGCTCCTTGAGAACAGAGATTGCTTATGTTTGGTTTAGTTTTGGTTTCTTTCTTTGTTTCTGCCTTTCCCTATATCTAGGTGCTTACCACAGTGTCTGGCATGTAGTAGGCACTAGCTAAATGCTTATTGAGTGACTAAGAGTGCTTTGGGGGACCATAAGATATGCTCTTAGATTTTTAACTCTGTTCAGTAAAATAGAGAAAGAGAAAAAAATATGATTATATAGGAGGCTGAGGACCTCTTAACAGTCTACTTCTTGATACCCTTCAAATACTATGAACTTTACAAAGGCTCAAAAATATTTGTTTTATGCATGGTCTTCATCCAATCTTGAGCAAAGCACACTTTTGGGACTCAGAACTAAGCCACTAGGTCCAGTTCAGGGCCGTGCACCCACAGAATAATCTGGAATCAGTTAAGCATCAAGTTGCTTGCGACAATGCTTCTGTCCCTATATCTAGAACCCAGTAGGCTGAGAGTTGAGGGACGTAAAACACCATAAAGAGAAGCAGGAGTCAATGTTTAATTGCTCATGTATTTATTGATATTGTAAAGAAAGGAAAGGAGAAGATCTGTACTGTCCCAATATCCTGGTCCATATGATGACTTGAAAGGCACCTCCCAAAAGCCCATCTTCCTTTTCAGGCACTGAAACAAGAAAGAAAGAGACTCAGAAGAGATGAGCTATGCTTAATGTGGTCCCTTGGCTAATGGCAATGGCAATGACAAAGTCATACATTACTGAAATTTTAAAAAGAAAAAAAAAATAAAATTTGGAGAAAGACCATGGGCAGGGACAGGAATGAGTAGCAAAAAGGAGGGAGAGAAAAGAATGAGTTTTGAGTGTTTGCTCTGGTGCTCACTCTCACTCTAGCTTTCTCTATCTCTATCAAGGAGAATGGTACAGAGAGAAGCAAAGGATAGCAAATAGTTGGGAGAAAAGAAGAGTGAAGAAGAGTCAGACTAATAGAACAGGGAAAAGACCTATAAAAATATTTGAGACTAATATAATATGAGTTGACAACATATTGAAACATAGACATTGATTAATTGAGAAGAAAAATGAAATACCTTGGGGGTGCGGGGACTGGACCACTTCCTTGCTGGTCACCTGGATGGCATCCTTGCCGGCCACCTTGCTGACCTCCTTGCCGGCCACCTTGCCGACCTCCTTGCCAGCCACCTCGATGTCCTCCTTGATGGCTACCTGGACCGCCTCCTCCCTGGCCACCTGGACCACCTCCTTGACGGCCACCTTGACGACCTCCTTGCCAGCCACCTGGACCACCTCTTTGCCGGCCACCTGGAGGGCCTCCTTGCTGATGACCTGGTAGGCTACGTGGGACTAAACCTCCTGATACATCATCTCCGAGGGGACGTGGAGGCCCATGTTTTTGGTAACCTCTTTGATGCTTGCCATAAGGGTTGTTCCCTTGTTTCTCAAAAGAGTCTTGATCATCTGGTTTGAAGTTAGATGGTGCTGGTCTACCAACTGATTCTCCCAAATTTTGTTCATCATCTGAGAGGAGACAGCACAGATAGAGAAAGTCAGATGAAGGAAGAGGCCTGATAGACCTGCATCTGCCTGGTGCAGACAGAATGTTTTGTGTCATAGGCTAATTGTACAAAAGATGGAGCCCTTGCTACCTTCTTAGTACTGTTGAATGAGGGTGACCCAGGCTTACCTGATAGATGTCTAATAAGGATCTAAGAGACCCAGGCTTGTCCCAGGCTCAGAGTGAGCCTAGATGAGATTATGCCATAGAAGATCATATAAGTGATTGGCAGGGGATAGGCCTAACCTAGACCACAATCCATAATGACAGCAGTAGAAAACATTGGCAACATGCTATATCAAAAGCATGATTTATCCCTTTAAATGTGTCTTAGAGACGTGTATTTCTTACATGTGCATCCCCTCACTTGTAGTTGCCCACATGTTCACTATGTATGGATACCTCTCACATATTTCTTAATAAAGTTCCACTTTTCTACCTAGTATATATGTAGGAAAGTAAATTCAAGCTTCTTGAGACCGTGGACGTATTTACTTTATATCATTTTCCCCTTTGTTATGAGTTGTGTCCATCAGTCAATATTTATTGAGGGCCTAAAATATGCCAGTTCCTCTAACTGACTGGTACAAAGTAAAATATTTCAGTGTGGCCTCTTGGCCTATGGTTTAAAGAAATTTCTGTCCCTTGAAATTCCTCATACATAGAATAATTAAATGGTGTTTTAGAGTGAGTGAGGTCTTATGGACTATGGTAGGGAAAAATGAAATGGGGAAAGGAGGGAATGAAGAAAAAGGAAGGAAAGATTGGATTTAAATGTTGGTAGCCTGCATCCTAAAGATTTGTTATGGTCATGAATTGATCTATCATTGACCTGTTACCTTATATCTATTTAAGAAGGTGAAGGTGAACAAAGTAAGGTTCCTAGAATTATATGGGGCAGTAGAAATGGTCATTTGTTTTTTTCCAAAAATTAGGACAGAATTTCTCATGAATTTCCTCATCCTGCGACATAGAACACATTCAAAACAGCTACTGCTCTAAATGAAAGAATCATCAAAAGAGACAAGAGGCTTAAGCACAACTATCTCCAATTTATGATATGAAAGCCCTTGGAAGGTTCTACTTTGTGATGCACATAGAGACAATTTCAACGGAAAAGTCAAAGTGAAGTTCAGTTGCATGTTAGAATGTTTTGTATCCAGCAGTCTTACCTGTATTCTGTACAGAGTCTTGTTCTGGGTACTCTATGGGGGAAAATATGAAATAACAAGGAAGAACAAACTTTTTTTTTTTTTTTGCATCTTCACTTTAGTCTACAGGTTTTTATTTTGTTTTTCCTCACCTGAGCCAATATGATTTTCAACCTGGATAAAGCCTTCTTGGGTCTTAAACCTCCATTTTCAAAGAGAAGGAAATAATCCCCTTTCCACACTGTTAGAATTTCAAGAGAGCTAAATATCCTCATGTTAAAAAGATATTTAGTCTATCAGAATATGTGTTTTTCACATAAAATTTAAAACCATTGAATTTCCAACTGCCAACATATCTGATAAAAAATAATAAAATTTCATTACAACACCCTAATTTTATTGAGTAAGGTGCCCAATATTGGCATATTTGGAAATGTTTAGATGAGTTTTGAGTATGAGGAACTCTTTTCAATTAAAAAAAAATCATTGCCCTATCATCTATGGTTAGAATGTCAAGTCCAGGAAGGCAGAAACTTCCTCACCCTGATTTTGTTTGACCCATTTTATTTTGAATCAACAGCAATAATTTTTTGTTGATTGATTGATTATAAATACTATGAAGGTATAGCTTCCTCCTCAAACAGAATAAAGGGCCTGATGGCTGAGGAGGAATTCACAACTCTTTATGGGAAAATTTAGTCTCTGCCTGAGCAGTCTCATCACAGAGAGATCATCTGTACCTTGGAAAAATTGGATAAACACATTTACAAGAAATAGTCCATGTAGTAAAGGAAGAATGGAAATGACTGTCTATACAGTGTCAAAATCTGAATGGAAAAAATGAAAAAGTCTGTCATCTGTATATTTCCAAATGTACTGACATTGTTTGTCCAGGAATTGAAATGTTTCTAAAGATAGGAAAATTTTACTTTTCTTATCAGGATTTTGTGCCAGATAATTCAATTCAATTCATTAAGACATTACTATTATGTGCCAGTCACTTTGTTAGGTGCTGAATCTACAAAAAAGAAGAAGCAGTCCCTGATGTTGAGGAATTTAAAGTCTATTTGGGAAAACAACATGCAAACAGATAATAAAATGCAAAATATGTAAAAAAATATTATTTCTTAGGTAAAGGCAACATCTGAACAGAGAGTAGGGCAGGAAATCAAGATGAATTTCCTACAGGAGACTATGGAAACAGACTTTTAACAGAAACTATGAATTATAAGAGGGAGAGATGAGTGACAAATGGGCTGCAGGTATAGGGAGCTGGTGGATTAAATATGGAAAGATGGAAAGTTGTGCATGAGGAACAGCAAAGAGCATAGATGACTGAAGAAGATAATAAATATAACTTAAAGAATAGATTGTGTTTTGCTTCAAGCCTAGGGCTAACATGAGATTTGAGGAGTCATCAGAACATGGAAAAGAAGAATACCACCTCCCGTTTACCTAACTCTAGGAAGGCAAAAATACCTGAATTATTGAGGATGTCTAACTCCAAATGACCTCACTTGAATTAGACCCTGACACCCCCCCACCCCAAACAACTTCCTGAACTGGTCATAGATTCTCTGTGTCCCCTACTTACCCTCATCTGTGAATTGTGCTGAGCTCAAGCCCAACAGGGCCACTGAGAAAAGGAGTAGTAGCCACTTGGTAGCAGGCATGGTATCAAAGTTACCTGTGCTGCATGTGCTGAGGGCAACTGTTCTTATAAGAACCTCAGAGAACAAAATCCCCTTTGAAACATCACACTCAGTCCCTTATCTGAATGTGTTGTTCATGTCCAGATCACTCCCATCCTTATGTTTTGGTTGGATTGATTTTGAGGGCTGGCAAAAAAGTTCCTGCCCAAAAAGTCATGATGAAATATAAATTAGCCAAAGCCATTGAAGCCACATTGCCTGGAAAACCCACGTATAATGTCATGATTACAATAATGGTTAGTCTTCCATCTTGTGATTTCCCTCCCATCGAGAAACCTGAACTCTTTGAGGGTATTTTGATACCCTTTGTTGCACAAGTCATTTAAATGCCATAGACTCAGGTCTTTTCACTAGCTTTCTTCTAGTTCAGAGACTTAGCTTGTGAGGTCAATATATAATGGAAGGGAAAAACAACAGAAATGAAATCACTAGATTTCATAGATAATATAAAGTAGCAATCATCAAAACTATTTGGTGCTGGCTAAGAAATAGAGTGGTGAATCAGAAGAATAGGTTAGGCACACAAGACACAGTAGTAAATGAAGATAGTAATCTACTGATAGATAAACCCAGAGACTCTGGTTTCTGTGATAAGAACTCACTATTTGACAAAAGCTATGGGAAAACTGATAATAGTATGGCAGAAACTAGGCATAGACCAATACCACACACTATATACCAAAATAAAGTCAAAATGGGCAACTAGACATAAAGGGTGAAACTGTGCATACCCTTGATCTAACAATACCACTACTAGATCTGTAACTGAAAGAGATCATAAAAAATGGAAAAGGATCTACATGTACAAAAGTATTTATAGCAGCTCTTTATGAGATGGCAAAGAATTGGAAATTGGGGAATGGCTCGACAAGTTGTGTTATATGAATGTGATGGAATGCTATTGTGCTATAAGAAATGATGAACAGGAAGATTTCAGAAAAATCTGGAAAATATAACATGAAATGATGCTGGGTGAAGTGAGCAGAACCAGGAGAACATTGTACTTAGTAACAGCAATAGTGTGTGATGATCAGCTATGATTGACTAAACTCTTCTCAGCAATACAATAATATAAGACACTTCAAACAAAATTCATTTTTGAAAATATTATTCATATCCAGAGAAAGAACTACAGAATCTAAATGCAGATCAGAGCATACTATTTTTACTTTTATTTTTTTTGGTGACTTTTCCTTTTTGTTCTATTTCTTCTTTCACAACATGACTATCATGGAAATATGTTTACATGATTGCTCATGTATAACCTATATAAGATTGCTTGCTGTCATGGGGAGGTAGCAAGGAAGGGAGGGACAAAATATTTGGAACTGAAAATTTTAGAAAAAAATGAATTTTGAAAACTAGCTTAACACGTTATTGAAAAAAATAAAATACTATTTCCAAAAAAAAATCCAAAACATGTCCAGAATGTAGAATCTGGAACCAGTTCTCCAACATTTACCAACTTTCTGCTCATGACTCTTATTTATGTAACTCATGTTCCCACATATTCTAAAGGTTTACAAAGTGTTTTCCTAAAAACAGCCTTGGGAATTTGTATGTAGCCCATGAACTTTTGCAAAATGTTTTGCATGTGTTATCTCATTAGATACTCACAACAGTCCTGTGAGGTAGGAATTATCATTCTTATCCTCAATTTATATCCAAGGAAACTGAGGCTGAGAGAGTTTTACTGACTTTCTCAGGGCCACATTATGTGTCAGGTGCTGTGCTAAGTGCTGGGAATACAAAATGAGATAAAAGACAGTTCTGGTCCTCCAGGATCTCATAATCTAATGGCAGAAGCAATGTTCAAACAAATATGTACAAATAAGTTTTATATAAGATCATGATTAAAAGTGATTAAAATGAAAATGATTTAAAGTGGGAAGGTTTGGGAAATTAGGAATAAGAAAGTTTGGGAAAACTAGAATTAAGAAGTGTTGGGAAATGCTTCCTGCAGAGGATGGAATTTTAGTTGGGGCTTGGAAGAAGCTAGGAAAGCCAGTGGGGATGAGGAGGAACAACATTCTAGAAATTGAGGACAGGCAGAGAAAATGCGCTGAGGTGAAAGATTGGATGTCTTGTTTGAGGAACAGCAAGGAGACCTATCTTGCTGGATTACTGAAAACCTGAGGGAGTATAAAGTATAAGAAGACTGAAAATTTCAGGAGGGAGGAAGGTTGTGAAGGGTTTTGAATGCCTAACAGAGGATTTTGTATTTGACCCTGGATTTGATAGAGAGCCACTAAAGTTTACTAAATTAGGAGGTGCTATGGTTGGACCTGCACCTTAGGAAAATCACTTTGGCACCTAAATAGAAGAGTAGAGTGAGGAGAGACCTGAGGTAGCAAGACACACCAGAAGGCTATTTTAATAGTCCTTATACTTATATTTAATAGTTGAATGGCATGAAGTGATGAAGGCCTATATCAACGTAGTAGGAGCATCCAAAGAAAGAAGGTTTTGCAAAGGTGAAATCAACAGACCATTGTAACAGATTGGATATGGGGGATGAGAGAGAGAGAGAAGTTGAAGACGATATTCAGCTCGTCAACCTGACGGACCACAAGGATGGGCTTGCCCTCAACCATAATAGGGAAATTAGGTTGAGGAGAGAGTTTAAAGTGAAACTGAGTTCAGATTTAGACATGTTGAGTAGAAGATGTCTATGCTTGTCTGAGATGTCTGAAAGCCAGTAAGAGTTATGAGATTGGAGGTCAGCAGAGGGTAGGATAGGAATAGTAGATCTGAGAATCATTTGCAGAGATATGATAATTAAATTCATGGAAGACAATGAGATTCCCCAAGAGAAGTAATATAAGATGAAAAGAGAGTCTAGGACAGAACCCTATGGAGTACTTACAGTTAGAGGATATGACTAAGATGAAGATCCAGCAAAGGAGACTGAGAAGGAATGATCTTAGAAAGGAAGGAGGAAGAGAACTATAGAGAGTGGTGATCTTAAATCTAGAGACAAGAAAATATTAAGGAGAAGAGAGTGTTGGACAGTATCAAAGGCTGCAGAGAGTTCAAGGAGAATCAGGATTGAGAAAAGGTCATTGGATTTGGCAATTAAGATATCATTGGTAACTTGGGAGAGAGCTGTGGAATTCAGTGGAATGATGACATTGGGATACATATTATAAGGAATGAAGGAGTGAATGAGAGGATAGAAAGTGAGGGCATAGATTGTAGACCACCTTTTCAAGATTGGCCACAAAAGACATGTATGAATGTATGAATGTATGGGAATGTATGAATCAAGGAAGGGTATTTTTGAGGAGAGAGGATGGCATGGGCATGTTTGTCAGCAGGGGGAAGGAGCCAGTAGAAAAGTAAGGATTGAAGAAATGTGAAAGAGTAGTGATGACAGAGGGAGCAAGTTATTGGAGGAGATGCTTTTGAGTGGTATCATTTGTGAAGGCAGAGGGGTGGACCTTGGTAAGAAGTAAGTCTACCTCTTCATTTAAGACAGCAGTGAAGGAGAATATAGTAGCAAAATGCATCTGAGTGATCTGAAATCAAGAAGAGAGGATAGTAAGTAGCTCATGGCAAATGACCTCAATTTTTTTTTCTGTTAAATATGAGACAAAGTTTTCAGTTAAGAAAGTGGGGGTAAGGGAGAGCCATGGGAGGTTCTAGGAAGAATGAAAACACTGGGAATTGTTAGATTCCTAAGGAGTGTGAGATAGTGAGTTGATGAGGGATGTATAAATAGTAGGATTGCCTAGCAGCATAGAAGGCTCAGTTGAGGTTGTGAACATAAATTGGTAATGTACCCTGTCAGAATGGTTGCATGATTTTCTCCAACTACACTCAGCAGCACTTGTGAAGGAATGAAGGCAATGAATGATAGGAGTCATCCAAGGTTGATGCTTGGCAGGAGACAATCAGTGATATGATTAAGGGACCAGGGACTCAAGAGAAGAGGACAGTTGAATTGGTTTACCAAGGCACCAAGATGGAGAAAAATAAGAGAGGGACTAGTGCATGGATAATATATGGGAAAGAACTGAGGAGTCAAGGGATCAGAGAGTAACTATCTTAGGCAGGATTCAAAGTCAGGTCTTCCTAATGCCAACTCTATCCACTCTACCAATTAACTGTCTGGCTAGTACAAGTCTTACCATTTCTATTTTATTGTTGAGAAATATAAGGTTAAGAGTTTAAGTGACATGCCCAAGGTCATAGACAGTTCATATCCTTGATTCAAACTTAAGCTTTCTAACTCTACACTTGCTCCTACACAATTCATCTTCCCCCACCTCCACATAAGAATCAAGATCCCTATGAGAACACAAATAAAAACAATAAAGGCTAGAATAACCCAATAATGCTAATGTGAGGATTTTGAGGGCAAGGAGCTAGGCAATCCCAAGGCAAACATGGTGTGATCTAGCAAATGAAGAAAAGGCTTCCCGGATGAAATAGCTCCTTTCTCATACTGCCCTGCATCCCAAACTTCACTATTCATTCCTTTGCGTTAAGGCATTGTCCTTTGTTAAAACTGTAAAATGAAGGAATTGAATTCTATTACCCCTAAAGTCCTTCTTATCTTTAAATCTATGATCCTCTGAAAATACATATAACATTGTGACAGCAGACATATGAATATCAATCATTAATTTCTGAATGTGAATTAATGAGGAGAAGCTGATGTGGTAGAAGGAGCATAAAGTCAAAAGTCAGGAAGTCTAGCTGCCAACCCTCATCAAATCATTTAACCTCTCAGGGTCCTTTGGGCCACTCTTTAAGGCCATTACAGAATATTACCTCATCTGCATTGGTACAGAACACTTTTTCCCCTAGAAAATCCTTATACCAGTAAAATCAGGGATCTGGTCCAAAAACAAAAGCTTAGGAGACCCAGGCTCTAGAATGACTTTGGACCTCTCAATTAAAATTTCTGGACCTCAATTCTTTCATCTATAAAATGACCATGAACTTATGTGGGAAAAATAACTACATCTCTATTTCATTATAATTGGTTTCCTTTTTAATCCTGTGTATTTTATTGTGTTTATTTTTTTGCATTTAAAAACATGAAAATGCGTCCATACAATTTTACCACAAGAGACACAAAGCCAGTTAAGGATCCTGGGACTAGGTTGTCTCTAGGTTTTCTTCCAAGGGTGGTCCTGTGATCTTTTTGTATCTGAGAGCTAGCTGAGACATTCCTGTAAGAATGAGGTACAGGAGAGTTAAATTTTGATGGGGGTTTTGAATTTTGAAAGAGGTAATGGGTGGAAGAGTTAGGTTAAGAATGGGAAGATATCTAGGGTGAACAGGCCTGGATGAGGTGCTGAAATTGGGAACTATGAAAGAAAGAGACGGGAAGCAGCCCAAGAGCCGTGGGTACTCCATAGATAAGGATTTCTGCTATGGACAAGGAATAAATGCCTATTCTTCCTTCTTTTCATTGAAAGAACAGCTATTGGTATCATCAAGGCATGGGAGCTGCGTCGAAATTCTGCCACACATTCAGATTTGTTTTCCTAATAATAGAGTTAGACCCCACATGTATCACTAAGTCCTTTCTAATTGAATGTCTTCTCCACAAATCTTATATTAGAGCCTTTATCAGCCGGATCCTGCTGATAGAGTAGGGTAAAATGAGATAAAGACATTTAAAAGTAATATCACTGTTTTTTTAAAATATTTAACGGTATTTTATTTTTCCCAATTACATGTCAAAACAATTTTAGCATTTCTCTTTATAAGATTTTGAGTTCCAAATTTTTCTCCTTCTCCCCCTCCCCTACCCTCTTCCTAAAATGGTAGGCAATTTGATATAGGTTATGAATGTGCTATCATGTAAAACATATTGCCACATTAGTCAAAGTTATGAAAGAAGAAACAGATAGAAAGAAAAAAAAACACAAAAAGAGAATAAAGTAAGTGAAAAGAAGTATGCCTCAATCTGCATTCATATCTTTATCTGGATGTGGATAGCATTTTCCTTCATGAGTCCTTTGTACTTGTCTTGGATCACTGTTTTGCTGAGAAGAGCTGAGTCATTCAGAATTGATCATCCCACAATGTTACTGATAGTATGTACAGTGTTTTCCTGGTTCTACTCATTTCATTTTGCATCAGTTCGTACAAGTCTTTCCAGGTTTTTCTGAAATCTCCCTGCTCATCACTTCTTACAGAACAGAAGTATGACATTACATTCATATACCACAACTTGTTCTGCCATTCCACAACTGATGGGCATCACCACAGTTTCCAATTCTTTACCACTACAGAAAGAACTGCTAAAAATATTTTTGTTCTTGTGAGTGAATTGCTTGTATTCTTATACATTTGACTAACTTACCCATATGTTTGAGAAATGAGGCCTTTATCAGAGACTCTATCTATAAAGATTGTTTCCCAGATTTCTCTTTTCCTTCTAATTTTGCATAGGTTTGCACAAAAGGTTTTTTTAATTACATAATATAACCAAAATTACTTATTTTACATTTTATAATGTCTCTATCTCTTGTTTGGTCATGAACCTGTAACTAACTTAACTTGTCCTTTAAGAATTTGGATTCTAGGGGCAGCTAGGTGGCACAGTGGATAGAGCATTGGTCCTAAAGTCAGGAGGACTTGAGTTTAAATCTGGCCTCAGATACTTGACACTTACTAGCTGTGTGACCCTGAGCAAGTCACTTAACCCCATTGCCTAGCCCCCCCCCAAATATACATTATATATATCTATATCTATATATAGATATATGCACTTGGTGCATATATATTTACTACTTACTTCAATGTCTAGCTCCCTTTAAACAAGATGTGCTTTCCTTTCTTATCTTTTTTAATTACATCTATTTTTGTTTTTGTTTGTCTTAGATCAGGATTACTATACTTGCTTTTTGGTTGTTGTTGTTGTTGTCGTTGTTGTTGTTTTTGTTTTTGTTTTTTTTTTACTTCAACTGAGGCGTAACAGATTCTGCTTTAGCCTTTACTCTGTGTGTGCTTCTCTGCTTCAAATGTATTTCTTATAAACAACATATTGTACGATTCTGGTTTTTGATCCACTCTGCTATCCATTTCTTTTTCTGGGAGATTTCATCCCATTCACATTCAC
Source organism: Vombatus ursinus (assembly GCF_900497805.2). NCBI lineage: Eukaryota > Metazoa > Chordata > Mammalia > Diprotodontia > Vombatidae > Vombatus > Vombatus ursinus. The sequence continues at coordinate 28,536 of NW_020950792.1, read as the reverse complement.
AGTTATCATTACTAACTGTGTATTTCTTTATTCCTATTTTTCCTCCTGTTTGTCCCCTCTTTCTCTCTCTCTTAACTATTTCTGTCCTCAACAATGTTTTGCTTCTGTCAATCACCTCCTCTGGTCTGCCCTTTGTTCTGTTAGTTTCCCCTCCCTCCTCCCCTCCTTTATTTAATCGCCTCCCTTCATATTTCTTGTTTGGTAAGATAGATTCCTATGTTCAACTGATTGTGCATCTTATGCCCTCTTTGAGCCAATGCTGATGAGAGTAAGATTCAACTGATACCCATCACCCACTCTCCCATCTTCCCCTCCGCTGTAGTAGGTCTTTAAAGCCTCGACATGTGAAATGATTTACCCAATTCTATCTCTCCCTTTCTTCTGCACCCTGTTTCCTCCTCTTTCTCATCCCTTAATTATTTTTACATCATTCCCTCAAATTCACCTTATATCAGTACCCTCTATCTATGTATATTGTGTCTAGCTATACTATTAGTGGTATAATTTTTAGAATTATAGGTATCATCTTCCCATGTAGGGATGTAAACAGATCAGTTTGGTGAGGAAGGTGATTCCTGATTGTAGTCCTAGGTCTTTTGCCCTTTGTAACATCACGTTCCTTGACCACTAAGCCTTTACTGTTGCAGCTGTTATGTCCTGTGAAATCCTGATTGTGGCTCCCTAGTATTTGAATTTTTTCTTTCTGGCCCCTTTAAGTGTTTTTTCCTTCAACTGATAGTTTTTTAATTTGGTTATAATGTTCCTTGGAGTTTTTGGGGGATCTATTTCCTGAGGTGATCTGTGGATTCTTTCAATACCTACTTTGTTCTCTGGTTCCAGGGTATTAGAGCAATTTTTCTTCATAATTTCTTGAAAGATGCTTTCCATGTTCTTGTTTTGATTATGGTTTTCTGGAATCCAATGATTCTAACATTGCTTCCTCCGGATCTGTTTTTTCAGATCAGTTCTTTTTCCAATGAGCTATTTACAATTCTATTTTTTTTTCTTCTTTTGAATCTGTTTGATTGATTCTTGATGTTTCATAGAGTCACTAGCTTCTACTAGCCCAACTGTAACTTTTAAGAAGTTGTATTCTCCAGATAGCTTTTGTGCTTTCTTGTCCATTTGATCAATTGCAGTTTTTAGGGAGTAGTTTTCTTTGTTTTTTTCTCTCAGTTAATAGTATTTTATTTTTTCCAATCACATGTAAAGATAGTTTTCAATATTTTCTTTTATGAGATTCTAATTTTCATCAGATAGATGCTGAAAAAATGAGAGCACCCCAGAAAGTATTGAGAGATGATCCCCACCACCCCAATCACTCACTATGACTTGGTTCCTCAGAGGGCTGGCAGAGGTGGTGGCAGAAGGAGAGGGATATTCAGGCCATGCCCAGTGTCTCCATGACTCCTCTTAGACACATCTCCTGGGTCATACAGGGGCAGGAGGTGTCTAGACACTTGTGATACACTCTCAGTTTTAAACCCCTCTGCATCCCCCCCCTTCACCTAGAGCCATGAGTGTATCTCAGTTGTGGGGATTGCTAATAAGACCATTGCAGCCCATATCTCAGAACCTCTTACCCTTTGTCTTGGAGGGATTAGCACCTTTTGTGTCTTTGTCCTGGTCCCTGAGGCTCCTAGCCAATTACCAGGATGTGATCTGCTCCATAATGTATAGGCCATTATTTCATTTGACCTAAACCCCTTCTTTATGTCTCTTATCCCCAAAACTCTCCACCTTTGAAAGTGTCTCTATCCCTTTAGGTTTTTTTGCCTTAATCACTTCCAGCTTTCCAACTCTTAACCAAATTCCCCCTAGCTTGTGGGATTTGCATGCTACCAATAGTAACTTACCAGTGCGCTGCCTCTAGTTGTGCAATTAGGCCTTAATTGTCTATAGGCTTTATTGTCCTTTGTACTTCTCCTGAAAGATGGACATCTTTCTAGGCCCTAAACCTGGTAGATGGGGCTGACAACTTGTGTATGATTTTTAAGCAGTTATCGCTATTATAATACCCTGAACACCTGTTGTCCCAAACTCCCACACTCTGCTTAACATTATACCAACCTTCGACACTCACTATTAAGTGATTGACCTCTATAGTACCTTCTTCTCAATTCCAGTTGTCCCTGAAAGCCAATTCATCTTTGCTTTGATCTGGGGGAGGAGGCAGTGCCTATATACCTGAACTATCCTTCCACGGGGATTGACTGAGTCACAGTCCTATTAAACAAGACCTATCATCATTAGATTTTAAGTATTCTGTCCTCCTTCAGTATGTTGATGACCTCTTCCTTTGTTCCTCCTACCAAAAAGTCTATGTTCCAGACTCTGTATACCTCATTATGGGTTTAAGAGCAAGGGGTCGTAAGGTATCAAGGATAAAATCCAGTTTGTTCTCCCCTCTGTAAAGTTCCTAGGACATCACCTCTCATCTTCCAGCTTTTGTCTTAATTTTTCCCATGTTAGGGCTATTACTCAGTTCCCTGTACCCCCACAGCAAGCTGTGTAATTTACCTGGATATCTTGTTTTCCCCTTGGGAGGACCTGAAGGAAACCCCTTTAGAGAAAACAGACTTTGATAACACTAATGAATCCTGCCTCAGGAATGAGGAAGGAGACTTGGTTTCTAGTTATGGCATTACTAAAGCCAAAGAAGGGCTTGAAGCTTAATCACTACCTGATGTCTATTTGTCACAACAAGCTGAACTTGAGGCGGTAGCCAAGGCTTGTGAATGAGGAAAAGGAAAAAGTATTAATATCTATACTGATAGCAGGTTTGCATTTGGGGTGGTGCATGATTTTGGGATGCTATGGAAACATCAGGGCTTCCTCTCCTCCTCAGGACAGTCCATTAAGAATCAGAAAAAGGTTTCCCATCTATTAGATTGTTTATTGCTTCCTCAAGCCATAACAGTAATTAAAATTCGAGGGCACAGTGGAGAATACAGCATCCATGCCTGCGGAAATAACTTATCTGATGGAGCAGCTAAGACCACAGCTTTAACTCCTCTAATTCCTGAGGGCATAGCTCCTATTGCACAGGTCCCATGGATCTAGCATTGTACCCATAGGCATAGCCTTAATGGAATTCCCATCTCCCCCGAAGGCCTGCTTAAGGCTCATAGCCTAACAAAAGAAGAAATAGCTACAATCCAGAAAAGGATGTTCATTTTGAAGCAGAAGAAACTTCAAAAGGAGGGATGTAGACTTGATAAGATTACTGGACCATAGGTCAGCCCAAACAGATTTATAATACTTTCTATGAACTTATCCCTCCCTCTGATATAACGCCTTCATTCATTCAGCCATTGGGGACCTGACAAGCTGGTAGAGCTTGCCCAAAAACATTGGCAGGGGAGTAGTATTCACGTGGTCACCAGTACTGCTTATGAGATCTGTTCCACCTGCCCCAAACACAATGCATGTAAGCCTCTGAGGTTAGCTCATAGGCAGTTTCCTCTCTTAGATGCACCCCTTTAAATCTGGCAAATCAACTTCATTCAGTTGCCACCTGCCCATGGTTACAAATATGCTTTAATTATGGTCTCTATGTTTTCCCAGAGGGTAGACATATTTCCCTGTCCTACTGCCACAGCCTCCGTGGTAGTGAAAATCCTCTTAGGGAAAAAAAAAACAAAACAATTTCATTAATTGAGTGGTCCCTAAAGAAATGCATAACTATAGAGGTACCCCATTTACAGGAGCTTCATTAGCTTATGCTGCTTTCACCCTGGCCAAACACTCAGCATCTCCATTTTGCCTACCACCCCAATCATCAGTAATGGTTGAAAGAGTTAATGGCATACTTAAAACCTCTCTTGCTAAATTCTCTGAGGAGTTAGGTATCCCCTGGCCCAAAGCCCTTCCTTCAGCCCTGCTAAACCTTAGAATCATTTCGTTCCTACAAGCTCATTCACTATAAGATAGTAACAGGACTCCATGCCATTGTACCCATTGGTGGGAAGCACGGTAGTCAAAGTCTCTCTCCTATAAAACTGTACTGGGTTGGCTCAGAAAAATCTCAGAAACTCACCAACTTGTCTCATAGCCCCATTCTTTAGGAATTCCAACTAATACTTGGCTCCTGATCCAACCTGATGACTGGGTTTATTGGAAATGACATCTCTGAAAAAAATTCCTTGGAGCCATGGTAGAAAGGCCCTTTCGAAGTTCTGCTCACCACCCCCACTGTCTTGAAACTCCAGAAAATAGAGTCCTGAACCCACCTGTCATATCTCTAAAGGGCAAAACTGCCCACCTGGCTTGTGGATTCTTCTGGTGACCTGACCTTAAACATAAAGTGGGGTCCAAAGCAGCTGACATCTGAGGCATTCAGCTGTTCCCAAGACCCTCAGACTGAGTAACAAATGCCAAAAGACATAGACCACTAACACAAGAAACTGCATGTGCACTGAAGTTTGCAGTTACTCCCTCTATGAATTAGGCCTTTTTTTTCTTACTACTGTCCTCTTAGTACCAGTCTTGATGTTCATGGAAGTAACAGTTTCTGGCTTCTTATTTTTAGGGTTTTCTTCCTTTCATTTTTATCCTGTTCTTATCTCAAATCAGTATAGCTTGTGATGTTTATTCTAGTCCTGACCCTCTTACTCTAGTCAACAGGTTTATATATCTGACCCCCACCCACCCACCCAAACCCACGAAACCCAACACAACTCTTCTTTAAAACACTCAATGTTAAGGATCTAAGAGATCCAGGCTTATCCCAGGCTCAAGGTAAGCCTGGATGAGATTATGTGATAGAAGATCATATAAGGGATTGGCAAAGAACAGGCCTAGCATAGACTCACATAATTAGAGTGCTAAAAGACATTGGCAACTTGTTATATCAAAAGCATGAGTTATTTCTCTATTTGTGTCTTGGTCACATGAGTTTCTTACATGTGCATCTCCTTCTTTGTGGAGGGCCATATGTTCTCTGTGTATAGATTCCTACTACATATTTCTTATAAATTTCTACTCCTCTACTTAGTATATATGAAGAAAAGTAAATTCAAGCATCATGAGACTGTGAAAGTATTTACTTTACATCATATATGTTGCCTTACTTATGAACTGTGTCCATCAGTCAATATTTGTTAAGTGCCTAAAATGTGCTAGGTCCTCTGACTCACTGGTACAAAGTAAAACACCTCAGTGGGGCCTCTTGGCCTGTGGCTTAAAGAAGATTCTGTCCCATGAAATTCCTAGAACTTGGGGCAATTAAATGATGCTCTAGAGTGAGAAGGATCATATCGGCTATGGTAGAAAAGAATGAAGAGGCAAGGAAGTAATGAAGAAAAGAGAAGGAAAGATCGGATTTAAAAGTTGGTAGCTTGCATCCTAAAGATTTCTAGTCATTAATTGAGCTATTAATAACCTCTTACATTGTAGCTATTTAAGAAGATGAAAGTGAACAAAGTGAGGTTCTTAGAATTATTGGCAGACAAGAGAAATGGTTGTTTGTTTGTTTGTTTTTGCTTTTTGGTGAGGCAATCGGAGTTAAGTGACTTGCCTACGGTCACACAACTAGTAAGTGTTATGTGTCTAAGACTGGATTTGAACTCAAGTCCTCTTGACTCCAAGGCCAGAGCTCTATCCACTGCTCCATCTAGCTGCCCCTGTTTGTTTTCTGAAAAGTGTTACAGAACTTCTCATGAATTGCTTCATTCTGTGACATAGAACACAACCCAAACAGTTGCTGCTCTGAGTGACAGAATCATTAAAAATGAGAAGTTCAAGGAAAACCCAATTTATGATATGAAAGCCCCTTGAAGGTTCTACTTTGTGATACCTATAGAGACGATTTCAATGGAAAAGTCAAAGTGAAGGCCAGCTGTATGTTAGAACGTTTTCTATCCAGAAGTCTTGCCTGTATTCTGTACAGAGTCTGTTCTGGGTACTCTGTGGAGGAAAGCACAAAATAACAATGAATAATGAATTTTTCTGCATCTTCACTTTAGTCCACAAGTTTTTGTTTTGTTTTGCCCCGCCCTGAGTCAATATGACTTTAAACCTGGATAAGATTTCTTGGGTCTTATATCTCCATTTCCAAAGGGAAGGAAATAACCACTTTTCAATATTGTTAGGATTTCAAGAGAGCTAAATATCCTCATGGTAAAAAGACATTTTGTCTATAAATTTCAAATAACATTTGAGTTCATAGACTTTAAAAATGGAGGATCACCTAAAGATCATCTACTTGAACTCTTTCATTTTATAATGAGAAAACTGAAGTAAGCATTATCAAATCAATAAGCTTTATTACACTGTGAGCCATGTGCCTGGCACTGTGAGTTACCCAAGGTCACACCATTAAAGGTAGAATGTTAATGTAGGCCTTATGACTCCAAATACTTTTCTTTTAACCCAGCACATTGCTGGTTAAAAAACCTCCTCACATAATCAGATTCTCTGTGTCCCCCGCTAACCCTCATCTGTGACTTGAGCTGGGCTGAGACCCAACAAGGCCACTGAGAAAAAGAGGAGTAGCCACTTGGCAGCAGCCATGGTGTTGATGTTACCTGTACTGCATGAACTAAAGGCAACTGCTCTTATATGGACCTCATAGAACAAAATCCCTTTTGAAATGTCATACTCAGTCCTTGATCTGAGGCATTGTTCATGTCCAGAACCCTCCCACCCCTAAGTTTTGGTTGGATTGAGTTTGAGGGCAGGTGTGGGGAATTGTGGCCTTGAAGCATACATAGATCAAATGTTTTTATTAAGGAGACTTGTATGAAGTTTGGGTTGGGTCAAAGGGCTGCACTTGAGAACCTAGAGGGCAATATGTGGGCTCAAGGCCACAGGTTCCCCACCCCTGCACTAGAGTATTAGACTTAGAGTCAAGTGACTAGAGTTCATTTCATAGCTTTCAAACTACTAGCCAGCTATGGCAGGAGGGAAGTCATTTAACCTCTATAACCCTGAGTTTCTTTATAAAATGGTGATGAGAATCAAGCTGAGAGGCAGAATGGCACAGTAAATCAAAAACCAGATTCAAAGTCAAAAAGTCCTGGCTTCAAATTCTACCTCTGACAAGTATTGGCCATAAGAACACAGGTAAATTTCTTACTGCCTCAGTACTCCAAGAAACTCTCTAAGACACTAACTGGTTGAGCAGGTACAAATAGATCTGCATTGGGAAAAGGAGTTTCAGATTTATTCTCCACTGAACTGTGGTTCCATCCCTTGATTACAACTCTATCTGAGACAGGTACAACACTAATGGAACTTAGAAGTCCTGAGATCAATCATTTGTTGGACATTCTTCTGTTTCCCCACTTAGGCTACCTCTATATGATACCAACACTTCTGATAAAAAAACAATAAAATTCCATTCCAAGACCCTAATTTTATTGGGCAGGATGCCCAATAGTGACATATTTGGAAAAGTTTAGATGAGTTTTGAGTAGGAGTAATCCGTTTCCATAAAAAAAAAATTCATGTTGTGTCAATTCTGGGTAGAATATCATCTCCACAAAGGCAGAAATTGCTTCACTCTAATTTTGTTTCATCTATTTTGTTTTGAATCTCCAGCAATAAATGCTCACTGATTGATTGATTATTGATATATGAAGATGTAGCTTCCTCTTCATGCAGAATAAAGGTCCTGATGACTGAGGAGGAATTCACAACTCTTTAGGGGATAGTTAATTCTCTATCTGAGATGGAGAGATCATCTGTACCTTGGAAGAATTGGATAAACACATTGACAAGAAAGAAGTAGTCCAAGTTAGTAAAGTGAAGAATTGAACTGAATGTCTGTACAGTGGAAAAATCTGAATGAAAAATTAAAAAAAAATCAATCATGTGTATGTTTCCCAATTTACAGAAATTTCATACCCCAGGAATGGAAATGTTTCATTAGAGGCAAAAAGTTTTTACATTTCTCATCTATATTTTGTGCCAGATAATTCAATTCAATTCATTAAGAAGTTATTAAGTGCTTATTACATGCCAATCACTTGTTAGGTGCTATGTGTACAAAGAAAGAAAAAACGGTTCCTGATTTTGAGGAATTTAAATTCTATTTGGGAAAACAACATGCATACACAAAATAAAGTGCAAAATATATAAAAAAAATTTCTTAGGTAAAGGCAACATCTTAACATGGAGTAGGGCTGGAAATCAGGATAGATTTCCTATAAGAAATGACAAAAATAGAACTTTAACAGAAGCTAAGAATTCTAAGAAGTAGAGATAAGTAGTAAATATGCTGCAGGTGGGGGGAACAGCAGAATAAAAGTATGGAAAGATGGAACATTGTACCTCAGGAACAGCAAGGAGCATAGATGACTGAAGAAAAGAATAAATAGAGTTTAAAGAATAGGTTGGGTTTGGCTTCAAACCCAGGAACAGAGATTTGAGGAGTCATCAGAACATGGAAAATGAGAATACCACCTCCTATTTATCTAACTCTAGGAAGTCAAAAGTACCTGAATTACTCAAATTGTCTAACTGCAAATGACCTCACTTGACCCCCCCCCCAAAAAAACCTCACATAATCATAGATTTTCTGTGCCCCCCACTAATCCTCATCTGTGGTTTGAGCTGGGCCCAGGCCTAACAGGGCCATTGAGAAAAGGAGTAGTAGCCAGTTGGCAGCAGCCATGGTATCAACTTTACCTGTACTGCATGGACTGAGGGCAACTGCTCTTACAAGGACTTCATAGAACAAAGTCCCCTTTGAAACATCATACTCAGTCCTTGATCTGAAGGAACTGTTCATGTCCAGAACCCTCCCACCCCTAAGTTTTGGTTGGATTGAGTTTGAGGGCTGGCAAAAGCTCCTATCCAAAAAGTACCAACCAAAATATTAATTAGCCAAAGCCTTTGAAGCCACCTTGCCCAGAAGCCCCACATATAATGTTGTGATTATAATAATGGGTAGTCTTCCATCTTATGATTTCCTTCCCATACAGAAACCTGGACTCCTGGAGGTATTTTGATATTCTGTGTTGCACAAGTTATTTAAATGTCATTGACTCAGGTCCTTTCTCTAGTATTCTTCCAGTGCCAGGAATGAGCCAGGGAGGTCAATATACAATGGAAGGATAAAATAACAGAAATGAAATCACTAGGTACAATAATTGTAGAGGCAAGGTCCTGCCCCATACCCTCTTATTAGAAGCTAAACATCAGCAGCTGTACTCTTTGGTCACCTGGGGTTACCAGTCTTTATGGGACCAAGCTACCATACCTCTCTCCATCATTTTTTCTTCACCAGTATATTAAATGACATTTCCCAAAACTTAACTAAATTAAGTTTTCAATAAATGCTTGATGTTCAGAACTCATTCTTCCCCAAAGCTAATAGGTCCCTCTATACTTCTTCCAAATATTCTGCTCACCAAATCCCTCTTGTCATGAACTTCTGCTGTAGGTGAAGAGGTTTTCCCTCTGTCATTTCCTTTTGATATCCAATCCCCATTTCACTCAGCCCCTTCCCTTCCCAGATTCAGAGGCCCATGCAGGGTAGTTCATAGACTTAGACTGGGAAGAGATTATAGAGACCATGTAACTTAACCCACTTATTTTCCAGATAAAGAACATGAAGCCCAGTAGGTAAAGTGACTAGTCCATGCTCAAATGGACAATGTGAAAACCTTTACCTATCAATTACTCTACTGATGGAGAAGTAATTCATCATTTATCATCCAGAACTGAGATTGGTCACTAAAGTTAACCATCATTGAGATTTTCATTTAAATTACTATAATCATTGTGCATATTGTTCTCCTAGTTCAGTTTATTTCACTTTACATTCGTTCACAAAAATTTTACTCTGTTTCTCTGAATTTATCACATTCTTCATTTTTTATAATTCCATAAATAGTTCATTCCATTTATATGATTATAATTTGTCCTGTCATCCTCTAATAGATGGATATTTATGTTATTTCAAGTTTTGTTTTCTATAATTAAAATAAAATCACAAATAACTTCTTATATCTAGAATTGTTCCTTCTGACTGTGACCTCCTTGGCTCCTTTGAATATAGATTCAAAGTAGTGGGATCAAGAAAAAGCACATAAACAATTTATTAACTAGTCTTACTTAATTTCAAATTCTTTTGAAAAATATGTGGGTCCATTCACAGCTTGACTGAAGCTATATAAATGTATCTGTATTCTCAGTGTTGTTGTTCAGTTCTTTTAGTCGTGTCTAACTCTTCATGACCCCATTTGGGTTTTTCTTAGCAAAGATACTGGAGTGGTTTGCTATTTCCTTCTCCAGCCCATTTTACAGATGAGGAACTAAAGCACAGAGAAGTCCAGGGTCAGGCAGCTAATAAGTGCCTGAAGCCAGATTTGAACTAATGAAGATGAGTCTTTCTGATTCCAGGCTCCAACCACATAGCTGCCTATTATCCCTCAAAAACAAACCATATCCATCTTTAAATAACTTTGCTATTTTGAGAGTTACATGGCTAAACTTCAGAGTTGTTTTCTTTTATGTTCATTTTATAATTAATGATTTGGACAATCTTTAAAATGGTTGTAGATGGTTTGAAATTCTTTTAAAATGTTCAATTGCATATTCTGAAAGACTCGCTCTGAGTTATTTTTCTTTTTTTTCTTTTTGATTCTCTGTTAAAAGGGATGGCCTACTGGCTAGGGAAGGGTGAGATTTATTTGGAAATTAAATTACTATACAAATAAAAGATATAAATATATTTTTTTAAAAAAATAAAATAGTTCATATTCTCCTTAGCCACTTAATTGTTCAGTAATATTCTTGGTCATGTATTGGTCTCAATCTCATATATGACTTGGGTATCAGATTATCAGAGACATTTATTGTAAATGTTTTCCTACTCCACTGCTTATCTTCTTATTCTAGTTACATGACTTTATTCATATAAAATGTTTTATGTTTTATATTTTATATACTAAGAATTTTACTATAGTCACAATTGGCAAGTATACTTCTTTCTGTTTTTTTCTTCTCTCTTTCTTTTCTCTCTTTCCTTCTTTCCTTTTTCCCTTTTATTTCCTTTATTCTTTCTGTCCTCTTTCATTGTTCCTTCATTCCTTCCTTCTTTCTTTATTTCTTCTTTCCTCCCTTCTTTCTTTTCTTTCTTCCTTCATCCCTTCCATCCTTATCTCCTTCCTTCCTTCCTCCTTCCTTATGTCTTCCTTCCTTCCTTCCTTGCATAACTTTTATATTTAGGTTACATATCCATTTAGTCCTTATTGTCACATGTGGTACTATATGTAGGTTTAAAACTAATTTCTGCTGAATTACCTTCCATTTTATGCAGCGATTATTGCCATTGAATAAACAGTCTTTCCTATGATATCTAGGTTCTTATTTATATTGAACAATGAACTGTTCTATTCATTTGGTTTTGAATCTGACTTATTTAGTCTGTTCTATTTATCTTTTTTTTTGATTTTTGACCAATACCAAGTAATTTTGATGGTGATTACTTCATAATATATGTTGAAATTTTATATTAGATTCACTTCATTTCTGCTTTTTATTTCCTTGTAATTCTCAAAACCATTATTTTGTTTTGACTATTTCTAATAAGTATTCTCTTAGTAGTTCAATTTTTATGTCACTAAATGTATAAATTATTTTAAATGGTAAAGCCATTTTATCATATTAACATGATCTGATATAGAATAAGAAATGTTTTTAATTATTTTTCTATATTTTATCTATAAATAATATTTCCAGGAGTGGCTATATAAGACCTATTGTGTGCTGTTAAGTTCACTTCAAAATAACTTGTGTGTTTTATAGATATATTGAATAGACATCAGTTTTGTATTTTGTTTTTTCAACATAAAAAATTATTACTTTTATGCACTTATGATATATCTTTTTCTTTCCTAACCTGTAAAAGTTCTCAGTTTCTCTGCTGATTGTCTGGAGTTCCTAAGTAAACTATCATGTCTTCTGCAAATAGTGACAATTTGCAAATTGCGAATTGTCCTTTGCAATTAAAAATTATTTTTAACAATAAAACACAAAATATTTCCCTATACAAGGAGGAACAGAAAGGAGAAGGTAGTATGTGAAAGCATTAAGATCTATTAGAGACAACTTACTTTAAGCACACAAACATAAGAATCCACTGATCACCTTCTGAAAGAGATCCCAAATTGAAAACAAAAAAAACCATTATATCCAAATTCCAAAACTATCAGATAAAGGAGAGAATACTGCAAGCAGCTAGGAAGAAACAATTCAAACATCAAGGAGCTACAGTTAAGACACAAGACTTAGCAGATGCTATATTAAAGAATCAGAGGGTCTAGAATGTGATATTCTGGAAAGCAAAGGAGCTTGAATTACAACCAAGAATCAATTTCCCAGCAAAACTAAGCATAACTTTTTAGGAGGAAAAATAGACATTCAATGTAATAGGGGACTTTCAAATTTTCCTGATGAAAAGATGAGAGCTTAACAGAAAATTCAATCTTCAACTACAAGACTGAAGAGAAGCATGGAAAGGTAAGCAGGAACGAAAAAAAAAACATGTTATTCAATAAGGATAAACTGTTTACATCCCTACATGGGAAGATGATACTTGTAATTTTTAAGAATTGTATTTCTATTAGGACAGTTAGATGGAGTTTATATAGGCAGATGATGTGAGTATAAGTTAACTTTGATATGATAGTATAAAATAAATTAAGGGTGAAAAAATTATTGTACTGGGAGAAAAGGAAAGGGGGAGACAGAATGGAGTAAATTATATCACATGAAGGGGAATGAAAGACCAATTGCCATGAAGGGAAAGAAAGGAGGAGTGACCATTCTTTGAACCTTACTTTCGACATTGAGCTCAAAAAGGGAGTAACATACACACTCAGCTGACTATAGAAATCTATCTTACTCTATAGGGAAGTATGAGGGGAAGGGGAAAAAAGAGGGATGCTGATAGAAGGTAGGGCTGATTGATGGAGTAGGTAGTCAGAAGCAAAACACTGAGGTAAAGAGTGAAAGGAGAGAGAAAAACTATAAAGAAGGAGAAAATAGGATGGAGGAAAATACACAGTTATAACCAAAATAATGACTGGGAATGGGATGAACAGTCTCATAAAACAGAAGCAGATAGCAAAATAGATTAAAAACCAGAATCCTACAATATATTGTTTACAAGAAACGCATTTGAAGCAGAGAGATACACAAAGAGCAAAGTTAAAAGGCTGGATCAGAATATATTATGCTTTAGCTGAAGAAAAAAAAAAGCAAGTGTAGTGATCTTGCTCTCTAACAAACCAAAAGCAAAACTAGATCTAATTGAAGGAGACAAAGAAGGAAACTACATCTCGCCAAAACATACCATAGACAATAAAGTAAACATAAATGCGCCAAGTGGTATAAGATCCAAATTCTTAGAGAAGTGACTTACAGGAAGTAATAGACAGCAAAATTATACTAGTGGGGAACCTCAACCTACCCCTCTCAGAACTAACTAAATCTAACCACAACATAAACACAAAAGAAGTTAAGGATGTGAATAAAATTTTATCAAAGTTAGATATGATAGACATCTGGAAAAAATTGACTGGGAATAGAAAGGAATATACCTTTTTTTCAGCAGCACATGGAATCTACATAATAATTGACCATGTATTATGGTATAAAACTTCACAAAAAAATTCAGAAAGGCAGAAATATTAAATGAATCCTTTTTCAGATCCTGATGCAATAACAATTACATTTAACAATGGATCATAGAAAGATAGATAAAAAATTAATTGGAAACTAATCTTAACCTAAAGAGTGAGTGAGTCAAACAATAAATCATAGAAGCAATCATTAATTTCATCAAAGAGAAAGACAATAATTAACAATATAACAAAATTCATGGTATGCATCTAAAGCAATACTTAGGGGAAATTGTGTATCTCTAAATATTTACATGAATAACCTACAGAAAGAGTAAATTGATGAATTGTGTATGCAACTAAAAAAAAAGCTAGAAAAAAATTAAAAATCCCCAATTGAGCACCAAATTGGAAATCCTGAAAATAAAAGGAGATATAAATAAAATCAAAAGTAAATAAATTATTAAACTAATAAATTAAACTAAGGTCTGATTTTATAGAAAAACCTGAATAAAATAAACCTTTGGTTAATTTGATTAATAACAAGAAAGAAGAAAACCAAATTACCAGTATCAAAAATGAAAAAAGATGAATTCATCACCAATGATGAGGAAATTAAAGCAATTATTAGGAGCTATCCCCAACTGTATGGCAATAAATCTGAAAATCTAAGTGAAATAGATGTATATTTACAAAAATATAAATTGCCCAGATTAATAGAAGAGAAAATAAATAACTTAAATAACTCCATTTTAGAAAAAGAAATTGAACAAGCCATCAATGACCTTTCTAAGAAAAAATCTCCAGGGCCAGATGCATTTACAGATTAATTCTATCAAATATTTAAAGAACAATTAATTCCAATACTATATAAAATATTTGGGAAAATAGTGCTGCACTGATGTTGTCCTGAAGCCCATAGGGGACTCAAGGGTGGATTGCTCTTATTTGTGGATTAGTTGTACTTGTTAGTTAAGTAGTGGCATTGTCTCTGTGTGTTCCTCTTCAAAATAGGACTAGAGCAGGGAGGAGGTTGCAAGAGTTTTTATTAGCCCACCCCCGAGCAAACATTCATCCTTCTTTCATTCTTCAATTGTATAAGAAATACAGTACTGACTGCTACTCACATTGCCAAGATTGAGTAGATTTGAGTAGTGATGACTCCAAACTTTGCCAGCCCCATTGGGGAAGCTTTGATAAGACAAATTAGAATATTTAAGGTAGAAACTGATAAATAAGAAAATCAGTCTCTTGAATGAGAGAGATCATAGAACTGAATTAGAATAAATAAGAGAACAAATTAAATCATTTGAAAAACTTCTCTGCATCCTACAAACTACCCAATCACCTAACTCTACCCGCCTTCACCAAAAGATTCCACCAGTGATCCTGGTTCCTACGTTCCCTTTCAAAGTGCAAGCCAAAATTCTTCAAGGAAACACTCCTAAGGATTGTGACTTGATCACAAACTATGACTTCAAGCCCTGGCAGGGAGGAGAACTCCAGGTTATTGCCAAGGAGTATCCCAACCCCAAGGAGGATTCCATTGGCTTTGCTTAGGAGTTCTAACTCACCCTGTACAGACCCAGGTACCTGGATCTTTATTAACTCATGGATGCCCTTGTTGGGAAAGGGAAGGCTAAAAATTAGTGTTAAAAAGCAGGCCAAAAAAAGCCACAGGAGGATTTTAAGATAGATTGGGAAGTGAAGGGCCAAGGTAATAAGCATTACCAGGTCACCCAAATTATGGTGAAAAGCTCTTTGAGGACATATCCCTCATGCTCCCTTGACCCACTAATTTAACAAAGGTCTGAGACACTAAACAGAACCATGGGGAGCTTGTTTATCAATTTCACGACAGACTAGTCCAAGCGTTTCATTTCAACTTGTCTCTAGCATGTTGATGCAGTGGGGCAAGTTCAGGTTTTTTTTTTCCCTAGTTTGTTAATCTTTACCCACCAATGTCAAAGCAAATTAACATGACTATTTCTGATTGGAAACATTCTGACATTGGGATCCTCCTTGAGACCACAGCAAGACTGGTAGAGAAGCTAAAAGTAAAAATTTCCTTGCAACTCCCTTGCAGCTACAGCAGTCAGTCCCTCCCCAGTCTCTCACCCCCCCACCCTATTCTACCCACTTTGAAACATCAGAACAGGCAAGCATGGTCCATTCAATCAAGAGCTGCAAGCTAGGAGTTGATTTTTACTGTAAGAAACCTGGTCACTGCATTACAGAATATAAAATGAAGGCCAGGTTAGAAGCTGAAAAAGTGAGAGCACCCTAGAAAGTATTGAGGGATGATCCCCAGCACTCTGTTTGCTCAGCATGACTCAGCTCTTGGGAGAGCTGGCAGAAGGGTGGCAGAAGGATGGAGATATTCAGGCAACGTATCCCCATGACTCCTGTTTGAGATGTCTCCTTGCTTATACAGGGCAGAAGGTGTCCACTCTAGTTGACACCGGTGACACACTCTCAGTTTTAAATCCCCCTCTGCCTTCCCCAATTCCCTCCCCCAGAGTCATGAGTATATCTCAGTTGTGGGAATCACTAATAAGACATTGTAACCCATATCTCAGAACCCCTCCTCCTTTTTTTGGGAGGTATTAGCAGCTTTCATGCCTTCTTCCTGGTATCTGAGGTCCTTAGCCACTTACTAGGACTTGATTTGCTCCATAAATTACAGACCACTATTTCATTTGACCTAAAAAGAACCCCTTCCTTGTGCCTTTTATCCCCAACATCCTCCACCTCTGAAAGTGTCCCCAATCCTTTAGGTCTTTTTGTTTTAACCCATTCTGACCATCCAGCTCTTACCCAAATTCCTCCTAGCTTATTTGCTTTACATGCTACTGATATCAGTACCAGTGCCCCACCCATTGTTGGGCAGTTGGACCCCACTAAATCCTTACTTTCCATATGTCAGTACCCACTCAGCACTGAGGCCTTTGAGACAATTTGGAACCTTATTAATGTCTACTTGTCTAAAGTCCTTATTATCACCTGTACTTCTCCATGAATAAGTATATCTTTCTAGTCCATAAGCCAGGTGGACGGAGCTGGTGACTAGTGCATCATCTCTGAGCAGTTAAAGTTATAGTAATACCCTGAGCACCTGTCTTCCCAAACCCCCAAACTCTGCTTAACCTTGTACCATCCTGGGCCACTTACTATATGATGGTTGATCTCTGTAATGCTTTCTTCTTAATCTGGGTTGCCCCTGAAAGTCAATTCATTTCTTCTTTTACTTGGGATGATTATCAATATAACTGGACTGTCCTTCCATTCAGTCCCAAAGGAACTATCACTCTGCCACAAAAACATAGCCTTAATAGCATTATCATCTTGCCTTGAAGGCCTATCTAAACCTCTTAGACTAACAAAAGAAGAAATGGCTACAGTCCAGTTTTCTGGGAAGCTCATTATAAAGCAAGAGAAACTTCAAAAGAAAGACTATAGATCTATGGATCAACCCAAAGGGACTTATAGTACTCTCTAAGAACTTATCATTCCCTTCGATGGAACACCTTCATTCATTCAGCCACTGGGAACCTGATGAGCAAGTAGAGCTTGCCCAAACATATTGGTGGGAGACTTTTCATCTGGCCGCTACTACTACCTATGAGATCTGTTCTACCTGTCCCAAACACAACACATGTAAGCCTCTGAAGCCAGCTCCTGAGCAGTTTCCTCTCCCAGATGTACCCAGCCTGAAATCTGGCTGATCAACTTCACTCAAATGGTCAGCTGCCTAAGGTTGCTTTGGTTATAGCTTGTATGTTCTCTCTATATGTGGAAGTATGTCCCTGTCTTACTGCCAAAGCCTTTGGGGTAGCAAAAATCCTCTTAGAAAAAAATCATTCCATTATGGGGGGTTCCTAAAGAAATACATAATGATAGAGGTACCCATTTTACAGAAACTTCATTAGCTAATCTGCTTTCATCCTGGTCTATCACTCATCATCTCCATTGTACCTACCACCCCAGTCATCAGGAATGGTTGAAAGAGTTAATGAGATACTTAAAGCTTCTATTGCTAAATTCTCTGAGGTATCCCCTTGCCCAAAGTTCGTCTTTAGTCCTGTTGAGCCTTAGATCTAGACCAGTTGGTTCCCATGAGCTAAGTCCCAATGAGACAGTAACAGGATACCCTATGCCACTGTACCCATGAGTGGGAAGGATAGCAGCCAAAAGTTGCCTCCTACAGTACTCTACTGGGTTGGCTAAGAAAATATCGGACACTCACCAACTTGTCTCACAGTCCCATTCTTTAGGAATTCCAATTGACACTCTGCTCTTGATTCAATCCTGCAACTAGGTTTATTGGAAAGGCCACCTCTGAAAAGACTGTTTAAAAAAACTCCTTGAAGCCATGGGAGAAAGGTCCTTTGGAAGTCTTTCTGACTACCCCCACTGTCACCAAACTCCTGGGAGTAGAGTCCTAGATCCACCTGTCATATCTCAAAAGGGCAACACTATCTCACCTAGATAGTGGAATCTACTGGTGACCTGATCTTGAAAATAGAATGGAGTCCAGAGCAGCCAACATCTGAGGCAGATGTTGTTCCCAAGATTCCAGACTGAGAAGCAGAAGATGACAGATGTAGACCACTAACACAAGAAACCAGCCGTGGGCTGAGGTTTGTAGGTACTCCCTCTATGAACTAAGCTTTTTCTTTCTTACTCCTATTTTAGTACCAATCTTGATTGTGGTAGTAGCAGTTTCTGGCTTCTCATTTTTATGGATTTCTTCTTTTCATTTTTTACTCTGTTCTTATCTCAAATCTGTATGGCTTGTGATGTTTATTGTAGTCCTAATCCCCTTACTGTGGTCAACAGGTTTACTTGCCTCACTCCCTCTGAACCATCCACACAGAAACCCAATGCAACCCTTCTCTAAAATACTCAATTTAACTAACTGAAGAACCTATCCAAGGTCCCAGTCCCTAGAAGCTTTAACCATTATCAATCACCCTGTTAGAAGCCTGATGGGAGGGTCTATTTTACTGGCCTAGACAGCATGCACCAAAAAAAAAAAAGAAGAAAAAGAAAAAGAAAAAAAAAACCTGCTTCTCCTTGGGCTGGGAAGTTAACTAGGCCAGGTCTGTTCCACAGAGCTTCAGCTTTTGCAAAGAGAGCAACTCGTATCCCCTATTTTCACCTTTATTCTTAGTCTCATGACACTACCACAGTCTCAAACATTAAAACATCTGAAAATGTATCTACTTGTGTGGAAAGGAAGCATCCTAACCGAGAAATAGAGAACTTAACTGCAGAATTTAGGATCCCTAAAATATTAAACCCTTACCTAGTGGGTTCATTACACTCAGGAGTCTCTCTAGAAACTCAGGCTGCACTCTGCATCACAAGCAGCAACATAGGCACCCACCTTGGATCATTAAATCCCATGCAATGCAATTCTACCTTCATCGTGAACTCCTTATGGGTTGCTTGCTAAATGCCTCACTTGTTCTCTCTGGCCAGCTTCTGAGGCCACAGATTTCTCTGAATAGGACTGGGACATCTTTTAACACTACAAATGTCCCCTGTACCAAGAGTAGTGAGGGCACCTGACCTAACAAATCAGGGATCAGACCCCTGACCTTTGTCCCAAATAAAGGCAACTGTAAAGGCATCTATTCAATTTCTGGGATAGCCTGGAAATCCCAGAATAGCCTCTTGTTCCAATGCCTAGAAGCCCTCTACTCCTTTAGTTTCTTTCATGCTGCCTGGGATTCATCCTCTAATACCCACACCTGTGCAGTTGAATTGCTCCTTTCCTCAGGATTGTTCTTCTTATGCTGCTGTACTCCATATTACAGCCTCCCTACTTTCTGTGAAGGTCTCTGCTCCTTTGTCTATACCATGCCCAAATTATCCCTATTCACAGAGAACCACTCCACTGAAGTTCCTCTCCAGTTAAGATAGTCACTCCAGCAACAGTGGAGTCTCGGTTTCATGCCATTGAGACTCTGTTAGTGGCCATCTTGTCTCTGACTGCTACCAAAGTCACTTTGGGTTCTCTGGACCCCTCTTTCAGGAACCTCTCAACTGAGTTAACCATGGGTCTAGAGTGTACTTGAAGGCTGATCACCAGCCTTCCAATGCAGATTGACTCACTTGTCCTCATAGTAATACAAATTGACTGGGTGCTTGACACCCTAACTGTCAAGCAGTGAGGTGCGTGCACTGTTATTGGAAAGGAACACTGTTTCTAGGTCAACTAGTCTTTCTGTATAGAGGAAGACCTTAGTGCTCTAAGGAAGCAAGCAAAGATTCATGCAATATGGGCCAAAACATTCTGAAGTAGGTTTCTCTCTCACCTTCCTTTGACTTATTCTCCTTGTTACCTGGAAACCTTGTCAGCATTCTCCCCTCTGCCTTATCTGCTCAGATGTTTCTCCTCCTTATTTGCCTTGCCATCTGTCTTGGTATTCATCATGTATCTCAGCTACTCCTGTCTTACATAAAATCAAAATCATGTTTCAGATGGATGTACCCCCTTGGTCTTCAGTGCTGTCCCAGCCTTTGACTGGAAGGAGGGAATGTCAGGGGATTTATGATTCTCATATGAATTGATATGATATGTTGTAATGATTATTCTATCTAGATTGATTGGAATTCCCATATTTCCAAGAGATTCTGACTTGGAGCCATAGCTACAGCCAACACGAAGAACGGAACTAAAACAGCCAACAGAAAGTGATAAATCAAGAACTCCTGAGTGCTAACAATTCACAAATTCCTGAGCTTATAACTGTCAAGTGAATTGAACCAGAGGCTACTACACTCCTGTTCCCATTGTGCTAACTCTGGTTCTGTTCCCCATTGAATAATTACAAGAATCAATGAGGCTTAAGTCTTGAGACAATCAGCTTAAGAGCTGTTCCCTCAGGACTCAAGAGCGTCTATACCCAAAACGCCTGCAGATCTGGGCCTGCCATGGCAACTGTCTGAAGACCTAAGAACAATTGTGTTGTGATCCACCCCCTTGTGTTTTTTTTCAGTATATAAACTCTGCCTTGTACAGGAAGAAAAGGTCCTCTCCTGAGGGAGATTTCCATAGGCAAACTTGTCTTCTTCACTCTGAAATTAACTAAACAATTTCTTGATTCCTGATACACCTGCTGCTTCTCTATTATGTTCAGCTTTGGCTATTTCCAAGTCAGAGACCAGTCCACTCTGAACTACATTTCAAATTCTTTTGACATATGTGGTTGTTCAAATGATATCTCCACCCCTAGATTGTCAGCTCCTTGAGAGCAGAGATAACTTATTTTTGGTTTTGTTTTGGCCCTTTTTTTTTGCTTTCTGCCTTTCTCTATACGTAAGGGCTTACCACAGTGTCTGGCATATAGTAGGAGCTTACTAAATGCTCACTGACTCACTGAGAGTGATTTGGGGGATCATCAGATTTGCTCTTAGATTTTTAGCTCCATTCAGTAATATTGGAAAAGAGAGAAAATTAGACTTTATTACAAGGAAAGATTAAAGTAAAATGAACTCTACAGGGGCTCAACAATATTCATTACATGCATGGCCCCCATCCAACCTTGAGTAAGGTGCCATTTGGGGACCCAGGACTAAACTACTAAATCCATGTCAGGGCTGTGCATCTGTAGAATAATCTGGAATCAGCCAAGCACTAAGTAGTTGGGGACCATACTTCTCTCCCTATATCTACAACCCAGTATGCTGAAAGTTGAATGACACAAACACCATAAAGAGAAGCAAGAGTCAATATTTAATTGCTAGTGTATTTATTGGTATTGTAAAGAAACAATGGAGTAGATCAAGAGGTAAGAACTGTCCCAACATCCAGGTCCCTGTGAGGACTTCAAGGTTGCCTCCTGAATGCCCATCTTCTTTTTTATGCACTGAAAGAAGAAATGAAGAGGCTTAGAGGAGATGAACTGTGCCTGATTTGGTTCATTGGCTAATGGCAATGGCAATGGTGAAGACAAAGTCACACATTACAGTAATTTTAAAAAGAAAATACAACAAAAATTTTAGAGAGACTCTGGGCAGCATAAAGTAGAGGGGGAAAAGAATAGCTGAAGTTTTCATCTCTCTCTCTCTCTTCTTCCCTCTCTCTGTATCTCTGGCTCTGGCTCTGTCTGCCTCTCCCTTTCTCTATCTCTGTGTCTCTTTCTTACTCTCTCTGACTCTATCAGGGAAGATGGTGCATAGATAAGCAAA
>NW_020950792.1:1654-6753 GCF_900497805.2 Vombatus ursinus | reverse complement strand
AGCACAGATCAGCTACCAAGGCCCACAGTACTAGCTGCACAGGCCAGTGGCACACCAGACCAGCTTTGAGGCCTATGCAGGAGGCAAACTACCAGGCCCAGAACCCAGCAAACAACAGGCAGGAATAGTCTGGGCCACCTGAGCAAAGTGAGTGAGCCACTGGTCCGGGAAGCCACAGAGACAAAATCCGGTGATGAAGTACCTGGCCTCCAGCAAAAGAGGCTTAGGACAGTGCTCTGATACCTCTGGAACAGAGCTCCATTTGAAAAGTCAATAAATCATCTAAAAGAGCAGCAAAAAACTAAAGGAAAGAGCCCTGGCCATACAAAGCTGTGATAAAAAACAAGGAAGATCAAAACACAAACTCAGAAGAGAAAAACAGTATCAAAATATGTATATGCAAAGACTCAAAGGGAAATGTGAATTTGTCTCAAGGCCAAATATTCCTCTTATTATGTAACCCATATTGAGGTTTACAAAGTGCTCTCCACAAAGCAACACTGGGAAATAGCATGTAGCATGTAAGCTACGGAAGCCAGCGGGGATGAGGAGGAAGAACATGCTAGGCATGGGAGGACAGGCAGAGAAAATGTCCAGAAGTGAAAGATTGTGTGTCTCGTTAAGAAACTGCAGCCAATCTTGCTGGATTACTGAGGATGTCAGGGGGTATAAGATACAAGGAGACTGGAAAATTCCAGGTGGGGGCAAAGTTGTGAAGGATTTTGAATGCCAAAGAGAGGGTTTTGTGGTTGTTTTTGTTGTTGTTGTTGTTGTTGTCGTTTTTATTCTGGAAGCAATGGAGAGCCACTGGAGTTTAGTGAGTAGGGAGGTGCCATGGTTGGACCTGCACTTTAGGAAAACCATTTTGGCAGCAAAATAGAGGACTAGAGTGAGGAGAGACCTGAGCCAGGCAGATTTTTTAATCCTGTGTATTTCATTGTGCTCTATTTTTTGCATTCAAAAATGTGAGAAAAATTCCATAAGATTTACCAGATCACTGAAGGTATTGATGGGAGACAGAAAACAGGTTAAGAACTCCTGGACTGGGTGCATTCTACTCTGGGTTTCCTTCCACCTATAAAAGAAGTTTGTCCTGTGATCTTTTTGTATCTGAGAGCTAGCTGAGACATCCCTGTGAGAATGAGATAGAAGAAAGTTAAATTTTAACGAGGTTTGTGAAGGATGCAATGTATGGACGAGACAGATTAACAGTATAGGATGATATCCAGAATGAACAGGCCTGAATGAGGTGCTGAAATTGGGAACTATAAAAGAAGAGTTGGGAAGCAAGCCCTGGGTACTCTATAGATAGGGATTACTGCTATGGAAAAGGAATTAAAGGCCTCAGCATCCTCTCTTTTTTTTTTCTTCATTGAAAGAACAACTACTGGTATCATCAAGGCATGGGAGCTCTGTAGAACTTCTGCCACGTGCTTAGATTCCTGTTTCTACGAAGGATAGAGTAAGACATCACATCTATCACTAAAGTCCTCTAAATTGAATGTCTTCCATCTCCAAAGGCCTCGTGATGGAAAATGCTATCCACATCCAAACAAAGAACTATGGAGTCTGAATGGTGATTGAAGCATACTATTTGCTGTTTTTTTTTTCTTCTCTTGTGTTCTGTTTCCTCTTTCTGGCAGTTGCTCCTATTGATTCTAGTTCTGATTTACAATATGAAAATGTGTTTAATAGGAATGTGTATGTATAGCCTACATGAGATTGTGCACTGTCTTCAGGAGGGAGGTGGGGAAGGAAGGGGAGAAAAATTTAAAACTCAAAAGCTTGTGGAAGTGATCGTTGATCAAGGAAAATAAATTAAGAAAAAAAAGAAAAAAATTGAATGTCTTCCCCACTAATCAGATATTGGAGCCTCTATCAGCCAGTTCGTGGTGACAGAAAGGGATAAAGTGATGTAAGGACATTTGATAGTAATATAACTCTTTTTTAATAGTATTTTATTTTTCCCCAATTACATATCAAGACAATTTTCAGCATTAATTTTACAAGATTTTAAGTTCCTAATTTTTCTCCCTACCTTCCTCCCTCCCCTCCCCTCCCCTCCCCTCCCCTCTTGTAAAATGGTAGGTAATTTGATATAGGTGATGCATGCATGATCATGTAAAACATACGTTCATATTAGTCAAAGTTGTGAAAGAAGAAATGGATCAAAAGGAAAAAAAAGATAAAAAAAGAATAAAGTGAAAAAAGTATGCTTATTTCACTTTTGTTTTGCTTTTGTTCTGATTCTTCCTTTACAAGATGACTAATGTGGAAATACGTTTAATATAAATGTTCCATGGAGTTTTTATTTTATGAATGTATATGTAGAGACTATATCAGACTGCTTGCTGTCTTGGGGTGGAGGCAGGAAGGGATGGAGGGAGAAAAATTTGGAGCTCAAAATCTTACAAAAATGAATGTTAAAAACTCTGTATGTTTAATTGGCAACGAGTTGAATAGTATGGGGTTCATTACACTCGGCAGCTTCTCTGGAAACTCAGGCTGCACTCTGCATCCTCAGTACAAACAGCAACATAGGCACCCACCTTGCATCATTAAATCCCATGCAATGTAATTTTACCTTCATCGTGAACTCCTTACGGGTCACTTCCCTATATGCCTCACTTGATTCCTCTGGCCAGCTTCTGTGGTCACAGATTTCCCTGAACAGGACTGGGGCATCATTTGACACTACAAATGCCCCCTGTACCAAGAGTAGCATCTAGATTGGTTGGAACTCCCATATTTCCCCAGAGATTCTGGCTGAAGAGCCATAGCTACAGCCAGCATGCTATAACAGAAAGTTATAAATCAAGAACTCTTGACATACTAAGAATTCATATATTCCTGAGCTTGTAACAGCACGAGTGAACTGAACCAGAGGCTACTGCACTCCTATTCCCATCATGGTAACTCTGGATCTATACCCCACTGAATAATCACAAGGCTCAACCAATCATAAGACTTGAGATAATCAACTCAAGAACTGTTCCCACAGGATCCAAGAGCACCTGTATTGTCCCTAAAATGCCTGCAGGCGTGGGCCTGCCATGGGAACTGTTTCAAGGCCCAAGAATGATTGTGTTATGATCCATTTCCCTGTGAGTTTTTTTAGGTATACAAACCCTGCCTTTGCACAGCAAGAGAAGGCCATCTCCCCATATAGACTTCCAGAGGCAAATGTGTCTTCCTCAGTCTGAAATTAACCAAACCACTACTTGATTCCTAACACACCTGCCTCTTGCCTGCTCTGTTGAGCTCTGGTTATTCCCGGTTAGAGACTGGTCAAGCCTGGACTGCATTTCAGATTCTTTTGACATAAGTAGCTGTTTGAATGATGTCTCCACCATCAGATTATTAGCTCCAAGAGAGTAGAAATTGTGTATTTTGGGCTATGTTTTGGTCCCTATCCTTGTTTTCTACCTTTCTCTCTAACTAGGTGCTTACCGCAGTTTCTGGCATACAATAGGTGCTTACTGAATGCTCATTGACTGACTGAGAATGATCTGAGAGGTGAGCAGATTTGCTCTTAGATTGTTAGCTCCATTCAGTAATATTGGAAAAACTCTATTCCAAGGAAATGATTCAAGATTATAGAGGAGGTTGAGGAACTCTGAACATTATATTTTCCTATATCCTGGAAGTAAAATGAACTTTATAGGAGATCAAAAATATTTGTTATATGCGTGATCCCCATCCAACCTTGAGCAAAGGGCACTTTGGGGACATAGGACTAACCCACTGAGTCCAAGTCAGGGCTGTGCATCTGTAGAATAATCTGGAATCAGCCAAGCACTAAGTAGTTGGGGACCACACTTGTCTCCCTATATCTACAACCCAGTATGCTGAAAGTTGAATGACACAAACACCATAAAGAGAAGCAAGAGTCAATGTTTAATTGCTAGTGTATTTATTGGTATTGTAAAGAAACAATGGAGTAGATCAAGAGGTAAGAACTGTCCCAACATCCAGGTCCCTGTGAGGACTTCAAGGTTGCCTCCTGAATGCCCATCTTCTTTTTTATGCACTGAAAGAAGAAATGAAGAGGCTTAGAGGAGATGAACCTTGCCTGATTTGGTTCATTGGCTAATGGCAATGGCAGTGGCGATGACAAAGTCACACATTACAGTAATTTTAAAAAGAAAATACAACAAAAATTTTAGAGAGACTCTGGGCAGCATAAAGTAGAGGGGGAAAAGAATAGCTGAAGTTTTCATCTCTCTCTCTCTTCTTCCCTCTCTCTGAATCTCTGGCTCTGGCTCTGTCTGCCTCTCCCTTTCTCTATCTCTGTGTCTCTTTCTTACTCTCTCTGACTCTATCAGGGAAGATGGTGCATAGATAAGCAAAGGTGAGCAAATAGTAGTGGGAAAACAAGAGTGATGAAGAATCAAACTAGTAGAAAAGATGAAACAGTTCTAAAACATTTTGGGACATATGATGTCAGCTGACAGTGAGTTCATATGCAAACATGAGCATTGGTTAACTGACAAGAAAAATGAAATACCTTGGGGGTGGGGAGGGTGAACAACTTCTTCACTGGCCACCTGGAGAGTCTCCCTCCTGGCCACCTTGAGGGTCTTCCTGCTGGCCACCTTGAGAACCTCCCTGCTGGCCACCTGGAGGGCCTCCCTGCTGGCCACCTGGAGGGCCTCCCTGCTGGCCACCTGGAGGGCCTCCCTGCTGGCCACCTGGAGGGCCACCCTGCTGGCCTCCTTGCTGACCTCCTTGTGGACCACCTGGAGGACCTCCTTGCTGACCTCCTTGTGGACCACCCAGACGGCCTCCTTGCTGACCTCCTTGCTGTCCTCCTGGAGGGCCTCCCTGCTGGGCACCTGGAGGGCCTCCCTGCTGGCCACCTGAAGGGCCTCCCTGCTGGCCTCCTTGCTGACCTCTTTGTGGACCACCTGGACGACCTCCTTGCTGACCTCCTTGTGGACCACCCAGACGGCCTCCTTGCTGACCTCCTTGTGGACCACCTGGACGGCCTCGTTGCTGACCACCTTGCTGACCTCCTTGTGGACCACCTGGATGGCCTCGTTGCTGACCACCTTGCTTACCTCCTTGTGGACCACCCAGACGGCCTCCTTGCTGACCTC
>NW_020950792.1:0-1554 GCF_900497805.2 Vombatus ursinus | reverse complement strand
CCTGGAGGACCTCCTTGCTGTCCACCTGGAGGACCTCCTTGCTGTCCACCTGGAGGACCTCCTTGCTGTCCACCTGGAGGTCCAGGTTTCTTCTTATCACTTTGTTGCTGGCCAGGGTTCTGATCATCTTGCTGGGAGTCATTTGGTTCTGGTACATCTACTGGATCTTCTGAATTTTGTTCATCCTCTAAGGGGAGACAGTACACATATGAAAAAGACAGATGAAAGGAAAGGCCTGATATGTGGTGAGCACAGACAGAATGCTTTGTGTCACAGGGTAATTGTCCAAAGAAGGGAGCTTTGCTACCTTCTTAGTACAATTAAATGAGAGTGACCCAGGCTTACCTGGTAGATGTCTAATAAGGATCTACAAGATCCAGGCTTGTCCCAGGCTCAGAGCAAGCCTGGATGGATTTATGTAATGGATGATCATATAAATGATTGGCAGGGAACAGGCCTGGCATGGACCCATATAATGACACCAGCAGAAAGCAATGGCAGCTTGCTGTATCAAAAGTTTGAATTATCCCTCTATATGTGTCTTGGTCACTCATGTGTTTCCCTTCATTTGTGAATGCCCTCATGTTCTCTATGTATCCATAGCTCCTACATATTTCTTATAAAGGTCCACTCTTCTACTTAGTTTAAATGAAGGAATTCAAGCTTCATGCAACTATGAAAATATTTACTTTACATCGTATTTTTTTTTGAAAGGCAATTTGGGTTAAGTGACTTGCCCAAGGTCACACAGCTGGTTACATCACATTTTTTTTTTTTTGCCGTAGTTATGAACTGTGTCCATCAGGCAATATTTACTAAGTGTCTAAAATGTTCCAGGTCTTATGACTTATTGGTACAAAGGAAAATGCCTCAGTGGGGCCTTTTGGCCTATGGTATGAAGAAGGTTCTGTCCCATGAAATTCCTAGAACTTGGGGTGATCAAATGGTTTTTTAGAATAAGAGGGGTCTTATGGGCTATGGTAAGGAAGAATCAAGTGGGAGAAGGAGGGAATAAAGAAAAGAGAAGGAAAGATTGGATTTGAATATTGGTACCTGCATCCTAAACATTTGTTATGGTCATGAATTAGGAACCTCTTACATTCTAGTTATTTAGGAGGGTAAGAATGTATAAAGTAAGTTTCCTAGAATTATTTGAGACAGGGGAAAAGATTGTTAATTTGTTTTTTCTAAAAAGTGGGGCAGAATTTCACATGAATTGCCTCATCCTGTAACATGGAACATACCCAAAACAGTTGCTTCTCTGAGTGACTGATTCATTAAATGGCTCAGTCACAACCCTCCCCAATTTATGATAGGAAAGCTCTTGGAAGGCTCTACATTATGATGCATAAAGAGGCAATTTCAAAGGTAAAGTCAAAGTGAAGTTCGGCTGCATGTTAGAATGTTTTTTACCTGACAGTCTTACTTGCATTCTGTACAGAGTCTTGTTTGTGGGGGGAAATACAAAATAGCAATGAATGATGAACTTTTCTACACCTTCACTTTAGTCCACAAGTTTTTCTTTTGTTTTTCCTCACCATGGTCCAGTATGAC
>NW_020950791.1:0-1177 GCF_900497805.2 Vombatus ursinus | reverse complement strand
TGAAATATTTCTCACCTTTCCTTCCTGCTCCTCTCCCTCTTCTCCACCTCCAATGAATTAGTGTACTGTGCAGGTTGGCAGGCCAACTACACATTGACAGACAAACATAAGAGTAGCTATCCAGGTACTTGGAGGCAATTGATCCTAACTTCATAGCTTCCTCTTTAGGAATAGGGCAGGCATAATGATGATGAACAGTAGTCTTAGCCTACTTACTCACGGAGAATCCAGAGAAGTTGGATTGTGCTGTAGTCTTGGCTCAGGAGCTGGGAACTGGTCACAGATCCAAGGAAATTCACCCTTCTCTCCCCTCTCCCCTTACCTCCAGTGCTTCTGTGGCTCTAATTTTCTGTATCTCCATGTGGGAATGATTATAACTTCTTGGGATTTCCATCCATAAGATTTAGAGGAGAGGGGAGGAGAGAGAATATCAGGTAATTGTGATTGTGAAGAACAGGAAAGGACCTGTTCTATCTTTGGTTGTAGGAGCAAGCTAGGGCATTCTCAGATCATAAAGGAAACTAGTCTGCTATAAAACAGTCCCAGGCTCCCTAACTCAACATTGCCTCTTAAGGTAATAGCAGGGTAAGCCACAGCCAGTCACTTTAGAGAAAGCACTAGTTAGCTGATCCTGGGACTGTTTTATAGCAGACTAGTTTCCTTTATGATCTGAGAATGCCCTAGCTTGCTCCTACAACCAAAGATAGAACAGGTCCTTTCCTGTTCTTCACAATCACAATTACCTGATATTCTCTCTCCTCCCCTCTCCTCTAAATCTTATGGATGGAAATCCCAAGAAGTTATAATCATTCCCACATGGAGATACAGAAAATTAGAGCCACAGAAGCACTGGAGGTAAGGGGAGAGGGGAGAGAAGGGTGAATTTCCTTGGATCTGTGACCAGTTCCCAGCTCCTGAGCCAAGACTACAGCACAATCCAACTTCTCTGGATTCTCCGTGAGTAAGTAGGCTAAGACTACTGTTCATCATCATTATGCCTGCCCTATTCCTAAAGAGGAAGCTATGAAGTTAGGATCAATTGCCTCCAAGTACCTGGATAGCTACTCTTATGTTTGTCTGTCAATGTGTAGTTGGCCTGCCAACCTGCACAGTACACTAATTCATTGGAGGTGGAGAAGAGGGAGAGGAGCAGGAAGGAAAGGTGAGAAATATTTCA
>NW_020950790.1:0-1088 GCF_900497805.2 Vombatus ursinus | reverse complement strand
TTGGGTTTTTCCTTTAAAATGTATAGGAACAAGTGGAGCAGCCGTTTTCCAGTAACATTAAACAAATGGCAGTGCCCAGAAAATATCATCATAAGCGCTTACTCACTCTCCAAGATGTAGTTCTTTGCACTGACAAGAATTCATTGAGTAAGCATTAGCTTTACACTGAGCTCTGTAACTCTACTGAGGTGTCATAGATAATTATCTTACAAAACCAAAACCTGCCAGGCTAATACATACAAAACTTCCCAGGAGCTATAGTCACTGAATCTTAGAAGCTGGAAAGGGTGAGGTCCCTTGTAAGTTATCTAAAATCTGGTCTATAAAATGTACCTAGGATGGGTGGATTAAAACCAACTGAAGACATTCCTTGGACCAGATTTTAGATAACTTACAAGGGACCTCACCCTTTCCAGCTTCTAAGATTCAGTGACTATAGCTCCTGGGAAGTTTTGTATGTATTAGCCTGGCAGGTTTTGGTTTTGTAAGATAATTATCTATGACACCTCAGTAGAGTTACAGAGCTCAGTGTAAAGCTAATGCTTACTCAATGAATTCTTGTCAGTGCAAAGAACTACATCTTGGAGAGTGAGTAAGCGCTTATGATGATATTTTCTGGGCACTGCCATTTGTTTAATGTTACTGGAAAACGGCTGCTCCACTTGTTCCTATACATTTTAAAGGAAAAACCCAACCCTGTTATTGGTGCTTAATGAAAGAAAAGAGGTGATCACTAGGAAAGGGTTAAGTTTACTTGGTTACAGGGATTGGGTTTTTCCTTTAAAATGTATAGGAACAAGTGGAGCAGCCGTTTTCCAGTAACATTAAACAAATGGCAGTGCCCAGAAAATATCATCATAAGCGCTTACTCACTCTCCAAGATGTAGTTCTTTGCACTGACAAGAATTCATTGAGTAAGCATTAGCTTTACACTGAGCTCTGTAACTCTACTGAGGTGTCATAGATAATTATCTTACAAAACCAAAACCTGCCAGGCTAATACATACAAAACTTCCCAGGAGCTATAGTCACTGAATCTTAGAAGCTGGAAAGGGTGAGGTCCCTTGTAAGTTATCTAAAATCTGGTC
>NW_020950789.1:0-2072 GCF_900497805.2 Vombatus ursinus | reverse complement strand
CCTCGAGGCCCTTTGACTAAATCCAAACTTCACAGACTGAGTCAAAGAGACGCACGAAAGGACTAGAGGGCTACATGTCACCTCAAAGCCACAGGTTCCCCACTGCTGATTCTAGACCAAAGTTATCCACCCCAGGCCCAACCTAGTTTGAACCTGTATCATCCTCCAATGACAAGGATCTAGGTACATTATTTTCTTTATCCCCTCCTTTTTACCAATATGGGGGTTAGGGTATGTAAGTGAATTTGAAAGGACTGATTTGAAGAATGATATCTGCCTTACAAATTTATCTCTCTCTAAAGGGGTGAAAGTTAAGAATAGAAATTCTGGCCCAGAGTGTATCTGGGAATTCAACAGGCATCCCTGAGACATACTTAGGCAAATAGAATTCAAAATTTGATAATAGTGAGATAAATGTGTCATTTTGTAAATATTATGGTAATCATTCAATAATAGAATTATAACAACCCATTGGGGAAATTAATTGTTCCACATTGACTCTATTTTAATCTTATTTTCTTTCAGAATAATTTTCTTTTAGTTTTAACCTGAAGAAAAAAAATTTAGAGGAAGTTTGAAAGCTGTTTAAAGCTCTGTAGATGTTTGAAAATGGACAGACTTCTTTAATGGACTTAAATCCCTTATCATCCTCATACACTAAGATATCAAATTTTTCTATTTGTTAAAATGTTTTTTAAATGTTAAAATACATTTAAAAATGTATTGTTTAATGTTTCTAACCCTCTCCATACATGAAACAAGATGATCCAACATCATTCTAATGAAACACTGGCTGATTGCCTGCCTATGATATGTTCAAGGCAGTGTGTAGAGGGCCTCTTGCCTGAGTGCAGGCCTGATGTCAGGCTGCAAGTAAAGAATGTTCATATTACTCTTTGTGTCTATGGGAAGGATAGCACTTAGCCTGTGTGATATGTGTTATACACACACACACACACACACACACACACACACATATACATACATACATAGGTTTATCATAGGATCATAGTGAAGTAGAGTCTGGTGGATTCATGATGAAGACAAAGGGAACCAAAGAAATTTTGCAGTGCACCAATATAGAGTAAGCAGAATGATGGTACTTTTGAATTCACCAATCATGATTAGGATGGATAAGGATAAACTCAGAGGCTAATAGAATCCCTTAGATATCAGCAGCTGTACTCTGGGATTCATTAGTCACTTCAGCTATTTCTATCTGTATATTTCCTTGCTTTCTTCCCTGGTGGAAGTGGACCAACCTAACCAGACTGCTTCATAGAATCACAAAATTTGAAGTCCAAAGGGACCCCAAAAGACCATCTAGTCCAAACAGCACATGGACAAGAATCCCTTCAACAACATATTTTACAAGTGGTCTTTTCAGCCTTTTCTTAAAGACCTCTCAAGGGAGGGACCACGCAGAACACATCCAATCCCTTTCATATGATAGCCCTTTGGTTATTTAAAGGTGGTTATTATGTTCCCATTGAGTTTCCTCTTAAATAGTCTTAAGCGTGACCAACTTCTTCAACTGATCTTCACAAGTCATGAATAAAAGACTTTCACTGTTCAATTTGCCCTCCTCTAGATGCTATTCAGCTTATCAATGCCCTTTCAGAAATGTGGCACTTAAGATTGAACATATTACTCCAGTTGTGACCTGAACAGAACATGTAATGGAGTACTATTGTGCTATAAGAAATGATGAGCAGGTGGGTTTCAGAAAAACCCGGAAAGATTTACATGAACTTATGCTGAGTGAAGTGAGTAGAACCAGGTGAACATTATACACAGTAACAGCAACATTGTGTGATGACTAACTTTGATTGATAGATAACTCTTCTCAGCAATGCAATGCTCCAAGACAATTTCAAAAGACTCATGATGGAAAATGCTATCTACATCCAGAGAAAGACCTATGGAGTCAATGCAAACTGAAGCATACTATTTTCACTTTTTTGTTGGGTTTCTTTTTTGTGATTTTTTTCCTTTTGCTCTGTTTCTTCTTTCACAACCTGACTAATGTAGAAACATGCTTAACATGATTGCACACATATAACCTGTGGCCT
>NW_020950788.1:0-2072 GCF_900497805.2 Vombatus ursinus | reverse complement strand
AGGCCACAGGTTATATGTGTGCAATCATGTTAAGCATGTTTCTACATTAGTCAGGTTGTGAAAGAAGAAACAGAGCAAAAGGAAAAAAATCACAAAAAAGAAACCCAACAAAAAAGTGAAAATAGTATGCTTCAGTTTGCATTGACTCCATAGGTCTTTCTCTGGATGTAGATAGCATTTTCCATCATGAGTCTTTTGAAATTGTCTTGGAGCATTGCATTGCTGAGAAGAGTTATCTATCAATCAAAGTTAGTCATCACACAATGTTGCTGTTACTGTGTATAATGTTCACCTGGTTCTACTCACTTCACTCAGCATAAGTTCATGTAAATCTTTCCGGGTTTTTCTGAAACCCACCTGCTCATCATTTCTTATAGCACAATAGTACTCCATTACATGTTCTGTTCAGGTCACAACTGGAGTAATATGTTCAATCTTAAGTGCCACATTTCTGAAAGGGCATTGATAAGCTGAATAGCATCTAGAGGAGGGCAAATTGAACAGTGAAAGTCTTTTATTCATGACTTGTGAAGATCAGTTGAAGAAGTTGGTCACGCTTAAGACTATTTAAGAGGAAACTCAATGGGAACATAATAACCACCTTTAAATAACCAAAGGGCTATCATATGAAAGGGATTGGATGTGTTCTGCGTGGTCCCTCCCTTGAGAGGTCTTTAAGAAAAGGCTGAAAAGACCACTTGTAAAATATGTTGTTGAAGGGATTCTTGTCCATGTGCTGTTTGGACTAGATGGTCTTTTGGGGTCCCTTTGGACTTCAAATTTTGTGATTCTATGAAGCAGTCTGGTTAGGTTGGTCCACTTCCACCAGGGAAGAAAGCAAGGAAATATACAGATAGAAATAGCTGAAGTGACTAATGAATCCCAGAGTACAGCTGCTGATATCTAAGGGATTCTATTAGCCTCTGAGTTTATCCTTATCCATCCTAATCATGATTGGTGAATTCAAAAGTACCATCATTCTGCTTACTCTATATTGGTGCACTGCAAAATTTCTTTGGTTCCCTTTGTCTTCATCATGAATCCACCAGACTCTACTTCACTATGATCCTATGATAAACCTATGTATGTATGTATATGTGTGTGTGTGTGTGTGTGTGTGTGTGTGTGTATAACACATATCACACAGGCTAAGTGCTATCCTTCCCATAGACACAAAGAGTAATATGAACATTCTTTACTTGCAGCCTGACATCAGGCCTGCACTCAGGCAAGAGGCCCTCTACACACTGCCTTGAACATATCATAGGCAGGCAATCAGCCAGTGTTTCATTAGAATGATGTTGGATCATCTTGTTTCATGTATGGAGAGGGTTAGAAACATTAAACAATACATTTTTAAATGTATTTTAACATTTAAAAAACATTTTAACAAATAGAAAAATTTGATATCTTAGTGTATGAGGATGATAAGGGATTTAAGTCCATTAAAGAAGTCTGTCCATTTTCAAACATCTACAGAGCTTTAAACAGCTTTCAAACTTCCTCTAAATTTTTTTTCTTCAGGTTAAAACTAAAAGAAAATTATTCTGAAAGAAAATAAGATTAAAATAGAGTCAATGTGGAACAATTAATTTCCCCAATGGGTTGTTATAATTCTATTATTGAATGATTACCATAATATTTACAAAATGACACATTTATCTCACTATTATCAAATTTTGAATTCTATTTGCCTAAGTATGTCTCAGGGATGCCTGTTGAATTCCCAGATACACTCTGGGCCAGAATTTCTATTCTTAACTTTCACCCCTTTAGAGAGAGATAAATTTGTAAGGCAGATATCATTCTTCAAATCAGTCCTTTCAAATTCACTTACATACCCTAACCCCCATATTGGTAAAAAGGAGGGGATAAAGAAAATAATGTACCTAGATCCTTGTCATTGGAGGATGATACAGGTTCAAACTAGGTTGGGCCTGGGGTGGATAACTTTGGTCTAGAATCAGCAGTGGGGAACCTGTGGCTTTGAGGTGACATGTAGCCCTCTAGTCCTTTCGTGCGTCTCTTTGACTCAGTCTGTGAAGTTTGGATTTAGTCAAAGGGCCTCGAGG
>NW_020950787.1:0-2549 GCF_900497805.2 Vombatus ursinus | reverse complement strand
CTGAATTCCTATTTTACCTATGGTATGTGCTTTTCATTTGGCACCTGTAATTTACTTCTTGGTACAGTTAACGTATATCTCACATACTCAAATAGATTATAAGGAACTTGAGGGCAGGAATCGTACACTCCCTCCTTCCATGGTGCCTAGCACAGGGTCTTTTCACAAAATAACCATTCAGTGAAAAATTCATCCAGCAAATCTTTCTTGGTGCTGCAAGACTACTTTCTATTGTCATACTTTTTTCTTAAAGGTAGATTGTATGCCACTTGTATATAAAATGTGAGTGGCAATTAGCTGTGGCCTAAATATTTAGTACATTTATCCCTTCCCTATCAAGGTGGTTAGGGGCATGATGCCCCTGCAATCTGGAAAATCCCTGTAAAATTATTTGGCCCTCCCTTTGTATCACAGAAGTCCAAATTATTATGGCATTAAAAGATGAAAATATGTTGATATTATACAGTACTATACATATTTTATAAAACTTTTTCTGTGTTATCTGCCGGTCTTTGCATGTAGTCTACAGCTTCCTCAAAACTCTCCAAAAAATTCCCGTTTAATTTCGTACACAGACCCATGATATAGCGAAACTTCGATGGGGAAAGTTTCAATGTGGAAGGGATAGCTGTATATACTTATATATGTATATGTATATATGTGCATATATACATATATGTGGTTGATATGTATGTATATGTATATATGTATATACATATACATACAGACAGACTCTCCTGATAGAACATAAACTCCTTGAGGACCGAGAGTATTTCCTTTATGTCTGTATCCCCAGTACCTAGTATAGGGCCTGACACATAATAGGCAATTAATAAAGGCTTATTGATTGGTTGATTGCTACGTGCCCTTTCATTGCCCTTTAGGTGATCTGTAACTCATTCTTTCATCATTATGGTGTTTTTCTGACCAACAAACAAATATCATCACTAGGGAAACCTTAGAAAAGTTGGGATTTTGAAACAGTAAGCAGTTTGGGGGCATTGAAAAGGATATGCAATTTTCCAAATGTAATCTAGCCTTATCTCATCCCTTTATTAAATTCTGGGCCCAACTCAATGTCTAGCTGCAGCATCAAGAGATACGCTTGAAGGCCTCTAGTTCATTAGGTAGGTCATTTCTGAAGAATTTACTGAAAGAACAGGGACAAGAATTGAATAGTATGAGATGTGGAAGAGTTCCAATTTGCACTGATTAAATGAAAGACTCATTGATTGAATCCTGAAAATATACCAGTTTGGTCTGTAGGTATTTGTCCAAGCCACTCTACGGACACAGTAAAGGCCATAGCAGCCTCACATTTCCTTCTAGCATACTCAATCCTTGATGTAATACATGCTACATTATTAACACATACATTCAATAGTGAGGTTGGGAATCAGAGAAATAACTTCTTGTAATCTTTGGAGTCAGAGGACCTGAGTTCAAACTCTACCTCTGACTTTATTTCTTGTGTAACCTTCTGCAAGCCACTTAATCTCTACAGGCCTGTTTCCTCATCTGTAAAATAAAAAGGTTGCCTGGATGACCTCTGAGGTCCCTTCCAGCATTAAGTCTTTGATCCTATGGAATATTTCATTTCTAAGGATGTGCATCCCCGTGTCTGTCACTTCAAAGAACAGAAAGGAAGTTGCAGTCTTATCTTGGTGATGGCCTTTACACAAAGGGAATTCTGACAGTGTGTTATAAGACATGTGATGAACAAACAAATACATCACTGCGTTTTTTTGTGGTTGCCTTTCCTTTCCTCACTGGTTTAGGAACTTTCTCTCGGTTTAGAATAACATCTCTTTTCACCAGATAAGAACGTGGCAGAGCTCTCTCCAAGGAAGGATTCCAGTTGTATCTTGAAGGACAGATATAATTCCTTATTGGGAAATGAGCCTGGTTGCTCTGCAGCCAAGGTGGGACCAGGACTTCACCCTCTCCTGAAGGTGCCCCTTATACTCAAGGAACCAGACATGCCTTCACCTTAATAGTTCACCAAAAATTCCTGTGCTAGAATTCCACCATTGTACTTTTCCTGTTTTCTTCAGAGGAAGGCAATATAGTGCAAGGACAGTATTGTATAAGCCCTAACTTTGAAGTCAGAGGGCCTGGATATGAGTCTCAACTTGGCCATTTACTACCTGTCTGTCTTTAGGTAATTAATCAGTTGATCAATAAGAATTTATTAAGCAGCTACTACATGCCAGACATTGTGCCAGGTGCTGGGAATACAGAGAACAAAAATGAACTAGTACCCGCCCTTGAAGGAGCAATTTACTTAATTTCTCTGGGACTCCTATGTATATGAGGGGGTTGAATGAGATAACCTTGTAGGAATCTTGGCTCCTTTTCTGCCATTCCCCTCAGAGGAACATTTATCTGATTCATTACCAGATAAATCTTCCTTATTCATAGTACTGGTCATGTTGTCTATCTGCTAGTAAGACGGCTCCCCTTTGGTCAGTAAAATTAAAATCCGTAGATTGTAATTTGAGGCTGTCCACAACCTTTTGCCAGCTAGCCTTACCATCCTTATCTCTCCT
>NW_020950786.1:0-5823 GCF_900497805.2 Vombatus ursinus | reverse complement strand
CTGTCCACAACCTTTTGCCAGCTAGCCTTACCATCCTTATCTCTCCTGTATGCCCTTTATACTAAAATAGAGCTATATGACTTACTTTCCCCATATATGCATTTTGGAGTTCTGACTTCTTGGGATGCTTTCCCCACCTTAACAACTCCTTCCCTCTTCTGTCTTTCCAGTTAAATTTCTACTCATCCTTTAAAGTCCATCTCAAATGCTGCCATCTTTTCATCTCCTCCAGGAAGTTTTCCTTGATAGAAATTCGTACCTCCTCACAATCCCTGCCCTCCATAGAAGTCAGTTGCCCAGGGCCAATACCTCTGAATTTCCCTTCTGTGATCTTGTCCTGGAGCTGGGGACCCTCCCCACCCTTGCTTTTTAGCTTCTTTTATGTGTAGTCTGTGGGAGGATGAGCTGCATAATGCCAGTGACTTATTTTCTTTTTTCTTTTTTTATAGCACCTATCCCAAAGAGAGCCACGTATTCATATGAAGTTTTTAAAGTACCTGTTGTATGTAACACTATGGCAGGTTCTAGGCAAGACAGAGAATCACAGAATCTCTGATTTAGAAGTGTTAAGGGGTCCCCTGAACTTGTCTTTTTGAGTTGCCATATTTTCCAGAAACACTGAACCCAGAGCATGCAGGAGGCCCTGAATGTGCTAAGGATGAAGCTCCTCCTAAGCTGACATAATTTGTTATTGCACCCCAAGCTGGACTCTCTGTGCGTCTTTGGGAGGCAAGACAGGAACTGATGAGGATGGAAGCTAGACCTCAAAAAGGAAAAACCCTGGACCTTCCCACATGGCCAAATCTCTAGCGTTTGCCTGAGGCTATAATCCCATCAACTGGCCTTTCACTGTGGCTATACCCAATCTCCCAATTCTGTTACCCTAAACCTAGCCTAGCTTTCTATTTTCTTACTCCCTATGGCCCCTGGTCATTTTCCACCCTTAATCCTAGCTAGGCTCCATTCTCCCTTGGCCATGAGGCCCAGGTCCCAGGAGTTCTGTTCACCCCAGCTCACTGGCCACTCTCATCCAGATCTTCCTTAGATCCCTCCTCCAGTCACCCCAAACTACTTGGCCACTCCTCGATCCCTCCCACAGTCTTTCTGTATATAAGGTCCATCTTGTCTCCATTAAGGGGCTTAGATTCTTAAAATCTAGCCAATGCTTCACAGACTTTCAGATTCCTCGAGAGTCTGGCTAATATGGCGGATCTTTAATAAGCCTTGTCTTTGGCTGAAAGAAGGCTTGGGTCGAATTCTTTTGGGCAGGACCCGCATGCTGTGATCTCGGGATCCCAGCACCTCAACAGCGTCAGCCAATCTGTGCCAGGTTGGGATAATGCTTGTGTAGCTGGGGTCCTTTGCAGATAAGCAGACCCTCTAGTGGTTCCCAAAAGAAAAGAATGAGGCAGTTGCCATCACCTTGCTCCTTCCCATGGGAGTGGTATTGTCTTTTTTTCCCACCTTTGCTGCACAATTCCCTGGTAGTCTCCTCCCTTTGTCTTGCTATTATAAAAATGTAAACTTCTGTAAAGACTGGGAACCCTTTGGAAACCACATGCATGTTCGTTTCTCTTGTAATAAACCTGCAAAATAAAATAGTCCCTGCTGTCAAGGAGCTCACAGTCTTTTGGGGGAGACAACATACAAACAACTATGTACAAACAAGATATATTACACAGGAAACCTTGCGGGGTATCTTAGAGGGAACCCACTAGGATTAAAGACTGGAAAAAGGTGTCTTAGAGAAGGTAAGATTTTAGCCAAGACTTTGAAAGAAGCTGGGAAAGCTAGGAGGCAGAGATATACAAAATACAGGTAGAGTACTGCCCCTAGTAGGGACAGGTGGGGAGAGAAGGGGAGGCAGAGTGTGGACAAATACTGCAGAAAGTGTTTTTTGAACTAAGTCTTGAAGGAAGCCAAGGATTCTCCAACACAGAGGTTACAGAAAAGAGAGCAGCCCACAGGAGCAGTTTAGAAGACAGCCCAGTGAAATGGCAGGAAGGGGACCAGCTGTAAAGAGCTTTAAATGCAAAATGGAGTTTATAGTATATTTAGTTTTAAAATAGGGAACCACTGGTCTTTACTGAGTGAGTGAGTGTGTGTGTGTGTGTGTGGGATGGGGGACAAGAGGTGACACGGTCAGACCTGCACTTGAAAATCACCTTGGCAGCAATATGGAGGATGTATATGTAGAGAAACATTTGAGGCAGGGAGCTATTTAGGTAACTACTGACATACTCCAGGAGATGAGGACCTGAATTAGGATGGCAGTTGTGTGAGGAAAGAGATTAGAACATACACAAGAGATGTTATAAAAATAGAAAAATCAAAATCCAATAACTGATTGAACATGTGGAATCCATCGAACATGGAGAGTTAGGATTTGAAGATGCTGAATTTGCAAATCTGGGTGACTGGAAGAATTGTTACCCTTGACAGTCATAGAGAGGTTCAGAAGAGTAGGTTTGGTGGGAAAGTCGATGGGTTCTGTTTTGTGAATGATGAGCTTGAGACATCCACGGGCTATCCAGACAGGAATACACACTAGGAAGGTGGTGATCCAGGACTGGAGAGATTTTCAGGATAGAGACTTGGGCTACATAGATCTGGAACCATCTGCACCAAAGATGACGGTTAAACCCATTGGAGCTGATGAGGAAGAAGCCCTTTCCACTTCTGAATGCCTCTGTGAGGACGTTTTTCCCTTCCTACATACAAAGTTTAGATAAGATACAGTACCTTCTCTTCATTGGAAATTACAGTTTAGTGAGGGATATGATACATATGCAAACAATTGCAAAATATTACTGATTGGGGGTAGGGGATATCAGTTTGTCAATAAACATTAAGCACCTTTCAGGCACAGTGCTAAATGCTTCAAATACTAAGGTAAAAGACCTTGCCCTCAAGGAGCTCATCCTCCCACAGACTACACATAAAAGAAGCTAAAAAGCAAGGGTGGGGAGGGTCCCCAGCTCCAGGACAAGATCACAGAAGGGAAATTCAGAGGTATTGGCCCTGGGCAACTGACTTCTATGGAGGGCAGGGATTGTGAGGAGGTACGAATTTCTATCAAGGAAAACTTCCTGGAGGAGATGAAAAGATGGCAGCATTTGAGATGGACTTTAAAGGATGAGTAGAAATTTAACTGGAAAGACAGAAGAGGGAAGGAGTTGTTAAGGTGGGGAAAGCATCCCAAGAAGTCAGAACTCCAAAATGCATATATGGGGAAAGTAAGTCATATAGCTCTATTTTAGTATAAAGGGCATACAGGAGAGATAAGGATGGTAAGGCTAGCTGGCAAAAGGTTGTGGACAGCCTCAAATTACAATCTACGGATTTTAATTTTACTGACCAAAGGGGAGCCGTCTTACTAGCAGATAGACAACATGACCAGTACTATGAATAAGGAAGATTTATCTGGTAATGAATCAGATAAATGTTCCTCTGAGGGGA
Source organism: Vombatus ursinus (assembly GCF_900497805.2). Lineage (NCBI taxonomy): Eukaryota > Metazoa > Chordata > Mammalia > Diprotodontia > Vombatidae > Vombatus > Vombatus ursinus. The sequence goes on along the minus strand of NW_020950786.1, from coordinate 2,364 downwards.
ATGGCAGAAAAGGAGCCAAGATTCCTACAAGGTTATCTCATTCAACCCCCTCATATACATAGGAGTCCCAGAGAAATTAAGTAAATTGCTCCTTCAAGGGCGGGTACTAGTTCATTTTTGTTCTCTGTATTCCCAGCACCTGGCACAATGTCTGGCATGTAGTAGCTGCTTAATAAATTCTTATTGATCAACTGATTAATTACCTAAAGACAGACAGGTAGTAAATGGCCAAGTTGAGACTCATATCCAGGCCCTCTGACTTCAAAGTTAGGGCTTATACAATACTGTCCTTGCACTATATTGCCTTCCTCTGAAGAAAACAGGAAAAGTACAATGGTGGAATTCTAGCACAGGAATTTTTGGTGAACTATTAAGGTGAAGGCATGTCTGGTTCCTTGAGTATAAGGGGCACCTTCAGGAGAGGGTGAAGTCCTGGTCCCACCTTGGCTGCAGAGCAACCAGGCTCATTTCCCAATAAGGAATTATATCTGTCCTTCAAGATACAACTGGAATCCTTCCTTGGAGAGAGCTCTGCCACGTTCTTATCTGGTGAAAAGAGATGTTATTCTAAACCGAGAGAAAGTTCCTAAACCAGTGAGGAAAGGAAAGGCAACCACAAAAAAACGCAGTGATGTATTTGTTTGTTCATCACATGTCTTATAACACACTGTCAGAATTCCCTTTGTGTAAAGGCCATCACCAAGATAAGACTGCAACTTCCTTTCTGTTCTTTGAAGTGACAGACACGGGGATGCACATCCTTAGAAATGAAATATTCCATAGGATCAAAGACTTAATGCTGGAAGGGACCTCAGAGGTCATCCAGGCAACCTTTTTATTTTACAGATGAGGAAACAGGCCTGTAGAGATTAAGTGGCTTGCAGAAGGTTACACAAGAAATAAAGTCAGAGGTAGAGTTTGAACTCAGGTCCTCTGACTCCAAAGATTACAAGAAGTTATTTCTCTGATTCCCAACCTCACTATTGAATGTATGTGTTAATAATGTAGCATGTATTACATCAAGGATTGAGTATGCTAGAAGGAAATGTGAGGCTGCTATGGCCTTTACTGTGTCCGTAGAGTGGCTTGGACAAATACCTACAGACCAAACTGGTATATTTTCAGGATTCAATCAATGAGTCTTTCATTTAATCAGTGCAAATTGGAACTCTTCCACATCTCATACTATTCAATTCTTGTCCCTGTTCTTTCAGTAAATTCTTCAGAAATGACCTACCTAATGAACTAGAGGCCTTCAAGCGTATCTCTTGATGCTGCAGCTAGACATTGAGTTGGGCCCAGAATTTAATAAAGGGATGAGATAAGGCTAGATTACATTTGGAAAATTGCATATCCTTTTCAATGCCCCCAAACTGCTTACTGTTTCAAAATCCCAACTTTTCTAAGGTTTCCCTAGTGATGATATTTGTTTGTTGGTCAGAAAAACACCATAATGATGAAAGAATGAGTTACAGATCACCTAAAGGGCAATGAAAGGGCACGTAGCAATCAACCAATCAATAAGCCTTTATTAATTGCCTATTATGTGTCAGGCCCTATACTAGGTACTGGGGATACAGACATAAAGGAAATACTCTCGGTCCTCAAGGAGTTTATGTTCTATCAGGAGAGTCTGTCTGTATGTATATGTATATACATATATACATATACATACATATCAACCACATATATGTATATATGCACATATATACATATACATATATAAGTATATACAGCTATCCCTTCCACATTGAAACTTTCCCCATCGAAGTTTCGCTATATCATGGGTCTGTGTACGAAATTAAACGGGAATTTTTTGGAGAGTTTTGAGGAAGCTGTAGACTACATGCAAAGACCGGCAGATAACACAGAAAAAGTTTTATAAAATATGTATAGTACTGTATAATATCAACATATTTTCATCTTTTAATGCCATAATAATTTGGACTTCTGTGATACAAAGGGAGGGCCAAATAATTTTACAGGGATTTTCCAGATTGCAGGGGCATCATGCCCCTAACCACCTTGATAGGGAAGGGATAAATGTACTAAATATTTAGGCCACAGCTAATTGCCACTCACATTTTATATACAAGTGGCATACAATCTACCTTTAAGAAAAAAGTATGACAATAGAAAGTAGTCTTGCAGCACCAAGAAAGATTTGCTGGATGAATTTTTCACTGAATGGTTATTTTGTGAAAAGACCCTGTGCTAGGCACCATGGAAGGAGGGAGTGTACGATTCCTGCCCTCAAGTTCCTTATAATCTATTTGAGTATGTGAGATATATGTTAACTGTACCAAGAAGTAAATTACAGGTGCCAAATGAAAAGCACATACCATAGGTAAAATAGGAATTCAG
>NW_020950785.1:0-1829 GCF_900497805.2 Vombatus ursinus | reverse complement strand
CTATCTATCTATCTATCTATCTATCTATCTAGTTATAAATATACAGATATGTATAGATATGTGTGTATGTGTATATGTACACATCTATATACATACATATATTTCTGTGTATATGTATGTATATATACATATATACACACACATATATACACATTTATATATGTGAATATATATGAAATATATATGTGTATATATATATATATATTCTGTCTAGTGGTAGCCTTCTTTGGGGAGGATTGGGGCAGAAGTGGTTAAAAAAATTAGAAGTGCACAGCAGTGAACAAAAGAAAACTAAGAAGGAAGTACAGAGAAGCAGGGTAGCTTTGAAAATGATATGTAGTATTTATTACATTGTTTTCCAAAAGAAAAGTAAACATTATGAAATGGAAATTCATGGTTTTGTATTGAATCCTATTTTTATGTTGTGTCATGTACATGGGAATGTTCCTTGTTGTTGTTGCCTTTTTGTATTTAATTTCAAACTGAATTATAAAAAGAAAAAGGACAGGAAAGAAACTAAATCCTGCTATTCTTCACAAACATTTATAGGTTATAGAATTTTTATATTTAGTTTTTTTTAATCTATCTGAAGCTTATTGTGGCACATAGTATAAAGAGATGATCAAAGCCTATTTTCTGCCAAACTGCTTTCCAGTTGTTTCTTTCCCCTCCCCAGCAGTCTCTGTTGAACAGGGAATCCTTCCCTATTTACCAATCATTTGTGTGGTTGGGTTTATTCAACAATGGACTAATGTGTCCTTTTGTGACTAATTTTGTGCCATTACTCTCCTCCACTCATTTTTTAAAACTATTACTAAATTGTTCAATAATTATTGCTTTGTAGCATACAGCAAGAAATGAATGTTATGCCCTTTCGTTCTTGCATATTCCATTATTTTCATTGAAATTCTTGGTATTTTATACCTACAAATAAATATTATTATGAATTTGTTTAGTTCTATAAAGTAGCTTTTCAATATTTGCCTGACATAGCACTAAGTTCTTAAATTAATTTGTATAGTATCATTACATTTATTAAATTGCCATAGTCTAGCCATGAACAATGAGAACTTCTCCAATTATTTTCTTTCCTTATTTCATTAAAGCATTTTAAAGTAATATTTATGTAAACCCTAAGTGTCTATCAGTAGGTTTACTCTCAATTACTTCATGCATTTTATTGTTATTTGGAAAAGAATTTCATCATACTTCCTGAGATGGCTTAGTGTTATAAAGAAAGGCAAATGATTTTATGGGTTTGTTTTCATTCTGCTACATTACTAAAATTATTAGTTATTTTAATTATTTTTTCACTGAAACACTGGAGTTCTCTAAGTAAAGCACTATTTAGTTTACTTTTGATAGCTACTTATGGTTTCATGAGTGCATTCCCAATGAGGGAATCTCCATCTGCCAATCACTATAGGTCAGAAACTCTTCTGAAGCTTAGAGTCTGAAGCAAAGAGTTCCTCTGGCCACTAAGAAGTCAAGGGATTTGTCTAAATTATATAGTTGATATGCATGAGAGACAGAATTTGAACCCAGGTCTTCTTGGTTTCAAGAACAGTGCACTACCCTACTTTTATGTAGCCTCTGAAATAGAGCATTATGTAATAAACAAATAGAGATACTGATGCATCCTTATTACTTATGCTTGTCTACTGACTTTTTTCCCCTGTCATTGTCATGGGTAACATTTCTAGCATTATATTAAAAATAGTAGAGAAAATGGATTGCCCTGATCTTCTTTAGGATAGCTTCTGGTGTTCAACTTTGTGATACCTATCTATCTATCTATCTATCTATCTATCTATCTATCTATCTATCTA
>NW_020950784.1:0-2889 GCF_900497805.2 Vombatus ursinus | reverse complement strand
CCCCCCCAAAAATGTTAACTCTCCTCTTCCACATCACCACCAATTAGTTAAAAAATAACCATGAACTTGGTAACCAATAGTTAAAAAAATATATTTTTAAAACACTAGTTCACAGTTTTAAAGTTACTCTTAGGCTTGGAAAGAATGGATTCTGAACTTTGAACAGCTCCGTAGAAGGCTGAGATTTTTCACACCATACTCAATATCTCCATTAACAACAACAACAACAACAAAAATCCAGTAGAAGGTAAGCTCAATGTGTCCAGGGCTTTTCTTATTCATCCAGAGTCAGATAATTTGAATTCAAATTCTGATTTTACCACTTACTACCTATGTGTCCTTGGGCCAGTAAGTTTATCTCTCTAGGCCTGTAAAGTTTCCTCTCCTGTATAATGAGGGGATCAAACTAGTTAACTTCTGAGGTCCTTTCCTGGTCTAAATCTCTGAATCTTTAAGCCTCACAAATGTTTGATCATTGGCCCAGATCCAAGCTGAGGGTAGCAGCAGAGGCAGAGAAGATGAAACCTGACAGAAAGGGTGGCTTCCAGTTCCAACCAGGGGAGTAGGAGATGCCATAGACAATATAAACTTAAGGGTTCAAGGAAATATAGCATGGTGGCAAGAGCACGATATTAAGAGTTAGACAATTTGGGTTCAAATCTCAACTATGCCTTTTGCTAATGTGTGACCTTAAGCAAGTCATTTTACATCTCTAGGTCTTTTCCTTGCGTATAAAAAAAGGAGTTGGACAAGTAGATCTCTAAGTGGGGCAGCTAGGTGATACAATGGATAGAGGTAGGGCCAAATTTGGCCTCAGACACTAACTACCTGTGTGACTTTGGGCAAGTCACTTAATCCTGTTGCCTCAGTTCCATATCTGTAAAATGAGGTGGAAAAAATGGTATCTTTGCCAAGAAAACCCCAAATGGGGTCACAGTCAGGCACAAATGAAATTAACAACAACAAAAACAAAGGTCCCTTCAAGCTTCAAATGGGATGAGTTCTCCTTATCTCTGGGAAGTTAAAACACAGCTTCATAAAATAGGTGCAGAGAATCCATAAAATAGGATTCTCTGCAAGGTGAGTTACTGAGGTTTTTTGAATGAGGCCAAAGAAAGAAAGTGGTCAGCTAAATGACCACCATTCTTGGAATAACATCTGTAACATGTGGCCTAGAGACAAAATGCCAAGAGACCCAAACTTAAGGCGAGACTTTAATTTGAAAAAAAAAATTCAAAAACCCTAAATGCTCTGATTTATAACTTCACAGGAAGGGATGGTAGGCAAAAAAAGTTTAAAAGAACATTCTGTGTAGAGTTATTATTTTGCCAATGGTTTGTGGGTTGGATGAGACATGGCATTCCTGAACATTGGACAGGACAGATTTTTTTGAGGGGTGGATGGTAAGGAAACACAAACACCCTCCTCATATCAGGATTCCCTAGCCCATCTGACTTTTTTTGGGGGGGTACATTTTTTTTCCTTTAGTGGCAACAGTAAACTGTAATAATATTAGGAAAAGTGAAAGGGTTTTTTTCTTCTTCTTAGAATCAAGAGAATGTTTAGCATGCTAAGTTTAGCTTCAATTCTACTTCATGATGAGAGGAGAGAGAGGGAGGCAGACAGACAAGCAGAGACAGAGAGAGGGAAGGGAAGGGGAGGGAAAAAGAGGACAGAACTTCTGTGGGGATGGATCGACAAGAAAGGGCATTTTTGGTATTTAACACAAATTACATGTTTTAATAGCTTTATTAAAAAGCTTTTGAGCCAGGGTGTGTTGTGCAATAAGAATTTCTGGCCACAGGAGATTCTACCCCGTTTGCCACTCTCCCATTCCCCATCCATGGGAGAATGGCAAGAAGAAATAAGAAAGAGATTAATATGATTGACTAATAAGGAATGAGGTCCAGAGTGTGGATTGTGAGGAACAGTTAAATCAGAAAATGTTTCAGCTTAATAGCAATGCAAGCTCCTTTACAAAAAGTCCTCCTTTGATGCCTCATGATGGAATCAAGGGGATCTTGGGTTTTCAAAGGACACGCCAGCAGTGAGCATTTGCTCTTAGGTCCTACTCAGCTGACAAGGCTTTAAATGTGGTAGTATTGATGGTGACAGACCATGTCAATGGTCTGAAGAATCAACTCACTAAGCATGGAGAAGCAAGCTAAGAACCAGGCAGCTGAACATAGCAGGTAACAATGTTTTGGCCATGACAACCCACAAAACAGATGTAAAATGTCTGAAGGTGGGTGCCTTCCAGGTTAATGGCATTGCTACATTAGAAAGTGGGGCACTTAGTGCACAGCCCATCTTATAAACAATAAAACTCAGATTCTCCTAGTCTCTGGGCTCCGATTCCCTTAAAAGTTGCATGCTTTTGGTTGCTAACAACTTTTCAGTGCACTTACAGCATGCTCATACAAGACAGATATTTAAATCTCAATGATTTAACCCTTATTAATGTGAAATTGTTGACAATTCAGGTACTTATTGTGTTGAAGTTTACCTCGTCTTACCTATGATGGCCATAATTTGCATAATAACATTGTAGGGTAGGGTTTAAACTACTAAAGGGAACAAGAAGGCTATACCTCTTTTTTCACAGTGTATACTAATCTTCTCACAGCACCATTTTCATTGTTATGTTCCTCAACAACATACAATTGCTCCCTGAATGCAATTGTTCATCTGGTTCACCTCTTCTTTATACAGAAGAAATCAGAGTCCATAGAATTGTAAGAACTTTACCAAGTTCATGTCACTAGTGAGAGACTGAGCAGAGATCTGAACCCAGGTCCTTTGATTCTAAATCTAATGATTTTTTCCACTGTAATACTGTAATACACACACACACACACACACACACACACACACACACACACACACACA
>NW_020950783.1:0-1127 GCF_900497805.2 Vombatus ursinus | reverse complement strand
GCCATGCTGATTACCCTCCTCCGGCCATTGTCCAGTTTGTCGATGGCTGTCTTAAACCAAGGGGCCCAGAACTGGACACCAGACTCCAGATGGGCTCTGACCAGGGCAGAGCACGGAGGGTAACACCTATCACCACCTTATTCCCAAAAGTCATGTCTTACAAACAGCCCACAGTCATGTTATCCTTTTAAAGATCATGTTGTGAAAATGATGTGGTATTACCTGAGCTTGTCTTCACTGTGCAGAGGCCAATAGGGGGCTGACGAGGCCCTGGGGGCTGGTCAGCTTATTCAGATAAAGTGGTAGATGAGAACCAAGGTGAACATAGGTTTGCCATAAAACTAAGGGAAGCAAATTCCAAAGCCTTGACTCCTGAGGTCCTTCAAGGCTCAGTCCATGCACCGCCACCTACTGGAAGCCATCCCTGATTTCCTGGAGGTTAGCGCTCCCTCTCCTGTTCCTGGGAAGGGAAGGGGGTTGCAATACCAAGGACATTTCCCTTGGGGGCAGGGGCAGGGGCAGGGGGACGAAGGCTCTCTGATTGGCTTGATAAAGCCAGAGAACTCTTCGGCCCTCTGAGGTGGTGGTGGGCCTCAATACAATGTTGGGAGGGGAGCTCCCTTCTGGGTTAGGGTGCCTCAGATCTCCAGGTGTCCCTAAGATCAGATGCTGATATTGTCCCTGGGATAACCAGGTGCAGCTCTCTGGGAGGTTGGCCCAGGTTCAAACCAGAATGTTTTTCTTCCCTGAGGGAGACAAAATGGGGATGATGAGGCCCTCGGGAAGGGAAGGGCAGTGCTGTCCATCAGGATGAAATGAACCCAGAGTGTCCTTATCCCTCGAAGCCAGCACAACCCACAAGGGCAATTTCAGGCTGTGGAAGTTGAAAGCTGAACTAAGATTTTGGGGACCTGCCGTCTATACTTGCATGCACCTTGTATGATCTGCCTGCCCCCTGTGTACACACACATACACCCTGCACACATATCCCCACCCTATGTACACACAAACACACTGAACATACGTATACATACCCTGTATACACACAAACACACTGCATATATGTATACACACCCTATGTACACACAAACACACTGCATATACATATACACACCCTATGTACACAC
>NW_020950782.1:0-1072 GCF_900497805.2 Vombatus ursinus | reverse complement strand
GCCATGCTGATTACCCTCCTCCGGCCATTGTCCAGTTTGTCGATGGCCGTCTTAAACCAAGGGGCCCAGAACTGGACACCAGACTCCAGATGGGCTCTGACCAGGGCAGAGCACGGAGGGTAACACCTGTCACCACCTTATTCCCAAAAGTCATGTCTTACAAACAGCCCACAGTCATGTTATCCTTTTAAAGATTATGTTGTGAAAATGATGTGGTATTACCTGAGCTTGTCTTCACTGTGCAGAGGCCAATAGGGGGCTGACGAGGCCCTGGGGGCTGGTCAGCTTCTTCAGATAAAGTGGTAGATGAGAACTAACATGAACATAGGTTTGCCATAAAACTAAGGGAAGCAAATTCCAAAGCCTTGACTCCTGAGGTCCTTCAAGGCTCAGTCCATGCACCACCACCTACTGGAAGCCATCCCTGATTTCCTGGAGGTTAGTGCTCTCTCTCCTGTTCTTGGGAAGGTAAGGGGGTTGCAATACCAAGGACATTTCCCTTGGGGGCAGGGGCAGGGGCAGGGGGACGAGGGCTCTCTGATTGGCTTGATAAAGCTAGAGAACTCTTCGGCCCTCTGAGGTGGTGGTGGGCCTCAATACAATGTTGGGAGGGGAGCTCCCTTCTGGGTTAGGGTGTCTCAGATCTCCAGGTGTCCCTAAGATCAGATGCTGATATTGTCCCTGGGATAACCAGGTGCAGCTCTCTGGGAGGTTGGCCCAGGTTCAAACCAGAATGTTTTTCTTCCCTGAGGGAGACAAAATGGGGATGATGAGGCCCTCGGGAAGGGAAGGGCAGTGCTGTCCATCAGGATGAAATGAACCCGGAGTGTCCTTATCCCTCGAAGCCGGCACAACCCACAAGGGCAATTTCAGGCTGTGGAAGTTGAAAGCTGAACTAAGATTTTGGGGACCTGCCGTCTATACGTGCATGCACCTCGTATGATCTGCCTGCCCCCTGTGTACACACACATACACCCTGCACACATATCCCCACCCTATGTACACACAAACACACTGCATATACGTATACACACCCTATGTACACACAAACACACTGAACATACGTATACAC
>NW_020950781.1:0-1824 GCF_900497805.2 Vombatus ursinus | reverse complement strand
TCTCCTTGAGGAGCTTCCATTTCCTGCCTTAGGAGGTGGTTATTCTGAACTTATCATCCCTTAGGCTCCCAAAGAGACCCCACCCAATAGTAGCCTTATCTTGAGGACTTTGCTTTATTACCTGAACTTTCTGGGCCTTCTTCCTCCCCTCATCAGCCCTTTTGGGGTATGTGGCCTGATCTCGCCTAATTGCTTTGATTTGCTATGAAGATGAAAGGGAAGATCGGTCCCTTGGCATCCTCTGCCCTATATTCCTGGATTATGGAAGTGGCTGGTGTCGATGTCTGATTAGCTCAATGCAATTGACATTAGGATGGTGCTGGGCCAGTGGATGGAAAGTCTATGGGCTCCCTCAGGAAGTTAGGGTAGTCTTGGCCTCCAATGAACAGAAAGGACACCCAACTCCTTTCCCCATTGTCCATTTTCACCAAGTTTTCATTCTTAGGATAATGACTTGAGAGAGGGAATCCAGCCCAAACTTTCATTTCACAGGGAAGTCAACTGAGGCATGGAGAGGCAAAATGATCTGGCCAGTCACACAGTAAGTCAGTGGCAAAGCAGAGATTTGAACTCAGACCCCTTGACTACAAATCTACCCCCCTTTCTCCTGCACCATGGCTGCACCCTGCTCTCCAAAATCCTCCTCATCTTGAATGCACACCCCTCACCCTGGGATTTGGCAAAATGGCTAAAGGTGTATATTTCTGGCTGCTGTTGTCTCTGTCTCTTTTTTTCTCCCCTCCACTCCCCCCAAATCATGGGGCTCCAGGCTGGGTTAGGTGAGCTGGCTCTCCTCCTCCTCAACCTTGATTCGGGGCTGCCATTACCATCTTACTGGGCAGCATTGGATGGTGACTGTGTTTCTAATACTGCCTGGTAATGATGATGATGGGGTCCCGCGGACAACGTGGAAAGTGGCCAGCGAGGGAACCTGCTACAGGTCAGTGGCACCAAAACAGAAGGATTGCCTTGGGGGTGGGGAGGTGGGGGGGGCGGTTAAGCAGGAGGTGTGCTCCTGGTAGTGGGGGAGGGAAATGCAGACGAGGGGTCCTGGTGAGGAGAGGGCCGTCGAAAAACAAACCAAACGAGCCAGAGAGGAGAGACAAGATGGAAGATAGGAGAGAGAGAACAGACAGACAGGGAAGGAGGGAGGAGAGACAGATGGAAGATAGACAGGAGAGAGATGGACAGACAGACTGACAGGGAGGGAGGGAGGAGAGACAGGTGCACAGGGAGGAGAGGGAGACAGAGGAGAGACAGATGGGTGAATGGACAGAGAGGGAGGATGGACAGATGGACAGGCGAGAGACAGAGGAGAGACAGGCAAATGCATGGAGACAGGAAAGAGAGAAACAGATAGGCAGAGAAGGAAACAGAAAAGAGACAGAGATGAAAAAGATCAACATAGATACAGAGAGACAAGGAATCTGAGAGAATCTGAGAGACAGAGTATTGGTGAGAAGTCAATGTTTTTTGTCCACAGTCGAATGTGAAATGCCCTTGTTTAAGCGATGCTGGATAGTTAAGGTACCATGACCTGACCAGAGTTACTGAGCAAGAGTTAGGGGCACGTGGCTAAGAATGGGCCTCTTTCCTATCGTTGAAACATCTTTTCCTCCTTCCCATATCTGTGGCTGTACATTAGAATTACACAGGGAAGCAGCATCATGGCTGGTGGTGGCTTCTAACCTTGGATCATGAACATGTGCACACACACTCTCACATGAACCCACGCTCACCCATATTCACATACACACACATTCACACACACATACTTACATACACTCGAACCCCCCCACACTCATATCTTTATATCAATGAAAT
>NW_020950780.1:0-1579 GCF_900497805.2 Vombatus ursinus | reverse complement strand
GGGAAGGGAAGGGAGGGGAGGGGAAGGGAAGGGAGAAGGGAAGGGGACGGAAGGGGAGGGAAGGAAAGGGAGAAGTGGAGTGGAGGGAGAAGGGGAGGGAAGGGGAGGGGAGGGGAGGGAAGGAAATCTCTTGAGTATATACCCCAGTTAAACGTGGAGTTATGAACTAGTCTAAACATTCTGGAGAACAATTTGGAAGTATGTCCAAAGGGCTATACTCTTTGACTCACTGATACCACTACTAGGTCTGTATCCCAAGGAGCTCAAAGAAAAGGGAAAAGGACTTATTTTGTACAGAAAAAAATTATAGTAGTTCTTTTTGTGATGACAAAGAATAGAAAATTGAGGGGCTGCCCATCAATTAGAGAATGGCTGAACAAGTTGTGGTATATGATTGTGATGGAATACCATTGTGCTATAAGAAATAATGAAGGGAATGGGTTTAGAAAAACCTGGAAAGACCTATATAAACTGATGCAAAGTGAAGTGAGTAGAAACAGGAGAATATTATATACAGAAACAGTAATATTGTAAAGATGATCAACTGTGAAAGACTTACCTAATCTGATCAAGATAATTCCAAAGGACTAATAATGAAAAATGCTATCCACTTCCAGAGAGAGAACTGTTATATTATGAGCACAGACTGAAGCACACATTTTCACTTTATTTTTCTTGTTTTGTCTGTGTGTTTTATTTTGCAATTTGGCTAACATGGAAATATATTTTGCATGACTTCACATGTATAATCAATATCATATCGCATGCCTTTTCTACCGGAGAGGTGGCACGGAGGGAGAGAATTTGGAACTTGAAAATTTTTAAATGAATGTTAAAATGTTACATGCAATTGGGAAATATATAATGAAATAAATAAAAATCTATTTTTAAAAATCAAGCTCCAACCTATTTTTCCAGCCCTTTTATATAGTTCTCACCTTTCTGGACACTATGGTCTAGCCAAATTTTACTGTTCCTCATACATGATATTCCATCTTCCATCTCTGTGGTTTTGTATAAGTAGTACACCATGCCTGGAATACCCTCCTGCCTCAGCTCTACCTCTTACAATCCCTAAGTCCCATCAGATGCTATCTTCTATAAGAAGCTTTTCCTGATGCTTCCCCCACCCCAGTGGCTTCTCTGCAGAAGTATCATGTATATATGTTGTTTACATCTTATAGGCATGCTTTCAGCATGTTCCTGGAAGTCTCCCAAAAAAGTGGCTTTATATTTCAACTCAATTGCATGATATGCTCTTTCAGCTTTAAAGGCTGGAATGAACGAGTGAATCTGCATTTATTAAGTACTGTTCTATGTGTCAAGCATTGTGCTAAGTTCTGGGGATACACATATAAAAACAAAAATAATCCCTGCCCTTACATTCTAATAAAGGAAAGCAATATATACAGGAGAGTGGTTGCCAAAAAGGGATATGCTTAAAGTTAGTTAAGTTTTAGTTTCTTTCATTTGATGAATAAAAATACCATTTGTGATTGAGAATCCAACAAATATTCACCTGAAAGAAAGAGGAGGGGGAAGGAAGGGAAGGGAAGGGAAGGGAAGGGAAGGGAAGGGA
>NW_020950779.1:0-1535 GCF_900497805.2 Vombatus ursinus | reverse complement strand
TCCAGTCCATATGATTGATTAGAAACCCCAGTATTGAATCAAGAGAATGCAAAACAGCAATATTGGCTTGGATCATTGTATTGCTGAGAAGAGCGAAGTCTATCAAAGTTGATTGTTGCAAAATGTTACTGTTACTGTGTACAAAACTATAATTACTAACTGTGTATTTCCCTCCATCCTAGCTTTCCCTGTTTATCCTTCTCTCCTTCTCTCTCTCCTTTCACCCTGTCCCTCTTCAGAAGTGCTTTACTTTTGATCACCATCCCCCCACCCCCACCCCACTCCTGGAGCAGCTTGGTGGCACAGTGCCAAGGCTGGAGTAAGGAACACTTGAGTTCAAATCTGGCCTCAGACACTTACTAGTTGTGTGACACTGGACAAGTCACTTCACCCTGTTTGCCTCAGTTCCTCATCTATGAAATGAGCTGGAGAAGGAAATGACAAATCACGGGTCATGAAGAGTTGGACACAACTGAAAAATGGCTCAACAACAATAACTACCTTCCCCAATATTCCATCCCTTCTATCACGCCCCCCCTCCCTTATCCCCTTCTTTCCTGTAGGGTAAGATAGATTTCTATGGATGAGAATGTCTATTATTTCCTCTTTGAGCCAATTCTGATGAGAGTAAGGTTCAAGCGTTGTCTGTGAAATTTCTTTATAAGAAAGAGACTGGCAGTGATTATAGTAAATATCTGTCAAAGGTCCAATGAGCATGCAGGAACATTAGGCCATGTTACGATAGGATGGTCAGGGTTGCCCATAGTTGGATCACACAACCCTTCTTGTTTGGGGACAATCTATCCATCACATGGATCACAACATGACTGCTTGTTCTGAAGTGACCTGTGATTATAGTTGTATTATAAGGAGGCTGGTCATAAGGGATCTCAGGCTCAGTCTGTGATGGTCATTTACTCCAGGACACAAAAGAGGAAAGCCATTCATACATGATGCTTAGGTGGACCACTCTGGAATTCAGGTCTCTACCTGCTGGTAGTCCATACTTTACCTGACATATGAATGGCTGCTATAACCTCAGAGCAGAAGGGTCACCTTGGAGGCTGGATCTGATTGTACCCTACATGGATATCACTCATGTCAAGGGTTCCTCGGACCTATTGCCACCACTCAGTTACTTAACAAACATTTATTGTTTCTTACGTGCTACCCAGTGTGTTAGCTTTTGTCACTGGAATATTGCCATAACCTTAAAATACTCAGTATAGTAAAATGTTTATTACACATTCTATGCCTTATAGACATGAACTCCCTAACTCTTAGCAGAGGGGTAAAAAGAGTGGAAGAAAGAAAGGTAAAGAGAAAAAGAGAGAGAATACATGTGGAGGTGGGTCTCTGCTACTTGACTCAACTCAAGGTCAAAGAAGGGCTAGTGCAGAGGGCAAGGTCAGGCCACCCAGAAGCAAAAAGACCAAGAGTGCAGCCCAAAGGTTACTCTCTTGTCACTAGTCAGGAGAGAGAAACTAAGCATTACAGCAAACCTAAGCCTTTTGTTCCTTGGCTCAACTCCAGGG
>NW_020950778.1:0-3232 GCF_900497805.2 Vombatus ursinus | reverse complement strand
TCCTCATATAACTACACCCATAGTCAAGTGGTATCTTTTGCCAACAAAGCATCACCATCTCCATCCTCTTCTCCTCTTCCCTCCACATCACCCCTAACTGCCTCTGTTATTACAAAGGAGTTGTTAGTTGTAAAGAAGAGAATCTGTATATTGAACAGTGACTGTCAAATAAAAAGGGAGGTAGCTATATACTTTTTTGAAAGAGAAATGTATTAATTTTATTGTATTTGTTTATTTTTATTTATTTTAACATTCATTTAAAAATATTCTTTTTTTAAAAATATTTTATTTTACCCCAATTACATGTAAGGACAATTATTAACTCATTTTTTTTTTAATTTTGGGTTTCAAATTTTCTCCCTCCCTTTCTCACTTCCCCCTTCCCTGAAACAGTAAGCAATTTGAGATAGATTATATTTGTTCAATCATTCAAAACAAATTTCCATATTTGTAAACAGCTCCAATGGGACACACACACACACACACACACATACACACAAACCACACAAAGTGAAAAATACTATGCTTAGATCTTGAGATTCCCTCAGTTCTTTCTCTGGAGGTGGCTGGTACTTTTCATCTTGAGTCTTTTAGAATTGTCTTGGATCATTGTATTGCTGAAAATAGCTAAATTATTTTCAGTTGATCACTGTACAGTATTTCTGTTACTGTGTACAATGTTCTGGTTCTGCTCACTTTACTTTGCATCAATTTGTGGAAGTCTTTCCAGTTTTGTTTTGTTTTGTTTTTGTGAAATCAGCCTATTCATCATTTCTTACAGCACAATTGTATTTCATTACAATCATAAACCACAACTTGTTCAGTCATTCCCCAATTGATGGGCATTTAACATTCATTTAAAAAAAGAGTTTTTCTGAGTTCCCTCCCTCCCTGCTCCTCTGTTACCCCTTAAAAAGGCAAGAAATGTGGTATCAGTCATACATGTGAAATCATGCAAAACATATTTCCATATTAGCCATGCCATAAAAAAGCAAGAAAATTAAAAAATAATTATGCTTCAATCTATATTCAGAGTTCATCACTTCTTTCTCTGCATGTAGACAATGTTTTTCATCATAAGGCCTTGGGAATTGTCCTGCATCATTGTATTGATCTGCTAAGTCTTTTATAGTTGAACTACAAAACTTAAAAAAAAATCTCTAAGAATTCTGCCTCCCCACCTTCCTTTAACCTTTATTTTTTTTCTTTTTAAAAATAGAAGACTATCCTAGGTATTCTCCTTACCTCTTCCCCCTCCAAATAAATTTGTCCCACTTACAAGATTTCCTAACCTTGGGCCTGGCTTAAAAATTGTGGCATAGAATGGAACGTTATTTGTTTAGCAGGAAAAGTGACTGGGACAAGCTTGAATGACCTATCTGTGCCCATTGGAGCCAAGATCCATGGAATGAGAGTAGTGGATAAAAGATGGGAAAAGTGGATTTAATCTAATGATGTGCCTGAGATGGAGAAAATGGGCCACAGTATAAAAATACATGTAAATTTCCTTCCCCCATCATCTCCCTTTTATCACATAATTAACAGGCAGTACCTATATATAATATGTTTCTAAGGGGCATTGTGCATTAGTGGTTAGAGAACTAGGCTTGAAATTAAAAAGATTTGAGTTTAAATCCCACTTCTCACACTTGACTAGCTTTGTGATGTGACACAAAGAAATAACCCTCTCTGTGCCTCAAGCACTTAGCTACTTAGTCACTCAATTCAACAAGCATTTATTAAACAGCTACTGTGTGCAAAAGGTTGTAGCTACAATGGAAAAATTAATCATGGAAAGAAAATTAAAATGAAAAGAAGTACTAAAAACAAGTCCCTGCCTTCATGGAGTTTATGTCCAACTACTGATCTACTAACAGTAGATCTTGCAAAGTAGCATATTGATATTTCCAATTATCACTGTGAAGGCTTTGGCAATGACTTAAAGTTTGTTCTTGACTGCACAGGTTGTAAGCACTGGAGGAGGTTGCCAAGGGAAATGGTAGAACCTCCTTTGGAGGTCTTTAAAACTGGCCCAATCTTCTCTTATCCAGGCTAAAACATACCTAGTTTCTTCAACTGATCATCACCCTCAAATTGAAACTCTCTTGGAGACCACCATGCTACTCTTACTCAGCACCTGAGTTTCCTTCTCATCAATTTTGTCACACTTGTGATTAAACAAGGCACATTCTCCAAATGTTTGTTCCACATGGCAATGGTGCAGAGATTCCCAGGCAGGTAAAGCGTACAGTAGATGATCAGCAGCTTTACGGCCTATACCACAGCAACCTGCAGTGAGGCTCTGAGGCCCAATGAAAGCCAGCAGCAAGACTCCAAGTCTTGGCAGGAGGAACTTGGGACAGTGCAAGAACAAAGCCCAACTCTTACATAAACATACAAAGTTGCTAAACAGGTAAGGAAAATGAGCAAAAAACAAAAAAAATACTTGACTATAGAAAGTTACTATGGTGACAGGGAGGGTCAAGACACAAACTTAGAAGAGGACAACAATGTCAAATTGGCTACATGTGAAGCCTCACTGGGCCTCAGAGCCTAGCTGCTGGCTTGCAGTGGAGGGGAGACTCCATGCTGGCTTGCACTGGGGGTAGGGCCTCCCTGGTGGCCTGCTCTTTTTATTCTATAGTCATTGCTGAATATACAGTTGCTCTTCACTAACAATTCCTTTGTCATAACAGAGGCAACCAGAGGTGCAGTGGAGGGAAGGAGAGACAGAGATATGGATGGCAATGCTTTGTTGGCACAGGGTATTCCTTGACTGAGGGTGTAGTTATATGAGGAGGGGGTGACCTGTTATAAGTCAATTGAGTAAAAGGTAGTACCCAGGGGAAGGGCACTATGACAGTGGGATTTTGGAGGGGATAACAAAAATGAGTCTGAGATAACCAAACCATATGGAAGTTTTAAAGTGTATTTTTTTAATCAGATTTGTGATTTAATAGTTGGGAGTAGGGAGGCCTCTAAAGAAAAAGCTGGCTCCACTAAGGCAAACGGACAACTGCCCTGCCACTTTCAACCTGAAAGTTAAGTGGGAGACTGACAACTAGTATATATGAAAGGTAGGACCTAAATGATGAACTTCATGACTCCTGGACTTGCTCCCTTTCTACTTTATCACACGGCCTCTGTACAGGGAGCCCATAAGGAAAATATCCAAGTGGTTCCATTGAGGACTTGACAGCTTTCAGCAGAAAGCCAAATCCCCACTTTACAA
>NW_020950777.1:0-3232 GCF_900497805.2 Vombatus ursinus | reverse complement strand
TTGTAAAGTGGGGATTTGGCTTTCTGCTGAAAGCTGTCAAGTCCTCAATGGAACCACTTGGATATTTTCCTTATGGGCTCCCTGTACAGAGGCCGTGTGATAAAGTAGAAAGGGAGCAAGTCCAGGAGTCATGAAGTTCATCATTTAGGTCCTACCTTTCATATATACTAGTTGTCAGTCTCCCACTTAACTTTCAGGTTGAAAGTGGCAGGGCAGTTGTCCGTTTGCCTTAGTGGAGCCAGCTTTTTCTTTAGAGGCCTCCCTACTCCCAACTATTAAATCACAAATCTGATTAAAAAAATACACTTTAAAACTTCCATATGGTTTGGTTATCTCAGACTCATTTTTGTTATCCCCTCCAAAATCCCACTGTCATAGTGCCCTTCCCCTGGGTACTACCTTTTACTCAATTGACTTATAACAGGTCACCCCCTCCTCATATAACTACACCCTCAGTCAAGGAATACCCTGTGCCAACAAAGCATTGCCATCCATATCTCTGTCTCTCCTTCCCTCCACTGCACCTCTGGTTGCCTCTGTTATGACAAAGGAATTGTTAGTGAAGAGCAACTGTATATTCAGCAATGACTATAGAATAAAAAGAGCAGGCCACCAGGGAGGCCCTACCCCCAGTGCAAGCCAGCATGGAGTCTCCCCTCCACTGCAAGCCAGCAGCTAGGCTCTGAGGCCCAGTGAGGCTTCACATGTAGCCAATTTGACATTGTTGTCCTCTTCTAAGTTTGTGTCTTGACCCTCCCTGTCACCATAGTAACTTTCTATAGTCAAGTATTTTTTTTGTTTTTTGCTCATTTTCCTTACCTGTTTAGCAACTTTGTATGTTTATGTAAGAGTTGGGCTTTGTTCTTGCACTGTCCCAAGTTCCTCCTGCCAAGACTTGGAGTCTTGCTGCTGGCTTTCATTGGGCCTCAGAGCCTCACTGCAGGTTGCTGTGGTATAGGCCGTAAAGCTGCTGATCATCTACTGTACGCTTTACCTGCCTGGGAATCTCTGCACCATTGCCATGTGGAACAAACATTTGGAGAATGTGCCTTGTTTAATCACAAGTGTGACAAAATTGATGAGAAGGAAACTCAGGTGCTGAGTAAGAGTAGCATGGTGGTCTCCAAGAGAGTTTCAATTTGAGGGTGATGATCAGTTGAAGAAACTAGGTATGTTTTAGCCTGGATAAGAGAAGATTGGGCCAGTTTTAAAGACCTCCAAAGGAGGTTCTACCATTTCCCTTGGCAACCTCCTCCAGTGCTTACAACCTGTGCAGTCAAGAACAAACTTTAAGTCATTGCCAAAGCCTTCACAGTGATAATTGGAAATATCAATATGCTACTTTGCAAGATCTACTGTTAGTAGATCAGTAGTTGGACATAAACTCCATGAAGGCAGGGACTTGTTTTTAGTACTTCTTTTCATTTTAATTTTCTTTCCATGATTAATTTTTCCATTGTAGCTACAACCTTTTGCACACAGTAGCTGTTTAATAAATGCTTGTTGAATTGAGTGACTAAGTAGCTAAGTGCTTGAGGCACAGAGAGGGTTATTTCTTTGTGTCACATCACAAAGCTAGTCAAGTGTGAGAAGTGGGATTTAAACTCAAATCTTTTTAATTTCAAGCCTAGTTCTCTAACCACTAATGCACAATGCCCCTTAGAAACATATTATATATAGGTACTGCCTGTTAATTATGTGATAAAAGGGAGATGATGGGGGAAGGAAATTTACATGTATTTTTATACTGTGGCCCATTTTCTCCATCTCAGGCACATCATTAGATTAAATCCACTTTTCCCATCTTTTATCCACTACTCTCATTCCATGGATCTTGGCTCCAATGGGCACAGATAGGTCATTCAAGCTTGTCCCAGTCACTTTTCCTGCTAAACAAATAACGTTCCATTCTATGCCACAATTTTTAAGCCAGGCCCAAGGTTAGGAAATCTTGTAAGTGGGACAAATTTATTTGGAGGGGGAAGAGGTAAGGAGAATACCTAGGATAGTCTTCTATTTTTAAAAAGAAAAAAAATAAAGGTTAAAGGAAGGTGGGGAGGCAGAATTCTTAGAGATTTTTTTTTAAGTTTTGTAGTTCAACTATAAAAGACTTAGCAGATCAATACAATGATGCAGGACAATTCCCAAGGCCTTATGATGAAAAACATTGTCTACATGCAGAGAAAGAAGTGATGAACTCTGAATATAGATTGAAGCATAATTATTTTTTAATTTTCTTGCTTTTTTATGGCATGGCTAATATGGAAATATGTTTTGCATGATTTCACATGTATGACTGATACCACATTTCTTGCCTTTTTAAGGGGTAACAGAGGAGCAGGGAGGGAGGGAACTCAGAAAAACTCTTTTTTTAAATGAATGTTAAATGCCCATCAATTGGGGAATGACTGAACAAGTTGTGGTTTATGATTGTAATGAAATACAATTGTGCTGTAAGAAATGATGAATAGGCTGATTTCACAAAAACAAAACAAAACAAAACTGGAAAGACTTCCACAAATTGATGCAAAGTAAAGTGAGCAGAACCAGAACATTGTACACAGTAACAGAAATACTGTACAGTGATCAACTGAAAATAATTTAGCTATTTTCAGCAATACAATGATCCAAGACAATTCTAAAAGACTCAAGATGAAAAGTACCAGCCACCTCCAGAGAAAGAACTGAGGGAATCTCAAGATCTAAGCATAGTATTTTTCACTTTGTGTGGTTTGTGTGTATGTGTGTGTGTGTGTGTGTGTGTCCCATTGGAGCTGTTTACAAATATGGAAATTTGTTTTGAATGATTGAACAAATATAATCTATCTCAAATTGCTTACTGTTTCAGGGAAGGGGGAAGTGAGAAAGGGAGGGAGAAAATTTGAAACCCAAAATTAAAAAAAAAATGAGTTAATAATTGTCCTTACATGTAATTGGGGTAAAATAAAATATTTTTAAAAAAAGAATATTTTTAAATGAATGTTAAAATAAATAAAAATAAACAAATACAATAAAATTAATACATTTCTCTTTCAAAAAAGTATATAGCTACCTCCCTTTTTATTTGACAGTCACTGTTCAATATACAGATTCTCTTCTTTACAACTAACAACTCCTTTGTAATAACAGAGGCAGTTAGGGGTGATGTGGAGGGAAGAGGAGAAGAGGATGGAGATGGTGATGCTTTGTTGGCAAAAGATACCACTTGACTATGGGTGTAGTTATATGAGGA
>NW_020950776.1:0-1214 GCF_900497805.2 Vombatus ursinus | reverse complement strand
TCAGGGTCTTTGTGTTGCCCCTGCTAGGGCTGACAGGGGCTGCTAGGCCTAGCCTTTTCCAGGAACACCCTGACCCAGATCCATGCCGGCACACTAGTTTGATAGAGGCCACTTTTGCTGGGCCTCAGTTTCCCCATTTATAACCTGGGGATAATAACAATGATAATAATGATAATAGCAACTAGCATTTACATAACACTTTGAAGTTTAGAAAGCACTTTATATATATTATCTCCTTTGAGCACCCTAACAACCCTGTAAGGTAGGTGCTATTATTATCCCCATTTTACAGAGAAGGAAACTGAGTGCTGGACTTGGATTCAAGAAGACTTGAGTTCAGATCTTGCCCCAGATACTTACTAGCTATATGATCACGAGCAAGTCATTTAATTGCTTCCAGCCTCAGTTTCCTTCTCTGTAAAATGGGGATAATAATAGCACCTACCTTACAGGGTTGTTAGGGTGCTCAAAGGAGATAATATATATAAAGTGCTTTCTAAACTTCAAAGTGTTATGTAAATGCTAGTTGCTATTATCATTATTATCATTGTTATTATCCCCAGGTTATAAATGGGGAAACTGAGGCCCAGCAAAAGTGGCCTCTATCAAACTAGTGTGCCGGCATGGATCTGGGTCAGGGTGTTCCTGGAAAAGGCTAGGCCTAGCAGCCCCTGTCAGCCCTAGCAGGGGCAACACAAAGACCCTGAGAGGAAACTCTCTCCTCTGCCCTTTCTGAGGGGCCGGCTTGCCCTGGAGGACAGGTTTTCTGATCTGGGAGTCCAAGGGAATGATGTCATAAGACGAAAGAATTAGGAACCTATAACCCCCACCCCAAGATCTCCAATTTTCCAAAAGCCTGTCTTAAGCCTCATTCAAACTCAGATAAGGGGAGAGGAGAGAGTTTCCTCTCAGGGTCTTTGTGTTGCCCCTGCTAGGGCTGACAGGGGCTGCTAGGCCTAGCCTTTTCCAGGAACACCCTGACCCAGATCCATGCCGGCACACTAGTTTGATAGAGGCCACTTTTGCTGGGCCTCAGTTTCCCCATTTATAACCTGGGGATAATAACAATGATAATAATGATAATAGCAACTAGCATTTACATAACACTTTGAAGTTTAGAAAGCACTTTATATATATTATCTCCTTTGAGCACCCTAACAACCCTGTAAGGTAGGTGCTATTATTATCCCCATTTTACAGAGAAGGAAACTGAG
>NW_020950775.1:0-2593 GCF_900497805.2 Vombatus ursinus | reverse complement strand
AATTTCACATAAAGAAGAACTTGGTAACCATTAGGAAGGTCCTATCCCAAAGTGCAAAGGGTTGCTTCTCCTCATTGGAGGTTTTCAGGCAAGGTCTACAAGGAGAGGACCACTCGTAGAGGGAATCTCTTGGATGAGATGGTCTTGGGAATCTCTTTCACCTCAGAAATTCTGTTATTCTGTGAATAGGCTTCATGCTTGTGAATGGTTCTCATTCTTCTTCAAGCTACATGTCTGACTCTTCACCCAGGAAGCTCCCTCCATGCCTAGACCACCTCTCATGGTGGAAGTACCCTTTATCCCTGTAGCCTACGTCTGTCTCTATGTCTCTCTCTGTCCCTCTGTTTCTGTCTGTCTCTGTCTCTCTATGTCTCTGTCTCTCCGTCCCTCTGTCTCTGTCTCTGTCTGTTTCTCTCTGTCTCTGTCTGTCTCTCTGTGTCCCTCTGTCTCTCTCATTGGCTGGTTCCCCCCAGGAGCTTTCATTTTAAGGACACCCAAGCCAACTGTGCCTTAGTTCCTTTAAAGGCTGTGCTCCTGAATCTCTGAACTACTCCTCCCCCCGCCCAGGTACCTTCTTCCTTTTCCCTCATTATCCCAGTTTGTTTGTTTGTTTGTTTGTTTTTTGGTTAGGCAATTGGGGTTAAGTGACTTGCCCAAGGTCACACAGCTAGTAAGTGTCAAGTGTTTGGTCTGGGGCAGGATTTGAACTCAGGTCCTCCTGACTTAAGGGCCAGTGCTCTTCAGGGCCACTGTGCTACCTAGATGCCCCTCATTATCCCACTTTTCAGCTTTCTTTCACATGGTGTTTTCCCTCACTAAAATGTAAGCTCCTTGAAGGCAGGAAATATCTTTTTTTTTTTTCCCTACTTACATCTCCAGTACCTAACACAGTGCTGTGCACACAATAAACAATAAAGGCTTGTTGCAGTAACTTGATCAGGCTTTGGCCTTCCTGGGTAGAGCTCACTGGAGACTCGGCATTCTCAAGCATCCTTGAAACAACATCCCAGCCTACCCTCCCCTCCCACCCCACCCCCATCCCCAAGGCTGACATTAATCTAAAACTTCCCTGTTGGGTCCCCTGCCCTGTCCCACCTCCATCTCTCTGGTTTTGCTGTTTTTCCTTCCTCTTCCAAGAGCCAATTCAAAGCTTACCATTTCCAGGAAGCCTTATGTGATTAACTCCCTTATGACTGATCACCTTTTTACTCTGCCACTGAAGTCAGCTAAGTCCTCTCCCCACTTTCTGGGCCTCATGTGTAAAATGAGATTAGTTAATCTCCAAAGTCCCTATTATCTCTAAAAGTGTTAGATTATAACTACAGACTCCTCTTCATCTTTCCTGGGCCATGGATAATTAAGAGTGGCCTGCTGACACGCGCCATTCCCTGCTCTCCCACGTATGTACACACAACGGCATTCTGGCCGCAATGGATCATCTCTAGAAAGCAAACCACCAACCTTGCCTGGTGCTAAGGGCTTGGGTGACAACCCGTCTGCCGACTCTGCAGGCTGTGCCAGGCACTGGCTGGTGGAGAGCAGCCAGAACGTGGCATGTGTGTGGGTAGTGGGATGGAGCTCAGAATTACCCACGGGCGAAGGGGCCACCTGGTATCTACCCTTCATCTTACAGCTTTGGTTTTTGCACACTCCCGGTCTCTCTCTAAATATCACCACAGCATGCTTCCTCTAGCAAGCAAAGGCTGGGCATCAGTAATTCAGGTGCTGCAACATCTGTGAGAGCTTAGCAGTTGGAGTCATGGAGCATTTTAGATTCAGGTAGGGGCACTATTCTGCCCCTATGGGATACCCAGCATTTTGGTAAAGATGGGAGCAATAGCCCTTCTGCCCCTTCCTCAGGCTGGTCCTGGGGCTGCAGTAAGCGAGTAGCCTTCTTTCTGAGGCTCTCCACCACCTGATTCTACAGGTTGTAACTGAAAGCTCCATTTTAAAGAACAGACTTGGCATGTTAATGTCACTGGGGCTCTGACAGCTGCTGCCAGGCAAGGCTGAGCAAGAGCTTAGAATAGGAGCAGGCCTGCTCTGGCCAGCAGCAGGAGGAGGTCTTTGCATCCAGAGCCAAAGCAGATATGGTGCCTCAGCTCTGGCTTCCCAGAAAATGCTTCATGCTGCACCAAACCACCTCCTGGCAGTGCCGCAGAAAAGACAGAAAATCTGACTGCCGATCAAGGTGATCTTGAGTGATCGGCCCTGGAAAAGCTATCTATCAAGCCAGGTACCATCCTACCACAAAGATGCAGAGGAAGCCCAGAGCAACAGCCCAGGAAATAACAATCACCCAAATAAATAATTAAAATAAGTGATATTTATATAATGTTTTAAAAATTGCAAAGTGCTTTACATGAGAGACAGGGTGTATGGTAAAAAGAGAAGGAAGAAGAGGAGAAGGAGGAGGAAAAGAAGAAGAAATAACGTGTGTGTGTGTGTCTGTGTGTGTGTGTGTGTGTGTGTGTGTGTCTGTGTCTGTGTCTGGGCGTGGTGTTGCCACTACCGCCTGCCTAGAGAATTCCAATCTGGAAGGGCATGGAAGGGTCTCGAGTCTTTATCACATTAGAAGCTGTTAAAGGATATG
>NW_020950774.1:0-1730 GCF_900497805.2 Vombatus ursinus | reverse complement strand
TTGCCTGCCCCCCAATTTCCCCTCCACTGTGAAAGCTCTTTCTTGTGAACCTTTTATATGTGAAATAATTTCCTCATACTTTCTCTCCCTTCTGCCTTCTCCTAGTGCACCTCTCTTTCTTATCTCTTTATTTTTTTGAGATTGTCACAATGTGAACTCACACCCATGCCCTTGGTCTATGTAAACTCCTCACTGCTATAATAATGATAAAGTTCTTAGGTTTCATATGTATCATCTTCCCACATATAAATATAACAGTGTGAAGTCCCTTATGATTTCTCTTTCATGTTTACCTTTTTATTCTTTTCTCAAGTCTCATTTTTTTTTTTGGCTAGGCAATAGGGTTAAGTGACTTGCCCAGGGTCACACAGCTAGTAAGCATTATGTGTCTGAGGCCGGATTTCAACTCAGGTCCTCCTGAATCCAGGGCTGATGCTCCATCCACTGCGCCACCTAGCTGCCCTGAGTCTCATTTTTGAATATTAAAATTTCTATTTAGCTCTTGTCTTTTCATAAGGAATGCTTGAAAGTCCTCTATTTCATTAAAAGTTCATTCTCCCCTCCCCCAAATGATTGTACTCAGTTTTGCTGAGGAGGTTATTCTTGGTTATAATCCTACCTCCTTTGCCTTCTGGAATATCATATTCCAAGTCCTCAGCTCCTTTAATGTGGAAGTTGCTAAAACTTGTACAATTTGTGGCTCCACAATATTTAAATGGGTTTTTTTTGGTTGTTTACAATATTTTCTCCTTCACCTGGGTATTTGGCTATAATATTCCTGGGGGTATTTATTTTGGGATTTCTTTTAGGAAGTAATCAATGAATTCTTTCAATTTTTATTTTACCCTCTAGATATAAGATATTGAGGCAATTTTCCTTGATAATTTTTTGAAATATGATGTCTAGGCTCTTTTTTTAAATCATAGCTTTCAGGCAGTCTTATAATTCTTAAATTCTCTCTCCATCCATTTTCCAGGTCAGTTGTTTTTTCTGATGACATAATTCACATTTCTTCTATCTTTTCATTCTTTTGACTTTGTTTTATTGTTTATTGATGTATCACGGAGTCATTAGCTTCCACTTGCCCAATTCTAATTCTTAAGAAATTATTTTCTTCAGTGAGCTTCTGTACCTCTTTTTCCCTTTGGCCAATTTTGCTTTGTAAGGTGTTCTTTCCTTCAATGAATTTTTGTGGCTCTTTTACTATTTGGCCAATTCTATTTTTTAAGGTGTTATTTTTTTCAGTATTTTTTTGCATCTCTTTCCCCATGCCATTAAATCTCTTTACATAACTTCTTACATTACTCTCTTTTTCCATTTTTTCCCCTACCACTCTTATCGTTTTCTTTAATTCTTCCAGGAATTCTTGTTGGGATTGTATCCAATTTGCATTTTTAAATTTCAAACTTTGCTTGTAGCTGTTTTCATGTTGTTGTCTTCTGAGATTGTGTCTTGCTCTTTCCTCCTGGCTCTCCTGGTCTGCACTCTGGTCTTTACCCAGAAAGGGGCTCTACTCCCCTGCAGTCAGAAGCAAACAGATTTTTGAGGAAGAACAGGGTAAAAAGAGAGAGAGAAGGATAAACAAAAACTTTGTATGGTCAGATTTTCTTTCTTTCTTTCTTTCTTTCTTTCTTTCTTTCTTTCTTTCTTTCTTTCTTTCTTTCTTTTCTCTCTCTCTCTCTCTCTCTCTCTCTCTCTCTTTCTTTCTTCCTTTTTGTCATTTGCTCATT
>NW_020950773.1:0-1731 GCF_900497805.2 Vombatus ursinus | reverse complement strand
AATGAGCAAATGACAAAAAGGAAGAAAGAAAGAGAGAGAGAGAGAGAGAGAGAGAGAGAGAGAAAAGAAAGAAAGAAAGAAAGAAAGAAAGAAAGAAAGAAAGAAAGAAAGAAAGAAAGAAAGAAAATCTGACCATACAAAGTTTTTGTTTATCCTTCTCTCTCTCTTTTTACCCTGTTCTTCCTCAAAAATCTGTTTGCTTCTGACTGCAGGGGAGTAGAGCCCCTTTCTGGGTAAAGACCAGAGTGCAGACCAGGAGAGCCAGGAGGAAAGAGCAAGACACAATCTCAGAAGACAACAACATGAAAACAGCTACAAGCAAAGTTTGAAATTTAAAAATGCAAATTGGATACAATCCCAACAAGAATTCCTGGAAGAATTAAAGAAAACGATAAGAGTGGTAGGGGAAAAAATGGAAAAAGAGAGTAATGTAAGAAGTTATGTAAAGAGATTTAATGGCATGGGGAAAGAGATGCAAAAAAATACTGAAAAAAATAACACCTTAAAAAATAGAATTGGCCAAATAGTAAAAGAGCCACAAAAATTCATTGAAGGAAAGAACACCTTACAAAGCAAAATTGGCCAAAGGGAAAAAGAGGTACAGAAGCTCACTGAAGAAAATAATTTCTTAAGAATTAGAATTGGGCAAGTGGAAGCTAATGACTCCGTGATACATCAATAAACAATAAAACAAAGTCAAAAGAATGAAAAGATAGAAGAAATGTGAATTATGTCATCAGAAAAAACAACTGACCTGGAAAATGGATGGAGAGAGAATTTAAGAATTATAAGACTGCCTGAAAGCTATGATTTAAAAAAAGAGCCTAGACATCATATTTCAAAAAATTATCAAGGAAAATTGCCTCAATATCTTATATCTAGAGGGTAAAATAAAAATTGAAAGAATTCATTGATTACTTCCTAAAAGAAATCCCAAAATAAATACCCCCAGGAATATTATAGCCAAATACCCAGGTGAAGGAGAAAATATTGTAAACAACCAAAAAAAACCCATTTAAATATTGTGGAGCCACAAATTGTACAAGTTTTAGCAACTTCCACATTAAAGGAGCTGAGGACTTGGAATATGATATTCCAGAAGGCAAAGGAGGTAGGATTATAACCAAGAATAACCTCCTCAGCAAAACTGAGTACAATCATTTGGGGGAGGGGAGAATGAACTTTTAATGAAATAGAGGACTTTCAAGCATTCCTTATGAAAAGACAAGAGCTAAATAGAAATTTTAATATTCAAAAATGAGACTCAGGGCAGCTAGGTGGCGCAGTGGATGGAGCATCAGCCCTGGATTCAGGAGGACCTGAGTTGAAATCCGGCCTCAGACACATAATGCTTACTAGCTGTGTGACCCTGGGCAAGTCACTTAACCCTATTGCCTAGCCAAAAAAAAAAAATGAGACTTGAGAAAAGAATAAAAAGGTAAACATGAAAGAGAAATCATAAGGGACTTCACACTGTTATATTTATATGTGGGAAGATGATACATATGAAACCTAAGAACTTTATCATTATTATAGCAGTGAGGAGTTTACATAGACCAAGGGCATGGGTGTGAGTTCACATTGTGACAATCTCAAAAAAATAAAGAGATAAGAAAGAGAGGTGCACTAGGAGAAGGCAGAAGGGAGAGAAAGTATGAGGAAATTATTTCACATATAAAAGGTTCACAAGAAAGAGCTTTCACAGTGGAGGGGAAATTGGGGGGCAGGCAA
>NW_020950772.1:0-1626 GCF_900497805.2 Vombatus ursinus | reverse complement strand
AGAATAAGACCTAGAATTAGAATCAGAAGATGAGTTCCAGTACCAGCCCCTCAGGTATCCTTGACATGGTAATTTCGGAGGATGACTCAGATGGAGTGACACTGGAAATATACATGGAGCTCTGTCTCAGGAACAGAGTCTGTCTATTTTGCTAAAGACATTTCCTGAAGTGGGAGTTGCATTACAGCAGATGGAGAAGCTGCCAGATAGTCACTACTGTGCAGGTTGGGGGTGGGGAAAAATGACTTTATTTATTCATTTTTCCCCCCATCAGATTTTTCTGGGTGCCATGAAGCTCTGAGGCTACTCCTTCCATCTTTTTTTCCTTTTGTTTCTTCCCTCCTTTTTCTTTTCCCCCTTCTTCCTTTTCCACATATTCTTCCCCCCTTCCTTCTTCTTACCTTTTCATTCTTTTTCCTCCCTCTTCTTCCTATTCCTTCCCTCTACTTCTCCTCCTTTACACATTTTCTTATCCTCTTCTCATTTTCTCCCTCTGACCAATTGTCATTCCTCCCCTACTTTTTATCTCTACATCCTCATTTTTCTTCTTCCCTTTTTCTCCTCCTCCCCAGATCCTGACCTATCTCTTCCTTCTCCTCTTCCCCTTCCTACCTGTTTTCACTATCCTAGTCTATAGACCAGGGTAGGGAATCTTCTCTTAAAGGACACAAACTAACGAGCCAGAGGGCTGCAATTCCCTTTGCTAATTCCATTTCTCCTCTCGGGAGGGCCTGAACTTCTAGGTATTTTGTCTGTTGTCCTGGGGACTTTACTCAGAGCCTGTCTCACTTGACCCTAGAACAAATACTTAGGGAGCTTGACAAGGAAGTGGCACACAGAAGAGCACGTGTAGGAAGAAATAACATTCTTCTCTTATCCTGGTAGAAACAGACATAAGAAGGGCAGCAGAAAGCACTTCCTCCTCAGGTGGCCAGAGCAGCATGCTCTGGGTTCAGTGCTTTACAGCTCCCTTGCCCTCAACAGCAGTGTAAACACTCAAGCTTCCCCCAAGCATGGGGCCCATTGGGTTCTAAGCAAGTTACAGACTCTCCACATTTCTCTCAGATTTTATGTGACCTCCTCTCTTCCCCATCCCATTCCTCTCGCCTTCCAAAGAGCCAAGGAGTACTCTGTGGCTGTCATTCTGCCTTACCAGGCAAGGAGGAAATCCAGGTTTCTTAAGAGATACACTAACATACCACTAGGTGTCCTTATCTGCCTTGCTTATGTCCTCTAAGCAAACAAAGGCCACATTAGGAAGAGAGACAGAAATCAGCAACAGAACACCAAGACTTCTGGTCATGGACACATAGAGCCAAGGCCTAAGCATTTATGGGCTGGATGGCTGCCGACACAGTCCACTGGAAGAGCTCAGCAGCTGTCCAGTGATCTCTCTTTCATCTGCTTGCCAATGGAATAGTTACATGTCAGAGGGTTTGGAGGAATATGTAGATGACCATGTTAACTAGAGAGGATGTGCTTGGGAAGAGGTCCTCTGAAAGGCCTTCTTAGTTGAGAAGCAAAATGACAGAAGAGGTCCTGTATGGTATAGCTTTTGGGGTACTGTTTCATTGAGAGTAGAAAGGACATTTGAGGTTAGTAAGAGGAGGGGCAGGAGTAGAGTCA
>NW_020950771.1:0-1135 GCF_900497805.2 Vombatus ursinus | reverse complement strand
ATATCAAGAAGAGATAATTATAGATGCCAAGTTCTCTTCTATTGCTCCTCTACCACACCCCCCCTTCTTTCTCTTTCATTTTTCTCTTCTTTCAGTTTTTCTCCTACAAGGGCATTCATTTTACTTTCTCATCCTTTTCTTCTTTCTCTTCTAGCTGTGACTTGGACCATCCAAAGCATCCATGAGCATTGCCACTCATGGCTTCTGTAGTTAAAGAAGTTGCTTATTCAGAGTTAGCAACTAACCTACAATAGTCTTTTACACAGTTTAAATTTCACTACTTAAAGCAGTCAGATCATTGCATTTAAATACAGATAAAATTATAAATCATAGAACTTTTCTGATGCTTAGGAGCATCCACATGCATACTCTCTCCACAGGTGAAAATCTCCCCCCTGTGCTTCCCCTCCACCCTATGCTTTGCATCTGGTGGGATTTATATCCACATCCTCCCAAAAATTCTGCATAATAGTTTTATAGAGCACTCTGGGGTTCTTTCTATGGGTCTTTTCCAATATTTCATAAATAGCAGTGCTGCATTTCAGCTCTAATAATATTAATAGCTAATATTTATATAGTGCTTTAAGGTATAGAAAAAGCTGTGGTGGCCAAGTTTCCCAGCCACACACGGCTAGTTTCAAACAATGCAATAAGGTTTTCTCACTATTTACACAATTGAATAAATTTTTCTCACACAACAGAAATTGAATAGAAAGAAAAGTAAACTACCTCCAAAATTGAGTCACAAGATGGAGTCAGTGTGGTTCTCTCAGTTGTCTTAATTCCCACTATCACTTGCTCCATTCCTCCCAATTCTCTCAGTTCTCCCCCTTTTGATTCATGAGGGAGTGGAAAGTATACTCCCTATTCCCCCACTCCACTCATGGATTACTTATCTATAAGCCAAATCTGTAAGGTTTATTTTTCCAGATATTCATAATCATAAGTCAGGTTACAGATCAAACTAGTTAGAGGGCTCATAAAGACCTAATTTTGAGAAGTGACATTTATATGTCATCAAGGTAACCAAAGAAACGTAAGCATAAACACCATGAAACAAAAGGCCAAAGCAATATAATGAGCTTCAGTATTAATTAACATCAAGTCACTCTGTATCCTAATAACCCACTTCCAA
>NW_020950770.1:0-5529 GCF_900497805.2 Vombatus ursinus | reverse complement strand
ATTATAGATGCCAAGTTCTCTTCTATTGCTCATCTACCACACCTTCCCCTCCTCTCCTCTTTCTCTCTCATTTTTCTCTTCTTTCAATTTTTCTCCTACAGGGGCATTCCCTTTACTTTCTCATCCTTTTCTTCTTTCTCCTCTAGCTGTGACTTGGACCATCCAAAGCTTCCATGAGCATTGCCACTCATGGCTTCTGTAGTTAAAGAAGTTGCTTATTCAGAGTTAGCAATCAACCTACAATGTTCTTTTACACAGTTACATCAAATTTCACTACTTAAAACAGTCAAATCATTCTGTGTTTAAATACAGATAAAATTATAAAATCATAGAATTTTTCTGATGCTTAGTAGCATCCACATGGATACTCTACATAGGCGAAAATCTCCACCCCTGTTTCTCCTCCACCCTATGGTTTGCATCTGGTGAGATTTATATCCACATCCTCCCCAAAATTCTGCATAAAAGGTTTACAGAGTTCTCTGGGAATCTTCCTATGGGTCTTTTCCAGTATTTCATAAATAGAAGTACAGCATTTCAGCTCTAATAATACTAATATTAATAGCTAACATTTATATGGTGCTTTAAGGTGTAGAAAAAGCTGTACATTATCTCATTTGATCTCCACAACTACCCTGTGAGGTAGCTGTTACTATTATTTCCATTTTATGGTAGGGAAAGTGAGGCTATAAGAGTGTTAGTGACTTACCCAGGATCAAACAGCTAGTAAGTATCTGAGGCTGGATTTGAAGTGAGGAAAATGAGCCTTACTGCCTGCACATGTGGCTTTCTATCCACTGTGCTACTTAGGTGCTTGATTCCCTAGGTAAAGGACCTAAATTCATAATCCTGACTCTGACACTAAGTATTTGATCTTGTGCTAGTCACAGAACCTTTATGTTCTCTCATGTGTGAAATGTGGACGTTGGATTACGTGGCTTCAGAGTTCCTTTCTAGCTAGAAATCCAAGATCCTAGAGACAATCATTTCACACATCAGTGTAGGCCCAAGGGGACTTGGTTGCCTTCTTTCACTAAAGGGCCCCAGCTCTGAGCTAACTTGGGCTGAGTTCAGCCCTGGGAGAATCTGACCTTGAAAGAAAGAGGGTAAGACTCCCTACATTCTCTGACTCTATATACCCCTACACCAGAATGCCAGGAAAAAGCAAAGAAAGCTCATATTGGTTCCTTAAGTCTCTCCTAAAGGGAGGAGATGAGTATTCAAAGTACAATGCAGATTAGGTATTGGAAGGCTATTTATCTCTGCAAACAAAAGAAATGCTTAAAGGACAAAAAAAAAAGGGCAATCATTATTAGTTTAGGCCTGGCAGAATCTGCTTCTCTTAACTCCTTCAGAATCTTAGCTCTGAGGTCTTTTACTTCTAAGCAGAATATGAAAGAGATCTTGCTTTTATTGTTCTGACAATCCTTTTTGGCTTTAGGATCCACCTTGTTTTAGAGTCATCAGTCCCAATTCAGTCAGTTATACTTCCCATACTCTTTTGGGGTTCTTGTGCAGATGAGTGGCCAGGAGCAATGGCATGAATACATTCTGTGTCTTAGAGGCAAGTTCATTGTCTAGCTAGTCTCTATACGTGCAATTTAGCTATTAAAACCTCAGACCTTTTCTAGGGTATATTCTGTATCTGAAGGCTTTTACATTTCAAAGTGTCTGTTTTTTAGCCCCAACAGAGTTCCATTTTTTGACCAAGCTTCATCAAGGTACTTCTTATACTCTGGCATAACCCTAAGGGGTTCTGTACCCCCATTTTGTGTGCCCCACCTACAATATTGATCATGCAGTAGACATGTTTTTTTTTTTTTTACAAAGAGATTTTTATTGAGAAGGTATAGCAAGGAGAGAAGTTACAAAATCATACCATAAAACAAGAGCATGCTCTTCTCTTGTATACATAGGATGCCTCCTCCACAATTATAAGGTCTCTGGGAAGAATGGGCTCAAACTTGAATCACAAAGGTAGCAAGACATATGTATTTCTGAGGGATGGCCCTGGTAGTCTTTTTTTCCCTTTAATAAATCTCCATTAATTTAATTTCTGGTAAATGGTGTTGGGTATGGGTGAATCACTCATCTGCATGGTTGTTGTGTGGGGTTCTGGGAACCCCAACATGTAAGTGATAGGGGACAGGATTCATGCTGGACCCCTAAAGGGACCTCAAAACCCCTGAACCAAGTCTCTGGTGTTTGCCTGAGTTACCTGGCCCATCCCAGTATAATCCTTTTTACTGTCCTTTCATTGTGGCCCTCATTGTCTGCACCTGGTCCCACCCCAGGCTATTTTGACACTCCTTAATACCATTTAGATCCCTTCCCTGTTTCCTTCCAGTCACCCCATGCTATTGGCCACACCTTGATCATATCCAGATCTTCCCACAGTCTTTCTGTATGTGTCCATCTTGCCCCCATTAAATTGCTCAGATACTTTAAGAGTCTGTCCTGCTTGTATTAGTGTCACAAAGCATGGATTCTTAAAATCTCATCTACCCCAACCATTATTTTAATAAATTTTGTATCTGACTGAAAGAAAGCTTGAGTTGAATTCTTTTGAGGCAGAACCTGCACCTTTTGCCCTTGAATTTAAAAGTTCTGAGTACCCATAGAGCACAATATAAGGGTACAGGGGAGTGTGCCTGGGAAGAATTCAACCATTCAAGCTTTCTTTCAGTCAAAATAGCAAGGTTTATTGTAACACCAATAGAAGTGAGCTCGATTGTAAGTAAATCTGCAGCTAAATTGGGGTGAGAATGATACTTTTATACAGAAAAAGGAAAAAAAGGGTCAATGAGAAGATCTGGATGGGATTAAGGAGTGGTAAGTAGCCTGTATGGGCCAGGTGCAGAGAATGAAAGGAGTGAAGTGGTTGGAGAGCCACAGTGAAAGGGCAGTTAAAAGGATTATTGAGGCTCAGATTCTTAAAATCTAGCCACTGCTTAGATTCTTATAATCTAGCCAATAGCTTACTAACATTCAGACTCCTTAAGAGTCTGCCCAATGTGACAGATGTTCTAATAAATCTTGGCTTTGGCTGAAAAAAAAGAAAAAAAAAGAAAAAAAGAATTATTGAGTATCTAGGTGGGCTGGGCTGTGCCAGCTGCCTTATGGGAAATGCTAGGGACTGGGTTGTGTGGGAAAGTTCAGTGAGCAGGCTGCTTTCAAAGACACAATCTTTTCCTTTTAGGGGTCCATGTCCCATCACCATATCAGCTCTACTGGGTCTTTACAAGGTTCAGTGTTTCATCTAATGGAGAGATTAGCTGCTGGGATCAATTAAGCAGGTCCCTCAGCTGCTGTTCCAGCTCCTCACTAAATGTGATTGCTAGTACTACTGACTTAAGTTGCTGGTTAGACATCTCATGGCTTTGATGGATCTTCTGGTTTCACCAGTTTTCTGAGCTCTCACATCTCATTCACTTAATATCCAGAAAGGACAAATATAAAAGAAGCAGGGGTACCATGTGCTCCTGATAACATAACAGCAGGGTGGGATATAGGGCTGCTGCTGTCCCACATCTGGAAGTTCACATCAGATCTTGCCTGGCTAACTGCTGGAAAGGAAAGAATGGAGCATAGCAATCCTTTTCTACATAAACTCATTTCTGCTATAGAGCATACTGAGTCATCATTTCCTCCAGTTCTGCAGGAACCAGAAGACTCCTTTTCACCATATAGCACCACACTCTCAGGCACTGATAGCCAGAAGTAGGCTCAGTAAATCTCTACAAATTGTGTTAGTAAGAGGCAGGAACATCTCACATGTTTTATATAACTTACCAGGAAGGGCAAATCTAAGCATGCTCAAAAAACTGAGACTTACTTGGTAAATCCCCTCATTAAGATAGGATATGGATATGGGATGACTTTGGGCAGAAAAGAACCAGCTGCCAAAGAAGATGGCAGCTGTGAAAGTAAGAATTTTATGTTGAAGAGATGTTGAAAATAAGGATTGGAATATGAGGAAGAATTGTTAGAACCCTTTAGCATTCACTATGGTGAGTTGGTAAAGGGCAAGTCAAATCAAACTGATAATCATTTATGAAGTGCCTACTATGTGCCAGGCACTGTGCCAAGTGCTGGAGACACAAAAAGGCAAAAACAGTCTCAGCCCTCAAGGAGCTCACATTCTAATGGGGACGGACAATATGCCAACAGCTATGGACAAACAAGATATATTCAGGATCAATGGGAGACAGACACAAGACATTATATTAAGGAGTTCCATCCTTGGGGTTCTAGTGATAGAGACCCAGCCTTTCCCTAAACTCAGGGTGTCAAGCAGAGGAGGAGAGGAAATAAAGAAAAGGTATTAGTAGACTTTGGAGATATTCAACTTTGGAAGATTACTATTTAGTTTATTTAGAAAGAACAGAAATCACAAAATAAAACAGATAATGGTGATAACATGAAACTGAAAACCTTTATATGAAAAAAATCAGTGACGCTATGATAAAAAGGAAACTGTTAATTGAGAAAAAAAGCTTTGCATCAAATGTTTCTGAAATTGGAATCTGATATCCAAAATACATTGAGAAATGAAACAAAGATATATGACCAAGAGCCATTTCTAGTGGATAGGTGGTGAAAGGATATGAGCAAAGAGTTTATTTTTTGAATTGCATAGCATTAACAACTCTATGGAAATTTGGTTCCAGTCACTAATAATATATGAAAAGTAAATCAAAATAACCCTGAGGGTTCATTTAACATCCAGCAAAATGACAAAGATGACAAAAAGCATACAATGTTGATGGATCTGAGAACTGGTCTAACCATTTGGGAAAGAAATTTGGAAATATGCTTTTAAAAAATGACCAAAATGTCCCTATCCTTTGGCCCATAGATACAGATAAGATATATGGGTTGCTTGAGATGTATGTGAGAAATTGTGGCAAAACTCTTTGCCTCCATCTTTAGATCTGTATGGTTTCTGATCAGCACAACTTAGTTCCTTATTTAAACACCTCTAAGCAGCAGGTAGAGATGGCCAAGTTTCCCAGCCACACATGGCTAGGTTCAAACAATGCAATAAGGTTTTCTCACAATTTCCAAAATTGAAATAAATTTTTCTCACAAGACAGAAATTGAATAGAAAGAAAAGTAAACTAGCTCCAAAATTGAGTCACAAGATGGAGTCAATGTGGTTCTCTCAATTGCCTTAATTCCCAGTATCACTTGCTCCATTCCTCCTAATTCTCTCAATTCTTCCCCTTTTGATTCATGAGGGAGTGGAAAGCATACTCCCTATATGCCCCGTGGATTACTTATCTATAAGCCAAATCTATAGGGTTTTTTTTCCCCAGATATTCATAATCATAAGTCAGGTTCAGATTAAACTAGTTAAAGGGCTCATAAAGACCTACTTTTTGAGAAGAGAGACTTATATGTCATCAAGGTAACCAAGGAAACTTAAACATAAGCATAAACACCATGAAACAAAAGGCCAAAGCAATATAATGAGCTTCAATATTAATTAACATCAAGTCACTCTGTATCCTAATAACCCACTTCCAA
>NW_020950769.1:0-4588 GCF_900497805.2 Vombatus ursinus | reverse complement strand
TGTCTGGAGATAGAAATTATTTGCAAAATTCTCAGCCTCATCCACCACTTCCAACCCCTATCTGGGGGCCTCATCCTCCCTGACCTCATCTCTCTCAACATCTCCACAAAAAGTTTTCAGCCCAACCACCCTCACAGACCTCACTGACTGAGCCTAACACGAGTGGAGGGAGCTCACACTAGACTGGGAAAGGGATGAGCTGGTGTTAGAGGGAAAAAAAGGAGTTGATTTGGGCAGTGAGGAGGAGAGAAGGATCGAGACAGAGAATTCTTGCTTCCTGTGGGGAAGGAGGAGAGCTGTTCGCTGTCTGGGCCAAGTGGCTCTCACGCATCTATGAGATAAGCTGTCAGCAATGCAGCTCCAGGGGTTAGGAAGGAGGGAGGGGAGAGAGCCATTGACAATCAAGGGGTCTGCCCAGCTGTGAACAGATGTGAAGAGTTGACTTTCTGCCCTCTGGTGCTATTCTGCCAACTGTTGTCAACCCTTTTTCTGCCCATTTGAGTGTGTGGAGAGAGACCCTAACACCAGGGTAGGGGCCTGACTCAGCTTTTTACTGCTGACCCAAGATGTCTTTGCCTTGGTATCTGAAACTAGAATTCTCTGGTTTTCCCCTTATCCCATGTCTTTGAGGGAGTGAAGGTCCAAGAAGTCTCCCTCTTTCTCGCCGTTACTCTTATCCAGGCACTGATCCTATCTTTTCTGGGGAAGGGAGATTTGGAGCCAGACCCCACCCAGGCCTAGGATAGAGGCAAAGAAAAAGAACTGCTGCCTTGAAGGGGAGGAGGGGTGTAGGGGAATTTCAGGCTAGGCTAAAGGTGATATTGTCCCCTTCCTGACTTCACGTCTGTCCCCCCTCCCCCAGACCTGTGAACAAAGAGTCCAGTGAGCCATCCTTGTCTCTCAGCTGTTCCCCAGTTGCTATTCCTTCTCTCCGAGCCAACAGCTGGGGGGTGGGGGTGGGAAGAGGGAGCACAGAGGGGGGACATGAGGTAGTGGCAGCTGTCCCAATACCTCCCTCAGCTCATCCTTTTCCCTTCTGTCTTGCTTTTGGGGGTGGGTGGGGCTGAGATCTCAAAGGAGGCTGAGACAGGGAAGGAAGGGGGGCCATTTGTCGATGGAAGTTTTCTCACTTTTATGGGGCGTGGATGTGTTTGGGAGAGGTCTGAGGGCAGGAGCCAGGTAGAGAGGGAGATTGGGAACACTCAAGAAGAATCTTGCTTCATAGTTAACGGTCTGCTTGTTCCCTGCCCCCAGCCCTCTCCCTAGCCCATGGCTAACTTCAATGTCTGGACTGGTGCCGGTTGCTGGGGGAGACAAGTTTTCCTTCCCAGCAACCAGGACCCATCTCGGCCCCTACCCCCGACTATAACATCTCCATCCCCCCCCCAGGAGCTCCTCCCTCTCCTTCTCATTCTGTCTTTATGTGTGCAAACACTGGCATTTGAAGGGAAATGTGGGCTAATCTGTATGAGATTCTAAGGGTTCCTTACCCCCCCCCCCCATTAGGGTGTCAGAAATGTGAGTTTCTGCAACACTTGTACTTGTGTTTGTGTCTGTTGTGTGAGAGAGAGGAGAGAGTGAGAAAAGGCTGGGGGAGTGAGTGTGTCATGGAATCCAAGAGCTGCCAAACTATTGTGCTGTGGAGTCCAGGGGCCAGGGGAAAAGGGTGGGGGGAGGGGAACTGATGGGGAAGGAAGGATGAATCAGTGAAAGGAATATGTGCAGGGGTGGGGGAAGGTGAGGAGATGAGTTCAGAGAGATCCAGCCAAAGAAAGTTAAAACTTTCTCTGGGCCTCTCCTTCAGAGCATCGGGGGGTGTTCCCAGGCCTCCCACGGTTTTTTCCAAAGATAGGGAAGGAAGGGGAGTGGTCTGTCCAGCTCTTTAGCACCCCAGTCTTCCTTATTCACCACAGTTGATTCCTATTCAGGAAAAGATAGGGGGTAGAAAGTTGGGGGTTATTCAGAAAAAAAGTCTCAGTGCTATTTCCTATCCATGCCCCCCTCCACTCCCAGTAATTACTGTAAACAATCTTGGTCACCCCTTCCCCACCCAAACACCCCCCCCCCAAAAAAAACCATTCCTCAGGAAGCTGAAAGGTTTCTGGCCTATGTCTGCTTTCATGAATAAGCAGGGCTTCAGGGAAACAGCAGCCAGTTGTTAGGGTGCTTGGATATCCTTGGATAGTACTGGGGGGGAGTGATTATTTGGTTATTAGAATAAGCCAAGGCTTCTCTAATCCAGGAAAGGAAGTTATGACTTTTTATCATACAGAAAACTAGGTGGGGGGCCTTTGGGTGAAGGGGACTTTCTGAGGCTAAGATGCCCCCCAAATCACAAGTTTCTATCTTCCTCCTGGCTAGTGCATAAGAAATTCGACTGGCTTAAATACTCACCCCCAGTACTATCCAAGGATATCCAAGCACCCTAACAACTGGCTGCTGTTTCCCTGAAGCCCTGCTTATTCATGAAAGCAGACATAGGCCAGAAACCTTTCAGCTTCCTGAGGAATGGTTTTTTTTGGGGGGGGGGTGTTTGGGTGGGGAAGGGGTGACCAAGATTGTTTACAGTAATTACTGGGAGTGGAGGGGGGCATGGATAGGAAATAGCACTGAGACTTTTTTTCTGAATAACCCCCAACTTTCTACCCCCTATCTTTTCCTGAATAGGAATCAACTGTGGTGAATAAGGAAGACTGGGGTGCTAAAGAGCTGGACAGACCACTCCCCTTCCTTCCCTATCTTTGGAAAAAACCGTGGGAGGCCTGGGAACACCCCCCGATGCTCTGAAGGAGAGGCCCAGAGAAAGTTTTAACTTTCTTTGGCTGGATCTCTCTGAACTCATCTCCTCACCTTCCCCCACCCCTGCACATATTCCTTTCACTGATTCATCCTTCCTTCCCCATCAGTTCCCCTCCCCCCACCCTTTTCCCCTGGCCCCTGGACTCCACAGCACAATAGTTTGGCAGCTCTTGGATTCCATGACACACTCACTCCCCCAGCCTTTTCTCACTCTCTCCTCTCTCTCACACAACAGACACAAACACAAGTACAAGTGTTGCAGAAACTCACATTTCTGACACCCTAATGGGGGGGGGGGGTAAGGAACCCTTAGAATCTCATACAGATTAGCCCACATTTCCCTTCAAATGCCAGTGTTTGCACACATAAAGACAGAATGAGAAGGAGAGGGAGGAGCTCCTGGGGGGGGGGATGGAGATGTTATAGTCGGGGGTAGGGGCCGAGATGGGTCCTGGTTGCTGGGAAGGAAAACTTGTCTCCCCCAGCAACCGGCACCAGTCCAGACATTGAAGTTAGCCATGGGCTAGGGAGAGGGCTGGGGGCAGGGAACAAGCAGACCGTTAACTATGAAGCAAGATTCTTCTTGAGTGTTCCCAATCTCCCTCTCTACCTGGCTCCTGCCCTCAGACCTCTCCCAAACACATCCACGCCCCATAAAAGTGAGAAAACTTCCATCGACAAATGGCCCCCCTTCCTTCCCTGTCTCAGCCTCCTTTGAGATCTCAGCCCCACCCACCCCCAAAAGCAAGACAGAAGGGAAAAGGATGAGCTGAGGGAGGTATTGGGACAGCTGCCACTACCTCATGTCCCCCCTCTGTGCTCCCTCTTCCCACCCCCACCCCCCAGCTGTTGGCTCGGAGAGAAGGAATAGCAACTGGGGAACAGCTGAGAGACAAGGATGGCTCACTGGACTCTTTGTTCACAGGTCTGGGGGAGGGGGGACAGACGTGAAGTCAGGAAGGGGACAATATCACCTTTAGCCTAGCCTGAAATTCCCCTACACCCCTCCTCCCCTTCAAGGCAGCAGTTCTTTTTCTTTGCCTCTATCCTAGGCCTGGGTGGGGTCTGGCTCCAAATCTCCCTTCCCCAGAAAAGATAGGATCAGTGCCTGGATAAGAGTAACGGCGAGAAAGAGGGAGACTTCTTGGACCTTCACTCCCTCAAAGACATGGGATAAGGGGAAAACCAGAGAATTCTAGTTTCAGATACCAAGGCAAAGACATCTTGGGTCAGCAGTAAAAAGCTGAGTCAGGCCCCTACCCTGGTGTTAGGGTCTCTCTCCACACACTCAAATGGGCAGAAAAAGGGTTGACAACAGTTGGCAGAATAGCACCAGAGGGCAGAAAGTCAACTCTTCACATCTGTTCACAGCTGGGCAGACCCCTTGATTGTCAATGGCTCTCTCCCCTCCCTCCTTCCTAACCCCTGGAGCTGCATTGCTGACAGCTTATCTCATAGATGCGTGAGAGCCACTTGGCCCAGACAGCGAACAGCTCTCCTCCTTCCCCACAGGAAGCAAGAATTCTCTGTCTCGATCCTTCTCTCCTCCTCACTGCCCAAATCAACTCCTTTTTTTCCCTCTAACACCAGCTCATCCCTTTCCCAGTCTAGTGTGAGCTCCCTCCACTCGTGTTAGGCTCAGTCAGTGAGGTCTGTGAGGGTGGTTGGGCTGAAAACTTTTTGTGGAGATGTTGAGAGAGATGAGGTCAGGGAGGATGAGGCCCCCAGATAGGGGTTGGAAGTGGTGGATGAGGCTGAGAATTTTGCAAATAATTTCTATCTCCAGACA
>NW_020950768.1:0-1819 GCF_900497805.2 Vombatus ursinus | reverse complement strand
AGAGAGAGAGAGACAGAGAGAGAGAGTGCAAATCAGTGGAAACAAAGTAAGAGAGCATTGACTGGGGAATGATTGAACCAGTTATGATGTATATGTGTGGTGGAAGATTATTTTGCTAAGATAAGTAATAAAATAATTCAGGAAAACACAGATGACTTCTGTGAAAACACACATTTCACCTGCTATATTGCAATCTCCTTAAAAACAGGAACTATGACTTAGTCATCTATGTGTCCCCCAGCACACTCTCTTGCACAAAGGTAGTACTTAGTAAATGATCACTAGAATTATATTCGTTTAGCTTCACATACATTTTCTACACAATTACATTTCTTCTTCTTTTCCCATCACATAAATAAAATGTATCTCTTTTTCCTTTAATTCCTTAAACACAACTAATATAAAGTGGGGGGAAATATCATAAGAAACAAGAGCAAAAATATTACTTGTTTTTAAGCTTCTGAGAGAGAACAAACTTTAATGAAATGATTGAAGGCAGAAGAAACCTATGTTCAAATCCCACCCCTTATTACTTCTGTAACTGTGAGCACCGCACTTAAATTTTCCTTTATCTGTCTCCCAGTAGTCCAGTATTCCTAGGATCCATCAAAGTGGATATTCTCTCCAAATATGTGCATTGAAACCCATACATTCTGCCTACATTGTGTGACTTCTATCCATATACTCCCATAAATTCACCAAATGAAATCCAGTGAATATGCTGGGAGTCTTCCCTTTTCCTTGACACCCTGAGGATACCATTGAAGTATGTGAATTTTCCATTGCTTGTTCCTTCCCGTGCCACACAATGAACCCATCTTTCTTTTGTTCATGCATTTCTTTGATGATATCCTTTGCCCTGCTTCTCCAATGCTCTTTGTATGATATTATTTTCATTTCTGAAACTGTAATGTATCATGACTAAGATTCCAAACATAAGGAATTACATTTGAGAAGCAGGGCAAAGGATATCATCAAAGAAATGCATGAACAAAAGAAAGATGGGTTCATTGTGTGGCACGGGAAGGAACAAGCAATGGAAAATTCACATACTTCAATGGTATCCTCAGGGTGTCAAGGAAAAGGGAAGACTCCCAGCATATTCACTGGATTTCATTTGGTGAATTTATGGGAGTATATGGATAGAAGTCACACAATGTAGGCAGAATGTATGGGTTTCAATGCACATATTTGGAGAGAATATCCACTTTGATGGATCCTAGGAATACTGGACTACTGGGAGACAGATAAAGGAAAATTTAAGTGCGGTGCTCACAGTTACAGAAGTAATAAGGGGTGGGATTTGAACATAGGTTTCTTCTGCCTTCAATCATTTCATTAAAGTTTGTTCTCTCTCAGAAGCTTAAAAACAAGTAATATTTTTGCTCTTGTTTCTTATGATATTTCCCCCCACTTTATATTAGTTGTGTTTAAGGAATTAAAGGAAAAAGAGATACATTTTATTTATGTGATGGGAAAAGAAGAAGAAATGTAATTGTGTAGAAAATGTATGTGAAGCTAAACGAATATAATTCTAGTGATCATTTACTAAGTACTACCTTTGTGCAAGAGAGTGTGCTGGGGGACACATAGATGACTAAGTCATAGTTCCTGTTTTTAAGGAGATTGCAATATAGCAGGTGAAATGTGTGTTTTCACAGAAGTCATCTGTGTTTTCCTGAATTATTTTATTACTTATCTTAGCAAAATAATCTTCCACCACACATATACATCATAACTGGTTCAATCATTCCCCAGTCAATGCTCTCTTACTTTGTTTCCACTGATTTGCACTCTCTCTCTCTGTCTCTCTCTCTCT
>NW_020950767.1:0-1006 GCF_900497805.2 Vombatus ursinus | reverse complement strand
TACTGCTAATCACCATTGTTG
Source organism: Vombatus ursinus (assembly GCF_900497805.2). Lineage (NCBI taxonomy): Eukaryota > Metazoa > Chordata > Mammalia > Diprotodontia > Vombatidae > Vombatus > Vombatus ursinus. Next base: position 985 of record NW_020950767.1, on the reverse strand, counting down.
GAGGATCAAACCTGGTCTCCCCCTCCAAAGGTAATGTGGATGATTTGAACTGGGTGGGTGTGTGGGGAAGGGGTTTCCCCTTTCATGAGAAGAGTTCAACCCCAGGGCAGTGTTATAAAGTCTGGAGGAATGCATGGGTGGCTGGTGGAAAGGAGAGTTGTTTTAATTGTGATGGGCGAAGGTGCAAGTCCTTTCTGTTGTCAGGGTCTCAGTGCTCTTTGGGTGCCTGAACAAGCCTGAAACCGTCACTGGATTGTAACACTGGAACGCTCTCATGCTAATTTCCAATTACTGTCCCAGTGCCTCCATTTGTCCTGTGTCTTAAACACTTGTTTTTCATGGTCCAGTGACTCTGCTGATACCTACATGCCTCATCCCGCCATAGAGCATGAATCCTTCTGATCTGCAGTAACAGCCCCCTAGAGTACCCCCACCCCCATAGCTCTTCTAAATAATATTGATTCAGGAGAACTCAGCATATGCAGATTCTTGTTAGACTTTGGGGGAATGATGCTTCTGTGATGGTGAGGGGCGGGGTACTCTAGGGGGCTGTTACTGCAGATCAGAAGGATTCATGCTCTATGGCGGGATGAGGCATGTAGGTATCAGCAGAGTCACTGGACCATGAAAAACAAGTGTTTAAGACACAGGACAAATGGAGGCACTGGGACAGTAATTGGAAATTAGCATGAGAGCGTTCCAGTGTTACAATCCAGTGACGGTTTCAGGCTTGTTCAGGCACCCAAAGAGCACTGAGACCCTGACAACAGAAAGGACTTGCACCTTCGCCCATCACAATTAAAACAACTCTCCTTTCCACCAGCCACCCATGCATTCCTCCAGACTTTATAACACTGCCCTGGGGTTGAACTCTTCTCATGAAAGGGGAAACCCCTTCCCCACACACCCACCCAGTTCAAATCATCCACATTACCTTTGGAGGGGGAGACCAGGTTTGATCCTCCAACAATGGTGATTAGCAGTA
>NW_020950766.1:0-15431 GCF_900497805.2 Vombatus ursinus | reverse complement strand
TCCTTCCTTCCTTCCTTCCTTCCTTCCTTCCTTCCTTCCTTCCTTCCGTAAGACCCTCATGGAAGTGAAGACAGGGTAGATAAGGGGACACATGCCTCTTGTTTCAGGTGGTAAAGAAGATGATTCACTTCAATTTTAAAAGTATTTATTAAATGGTTACTATGTGCCTGACACAAAATGAAACAATCCTTGCCCTCAAGAAGCTTACATTGTGACAAAATGTACATTTAAGATTATAATCAGACTACATATAGAACAAATACAAGGTAGTTGGGAGGAGGCAAGGCCCTATCAGTGGGGGGGGGAGGTGCAGCATCAGGAAAGGCTTCATGGAGGAGTTGGTCCTTGAAGGAAACAAATGACTAACAGGGAGAGGTAAGGAGGGAGAGCATTCCCAGACTGGGGGACAGCCAGGGCAAAGTGTAGATGACATATCATCTTTGGCTTCATGAAGCTCTTTGTGCAGTATGAAGAGAGCACCTTTTATAGGTAGCGTTTGGTCCGAACCTGTGATTTCATCAGTGTAGACAACACCTGCTATGGAAATCCTTCACACTGACACAGAATAGCAACTCATCTGTGACTTGTGCTCTTTCTTTCAAAGTTACTTACTCCAAAACTAGTCCTCTGTCCACTAATAATAAGCAATTTCATGATTCAGTGGAAGAATCCTGGAGTCAGGTTCAAATCCTGCCACTGCAGATACAACCCATATGACCTTGGGTAATTCACTTAACCTTCTTGGGGCTTAGGTTTCTCGTCTGGGTTTGGACTAGAGCAATAGTGTCAAACTCAAGTGGAAATGGATTAGAAAACCACAATTTAACATTATCTATGTTGTATCACGCTTTTAGTTATTTTGTTCAACATTTCTCAATGAAATTTTAATCTGGTTCAGGAAATACTCAGACGTATTGAAAACCATGGGTTTGATACCTCTGGACTCAGTGTGTATAAGGTCCCTTCTGTGATGCTGTGACTTTTTTATGGGCGGGATGATTGGAAGACGTTGAGTGATGGATTTCCTCATGTGGGCAAATAACATTTAGGAAGCACTGGATAAGCAGCTGAAGGGGACCAATTCACCACTACTTATCTTGGCTGCTTTCCAGACCATCCAGGTGTCCTCCTAGTGCTGGAATCCCAAGCCTGGACTGTTTTGGTAGGCTCATAGACTCCTAGCTCTAGAACCTCAGAAGCCAGCTACTCCAGCTTCCTCCTATTACAGATCTGTCCTTATTGGGATCAAATCTTTCTCTTCCCCTTGGGTAAGTGAGTATTCCCTGCCCAGGGTCAATGGCTTTTCTCACCCATACTTGAGTTGTCTTGACATCCTTGGAAAAACTGGGCTAAGATATAGACACTGCTGTGCCCCAGTGAGAGGATGCAGTCAGCTGGCAAGGGGTGCTTGGGGTTGGGGGTGGGGCAGATCTTCCTTAAAAGAGTCAGAGATCTGTGATGGGAACTGGCTGGAAAATTGTGTATGAGAACAGAGTGGAAAAGGTACCATAGACATCAGCCTATGAAAGGTGAGTCATTGTTGGTAGGCAGAGATAGGCAGTTTAGGGAGGACTATGATAAGCTGGATAGGGCCCAGAGGGGTGCAGATGGGAAGGGCCTTGAGACCATGCCATGTGAGGACCATTTGAGTGAACTATCCTGGAGAGGAGAAGACTTTGGTGAGACAAGATGTTCAACTATTTGAAGAGGTGTCAGTTGGAAAGGGATTATTAGCCTTGTTCTCTTTGACAGATTTAGGCTTGATGCTTAGGAGAGAATGGAGAGCTGTCCAAGGTAGAACAGACTGCCAGTGGCCGGGGTGGGTTCCCTTCCTTGGAGGTCTTCAAGCAGGGACTGGACCACCACTTGTTGGGAATGCTGTACTGGGCCTTCTTTTTGGAGCACAGGGTGGCTGAGGTGGTCTCTGAGGTCCTTTCCAGCTCTCCAACTTGGGGTTCTAAATGTGTGACCTTGGGGGCAAAGCAAAGTCAGCTCGATGTTATTGTGTGGGAATTTTTCAAGAATTAGCAGCTGAATCACATGGCCCAGGGTAGGGGAGAGGCCTGAGAGAAGCTTAGTGATGGACAGAGCTGGAGGCCAAGGGGTTGAACTGGGAATGGTGGGAGAGACAAAGATAAAGTGACCAAGGCAGAGAGAGAGAGTCAAAACCAAAGGGATACAGAGGCAGAGACACAGAGCAAAAGAGATCAAGAGATATACTGACAGAGACAGAGACAAAGTGACAGTCAGCAACTAAAACAAAGAGACAGAGGCAAAAAGAGAGAGACTGAGAGACACTAGAAACAGGGAGTGGGGAGAATACCTAGAATGGGTGTGCTGGGCTTCAGGTCAAAGATACCTGGGTCCAAGCCCAGTGTGACCATGGAGAAGTCCTCACCTTCTCTGAACCTTCCTCTCCTCTGTAAAAGGTGGGCTAGACTATCTCCCAATCTTGTGTTACCACTAAGAACATAGTGCTTTGCTTTTCTAGTATCTCCAGCCCTTAGCACAATGTTGGGCACATAATAGGCACTTAATTAATGCTTATTGATTGAGGAAGCAGAGTGTATAGCAGAAAGGGTGTCTGGTTCAAAGAAGAGAGCCCTGACTCTGGAGTCAGGAGACCTGGGTTCAAATTCCATCTCACTGCTTTATTTACTCCAGTGATCTTGGACAAATCATGCCATTTTCTGTGTCTTGGTTTCCTTATCTGTAAAATGAGGGGGTTGAATTGACTTTCTGCATCTCAGGAGAGCTGGGTAATATAGTTGAAAGAGGCTTGAGTTTGAAGGCAGAGGACCTGGATTCATCCTGATTCAGTTATCAAGGGACAAATCATTTCCTCTTTCCGGGCTTCTGTTTCTTCATCTGTAAGATCACAGAATTGAGAAAATATCACTCCCAAAATCTCTTCCAGTTCTAGCTCCCATGAATCAGAAAGCGGGTTTGAATTCTGACTCTGCCACTTATTAGACAGTTGATCATGGTCATCACAACTTTTCTGGACCTCACTTTCCTCATCTGTCGAATGGGGTGTAATAATACTTGCGCTGGCTACGTCACAGGGTGGTTAGAAGGAGAGTGGTCTGTTAATGTAAGTTATTATTGTGATTCTTCACCCTCTGCCAACCCCAGAGCTGCTCAGAACAAGCAGGAGGTGTTTGTAATTGAGGCTTATTGAGTTTTCAATTACACCCACACCAGGAGTGAGGGAGCCAGAGTGCATCAATTGCAGCTTCTTCCCTGGGAACAACCCCCAAAGCCCAAAGAGGAGACACGCCCCAGGCAGAAAAGAAGCTTTATCGATTTTTCATTCATCTCTAGAATGTAACCAACCAGATACTAGTGTGACCTGTAATTGGAAGAGTCGATGCGCTTTCTGGTGATACAGCGTGTGAAGGAAATAATTAGATCCGTTGCTCATTTCTTGCCTAACCTGCCCTCCTGTGAGGCAGCTACCTGGGGCTTTCTGAATTTGCCTGTGGTTAACAGCCAGCCTGGTAGTGCTAAGAATGCTAGAGCTGGAATCACAAGCCCAGGGTTCCAATCCTGACTTCTGAATCTGCTCAGAATGTTACCTCCCTCCCAGCAGCTTATCTGGCTTCCTTCAAGACCTGGCTACAATCCCACCTTCTACAGGAAGCCTTCTCCCATCGCCTTTACTGCCAGTGCCTTCCCCCGTTGACCATCTCCAATTTATCTGGTGAATGTCTTGTTTGTATGTATGGTTGTTTCAATGCTGCTTCCCCCTATTAGATCGTGAGCTCCTTGAGGACAGGGATCCTTTTGCCATTCTCTGTATCCCTAGTGCTTAGTACAGTGCCTAGCACATAGGTGCTTCATAAATGCTTTTTGGCTTACTGGCAAAAGGAGGCAAAGCTACATAATGGATAGTGTTGCTTAGAGTCCAGTGACACCTGGGCTTGAATCTTAACTCTGACTTTTACTAGCTGGGTGACCACGGGTGAGTTATTTAACCTTTCAAGCCTCAATTTTCTCATCTGTAAAATGATAATCATATCTGTAGTACCTGTGTCAGTGGAGTCCAATGAGATGATGCTTGATTAATGACTATTATTGTCTCCCATTCTGAGTTGAATAACTTGACTTGGAGATAAAGACATCTGGAAGGGGAATTGGGCTTATTCTGGACACCACATCTTAGGAAGGGTATTGAAAATCTGGAGAGTGTCTAGAGAAGGCAACAGGATGGGGAAGGGCTCTGAGGTTCTGTCTTATGAAAATGGGTTGAAGGAACTAAGAGTGTTTTTTTTTTTTTTTTAGGCAATTGGGGTTAAGTGACTTGCCCAAGGTCACACAGCTAGCCTGGACAAGAGAACGCTCCAGGGAAACATGGTAGCTAAATTCAAGTATTTGAAGGAAAGGCTGTCTCAAGGAAGTGTGTTCTGTCTGGCCCCAGCCACGCAAAGGCTAGAAGTTACAAAGAGGCAGATTTGGATATGATGTAGGGATAAAGAGGGAGAGCGGAAAAGACTGCCCCAGGGATTGGTGTGGTCTTAGAATTAGAAGTTGGCAAATGAAGACTATAGGGCCATTTTATGGGGGAATGATTCAAGGGAAGATTCTTGTAAAGCTCTGGGCTGGATTTCATAGGATCTGAGCTCCCTCCCAGCTTGGCAATGTCATGATTCTGCTTGACCAGGGAAGGTAGAATTAGGAGCAATGGGGATAAGTTACGTAGAGGCACGTGTAGACTGCATGCTAGGAAAAGCTCTGTAACAGGTAGCACACCCCAAAGGTAGGATTGGCTGCCACAAAACTGGTGGCCTCCCTGTTCCCACAGCTCCTCAAGCGTAGACTGCATGGCCCCTCGTGGGGGAGGTTGGAGAGAGGATTCTTGTTCTTGCCCACATTGGACTAGATGCTCCCCCTTCCACCCCCTGGGGTCTCTTCTAACTCAGAGGTTCTGTGATTTTCCCATCCCTGCCATCCTCTCTTTGTCTCCGGCCCTTGAAACTCAGGCTGAACTAATGTGGGCTTTTTTTTTCTTTCTGGTCACGGTTCCTGGTTGTTGTCTTTTGTTCTCAAAGAGAGTAAGATGCCATCACGATGCCAGAGTCAAGTTTCAGTGTGCCTGACTATGGTTGATCAGTCCCATACGAGCTTGGAATGTTCTGCCACAGGGCAGGCACAAATAGTGCCTTCACTGGGACATAACCCATGGGAGATTCTCTCTGACTCTACTGGATTTGGTAGAATAGGTTAACGGGGAAGGTTGATGCCATCCTTGCTTCAGTTTCATTTTCTAGTCCTTGACTGACTACAACACATTTTTCTCCTCCATCTTTGTAGTGTTAATTTACAAAGACAGCAGCATTAGGACATGCTAGATGCTCTCAGCCCTCAAGACCAATGGGCAAGCAGCAGGCTAATGGTATGTCAGAGGAAAACACTGTGGGCTGACCATTGGCTTCAATCTGTGCCAACCAGCAGGACGTGTTCATGTCTCTAACCCCATTTGTAAACCTCAGGGTGGTTCTGGGAACCTCACTTCCTTATTCATCTTCCTCCTCCTCTTTTTCTTCAGCTTCATTCTCAGCACAGTGCCTGGCACATAGTAGGTACTTATAAATGACCTCTCATCTCTCTCTGTCTCTATCTCACATCTGCTCCTTCTCTTTTTCCTAGTATCTATTTCTTTTCCTTTTCTTCCCTTTTTTCCCTCCCTCTCTTACTTCCTCCCCTTCTTCTTCCTCTCAAAGTCCTAAACAATTAGCAAGATCATCCTAAGTGAGGCTTAGTTGAAGAAATCATGGTTGCTTAACTTCCTTCCTTCCTTCCTTCCTTCCTTCCTTCCTTCCTTCCTTCCTTCCTTCCTTCCTTCCTTCCTTCCTTCCTTCCTTCCTTCCTTCCTTCCTTCCTTCCTTCCTTCCTTCTTTCCCAGGCTTTCCCAGGCCACTTGTGGTACAATCACAAGACTGATCGGCATGGAAATTTTAACCTGCTCTATTTTTCCAATCCAGGCTGGTTCCCCCCTTCTTAGGCAGCCAGGTCTCCTCCTACCCCCAATTCTCTAGGCCATACGAGCTTTAGCGCAGACATCGATAGTCTTCAGTCTGACTGCACCTCAGAACTCTTGAGCTCCAGCAATCCACCAACCTCTGCCTCCCTGGTAGCTGGGACTGTGGGCAGTTATCATCACATCCTACTTTCCTCATTTTTTTATGCCCTGACTTCTTTTGCCTTCTTCCCCCTTTCCTTATCCTGCTTCAAATCCCTCCCATCCCCTTTCCCCTACATTTCCAACCCCCCTTATCCTATACTACTTTTTTTAATTCCCCCTGTTCCTTTTCCTCAGCTCCGATTTCTCTCACAGCACGGGGGAACCCCATGAAATGTTACCTCCTAGGAAGACAGCCATTGGTTTAGATTTTGACAGTGAGGAATCTTCAAGGGGGGGCAGTTGTTACATTAAACCCTGTCAGATGGAAACAGTATCAAATTTCCTAGGGATAAGAAAAGGAGAGGAAACATTCTCACACACACACACACACACACACACACACACACACACACACACAGAAAATGTAATGAAGCAGTAGCAGCTCCTGGGGAAAAGCCCTGAGGGATTGAATGGATTGCAAACTCAATAGTCAACTGTGTGACATGGTGACCAAAAAAACCCTATCTGATCTTGATATGATGGAGTTTGCAGACTATGGAAGGCGATCAATAATCCATCCCGCTGTCCTTTGTCCTGGTGAGATCACTGCTGGAGGATCGTGTGCAGTTCCGGGTGCCATCTTTGAGGGGACATCGACAAACTGGAACATGTCCAATGTAGCTGGACGGGATAGTGGGGAGAGGGCCGGACCTGGATTGAGGAGGACTTGAGTTCAAATCTGTCCTTAGACACTTATTAGCTGTGTGACCCTGGGCAAGTCACTTAACCCTGTTTGCCTCAGTTTCCTCACCTGTAAAATGAGTTGGAGAAGGAAATGGCAAACCACTCCGGTACATTTGCCAAGAAAACCCTAGATGGGGTCACAAAGAGTCAGATATGACTGAAATGACTGAACAACAAGAACAAAATAAGTATTTAAGCCAGGTGTGGCACTAAGCATTTTACAAATATCATCTCATTTGATCCTCACAACATCCTTGGTCAGGTAGGTGCTATTATGATCCTCATTTTACAGATGAGGGGACTGAGGCTGTGAGAAATGAGAGTTTGAATGACTTGCTTATGGCCACCCAGCCAATAAGGGCCCTTTCAGATAGAGATAAACAACTTGTTCAGGGTTATGCAGTTAGATAGTGTCAAGGCAAGGATTGTGGTGCCTGGAGGACCAGTCTGGGAGATCAGGGATGTGGGTGCTCATTCTGGAATTGAGAGGTAGGTGAGAGCTGGAAACGTGAAAAGGAAGAGGAGACATTCCTGTTGGTTGGGGTAGGGGAATTGTGGGATGCTGAAACCATCATTATCTGTGCTGGGCTCATGGCTAGCCTAGTGCCCCTGGAGCAGAGGGTTCATGAAGGGGAACCCTGGCAGATGACATTAGATAGGGAGGATTATGGGAGGTTTTAAACACGAGGCTGAGGAATCTGGTCTTTGAGCATTTGCTTAATACGACAGATACAGTCGAGATTTACTAGCCCTACACACAGGGCTCCCTGAGAGGCACTTACAAGGACACCAAGATTAGAGAAGACAGGTTTGTCCTCTAGTCAGTTCAACCCAACAAACATTTGTGAAGCTCTTACTATGTGCAATGCCATGTATATAGTCTAACAGGCCAATGTATGAACTGCTTGACAGATAAGAATGGTTATTAAGGAGAACCAACATTCCTGGGTGCTTGGCCCATGGGCCCTGGTCCTGACCTGGGCAGGAAGTGCCTTGGGCAACCCCTAGGGCTGAATCCACCCGCACCCCACTCCCCTAGGCCTGGCCGTAAATTATGTACCTGCAAGGGCTTTCTCATTGAGAACATGAGAAAATTAAATTGCTCACTGAGCTGGTAACAGATGGTTGATTCCATCTCCTTTTTGGCTAGGACACCCCCAGAGAGTATAATTGAGGGCGTCCTCTCACACAAAAGGGACCGAGGGGGCGAGGAAGGATGAAAGACGAGAGAGAGGCCTTGGTTTGGCACATCAGTCATCCTGATTATTCCCCAGCTTTCACTGAAGGAGAAAATAAAAATAAAATCCGGAAGGAGCATGGGCAGTTTGTAAATAGGACACACTGGGGTTCCACAGGCTTTATTCTTTCATTCTTTCCCTTATTTCTTTATTTCCATCCAAAGCCAAACTGGAGCCTTCCCAGGCCTCCAATCAACTCCCAAGCATCTGGCCCTCCGATTCCAACTTTGCCAGGCAGGAAAGGAGCCGGCGAGGTCCCAACCAGCCAGCCCTGCCTGGGACACCCCGTGCCGATACCTACCCTCCCGATGCTGGTGTTAAACAGAGCTGACACTGGAGCCGTCGTGACCGCCAGGCCTCAGCAGTGGGGGATGTGTGGCAGGCCTCCAGCCGCAGATGATTTCATCACGGGAACGCGCTCTGCAGCTGATTCCATGGGTCCTCGTTTCTAAGCAATCCCCAAATCTCCGCGATGGAAGGGACTTGTTGCAGTAAATGGAGCACGTGATTTAGTCCTAAGAACTGCGTCCAGATCCAGCCCTGCCGTTTACAATCTATCTGAGCTTGGGCAAATCACCTAGGCTTTCTGTGCCTCAGTTTCCTCATCATGAAAACGAAGGGGCTGGACTCACTGGCCTGAGGTCTCTAGCACCCTTAATATCATGATTCTATGGGAGCTTCCTCTTCTGTCTTCCTGGAAAAGGTCCATCTGACCGTTGCCTGAAGACCTTTGCTCACGGAGAATCTCTGCCTCCCCAGGAAGCCCATTCCACCATGGGATCACTCTCACTATTAGGAAATTTTCCTTGAAATAAAGTCAAAAATTGCCTATGTGATAATTAAACACACGCATAATAACTACTGGTTACATAGTGCTTTAAAGGTTTATAATACACTTAATGCTGCTAGGTGGTGCAGTGGATAAAGGCCCAGGCCTGAGTTCAAATCCAGCCTCAGACACTTACTAGCTGTGTGACTCTGGGCAAATCACTTAACCTTGTTTGCCTCAGTTTCCTCCTCTGTTAAATGAGCTGAAGAAGGAAATAGCAAACCCCTCCAGTAACTCTGCCAAGAAAACCCTAGATGGGGTCACAGAGAGTTGAATATGACTTAAATGACTGAGCAACAATAATTGGAATATAGTAGGCACTTAACTCTTGCTTGTTGACTGACTGACTGATTGAGTGATTGATTCCAGGCTTGGGAAACAGCCAGTACAGAGGCACAGAGATGAAGATGGAGTGCTATTTGTTAGGAACATTGAGTAGGAACATTTGGTTGGACACAGAGTGCACAAAAAGAAGTAATATACAATAAGACTAGAAGGGTAGACATTGTGCGTACCCTCTTTTCCTGTCTAATATTCCTTCCCTGACTTCTGGAAATTTCTGTAACCCGTGCTGGTATTTTCTATTTGTCCATGGTTCTATAGCATTGCCAAATACCTCGCACTCCTCCTGTGACACTGGAAGTGGAGTGAGAGCCCATCCCTTATGTAAAACCGATGACCTTTGGTGACCTCAGTGAACTGCCCCAGTGTGGGCCGGCAGGACCGGAGTTGTCCCACGCCTTGACTAGGAGAAGAGTTTGCCAAAGAGAAATTTGCCAAGTCGAGGGGCAGGTCACCTGAGGGACCACAAATGACCTTTTTGTCTTCCTACCATCACCAAAAGATCATCATTGCCCACAAGGCCTTGGAAATCTTGGCTTTCTCTTCCCCTTGTTCTCCACCCATCATGCTTTTCCCCCTTATCCCCAAGGTCTTTAGTTTTAAGTCTGACATTCCATCTTCAGTCTATGGGACTTTGTACAAGCTGATCCTTATACCAGGAATTCTCTCTCTGTCTTCACTTGTTCTTGGAATAATTCAAGACCTATTGTTTTATGTATTACTAGTCTTTCTGGTTCTGTTGTGAAAATTCCTTCCAAGTTCTTCAAGTGTTGGCATGGACTAGAAGAGCCTTCCTGGGTCTTATTCATATTGCATGCTCTCTCCTCTGCCCAGGATATCTCATTGTCAACAGCGCCTTGCCTTCTCTGTAGGTATTCTCTTGGGAACTGCCCTGGGCTTTCTCCTCCCCATTTTTGACTTGTCAGCCTCATCATCTCTATGAAGTCAGTCAGTAAGTCAGTAAACATTTCTTAAGCCCCTGTGTACCAGGTAGTGTGCCAAGCATGGAGTGTATGTGTGTGTGCGTGTGTGTGTGTGGTACAAAGAAAGGCAAAAGACCGTCTCTGTCTCAACAGATAATTCACAGATCCAGTTCTCCTCTCTCTCCTGATCTCCGGTCCTGTATCACAAGCTACCCATTGGGTTACTTTACCTGGATGTCCCATAGTATCTCCAACTTGGCAGCCCCAAACAGAACTCATTCTCTTTGCCCTAAAACTCACCCTTCCTCTTAATTTCCCCATTTCTTTCAAAGATGACATCATTCTTTCAATTACCCAGATTTGCAATCTCAGAGTTATCCTTGATTCTTTACTCTCCTTTGCTTCCTTTTACATAATTATCACTTCCATCATCATCAAGCATTTATTAAGCACTTACTATGTGTCAGGTGCTATGCTAAGTTCCAGAGAGACAGAAAGACAAAAACCAATTCTTGCTTTCAAGGAGCTCACTTTTTTATAGGGAAGACAACATACAGACTGCTGTATATGTACAATATAGATATGGCATATACTGGAGGTATTCTCAGAAAGAAAGCACCAGCCAAGGGTGATAGAAGGACTTGGGAAGGCATTTTGGAAAAGGTAGGATTTTAGCTGAGACTTGAAGGAAGCCAGGGAAGCCAGGAGATGGAGGTGAGGGGGGCATTCCAGGCATGAAGCACAGCCAGTGGAAATGTATGGAGTAGGGAGATGGCGAACCCAGCAACTGCCAAGTACTATTGATTCTGCCTCCATAATATCTTCCTTAAACTCCACCATTTTGGCACGTAAACCTTGCACAATCTGACTCTAATACATTTTTCTAGAGTAATTTCCCATCATTTTCCCTTTAATTCTCCCTGTTCCTGACAAACTGTCCTGTTTGCTGTTCCCTGTAGATGACATTCCATCTCCCGTCATGGTACCTTGGCACACACTCTCCCCCACAGCTGGAATTCTCATTCCTCTCATGTATTCCTTGGAGGTCTTAGCTTCCTTAAAGGCTCAGTCCCAGTTGTCCTCCTCCTACAGGAAGCCATTCCTGATTCCTTTCCTTACCAGGGATCTCCCTCTTTTGTGACTTTGTATTCACTCATTGGCAGTCATGTTGTCTCCCCCATTAGAATGTGAGCTCTTTGGGGTCAGGGACTTTCTTTGTTGGGGTTTTTGTATCTACAGCATTTGTCACAAATTTTTTCAGGTAATAAACAATTAATAAATGCTTTTTTATTCATTAATTTTCATTTGTCCATTCACTTCACAACTCTCAGGAGTCAGTGTTCTGTGGGGGAATACAGGAAGTCAGAGTGGTCCAACAGCAGAAAAAATGACTACCATAAAGGGAAGGAAAAGGGAACAGATCAGTTTCCTTACTTCTCCTATTATGGGGAAAAGGAAACATGACTTTTCCAATTTGGTGATGATAGCTAGCATTTATATAGCACAGTATAGGTTTATACTTTATCTCACTTGAATCTCACAACAACTCTGTGAGTTAAGCGATCTTATTATCCCCATTTTACAGATTAGGAAACTGAGGCACAGGGACATTAAGCGACTTGCCCAGGATCTCATAGCTAGTATGTACTTGAGGCAGGATTTGAACCGAGGTCCTTCTGACTCCAAGTCTATCACTGTATCCACTGCTCCAGTTGAACTGAGTTTTCCTGTAGTTTACTTTGTTGGATTCTAGTCTTTTCTGTACCATTGTGTGATGTTGGGAAAGTCACCTCAGGTGATTGAAATCTGCGTCTACATGCCACATTCTTTTGTGGTGGCAAACAAATGAGGTAATATTTGGAAAGTACGTAGCACAATGCCTGGCACATAATAGGTGCTTAATAAATGCTTGTTTCCTTCATTCTTCTCTTGCTTCCTTCCTTCCTGGCTGTATATTACTATGGGATGACACCCATAGACAACATGTCTCTTTTTGAAGGAATTTGTTGCCCGGTATTCCATGACTCATTCTATTCCTTCAACAACACACAAAATTGCTATTAAAAAGAAGGGTCTTTTTGTTATAAGGGATGGAAATGCGTGTGAGATATGGGAGATTTTGGACAGAAGAATTTTTGATATAGTCACTCGACAAGCGTTTATTAAGTACTTGCTATGTGCAGGTGCTCCTAAATTCTGGGGGTACGAAGACAGGCAAAGTGCCCACAAACCAAACCAAAATATAACCCAGAACCCCAGTTGGGCCCAATGGAGAGTACTGGTTCTCCTGATCTCTAGTCCTCTATGACCTTCATGACCCTCAGGAAGTTCCTCTCTGGGCCTCAGTTTACAAATCTCTAAAATGAGGCCAGTTGGTGTTTGAGGTCAGCTCAGATCTGTGACCCTGTGAAAGAAGCCAATGTGTTCTGATGGACTCCAAGGGTGCAGAGGTCCAGGAGTAGAAGTCTTTGGAGTATTATTGGATCATAGATTCAGAGCAGACTCAAGTCAATTCTGGGAAATCCATTTCAGCACGTCTGTAAGAACCGAGGATTATCAAAACCAGCATGTAAATTGTTTCCAAAGAGCCAAATCCTTTTTGCTAATTGCAGGGAGACATACTATCCCCTCCCACCCTGTTTATGCAAAGTGCCCAGGGATACTGTGCACATTGTGTACAAGGTTGGGCTAAAGGCATTTGCATAGCAATAGCAGATTCTGAGCTGGAAGGGGCTTTACAGATTTTCCTGTCCAATGCCCTCATTTCACAGAAGAGAAGACTGGGACCCAGAGAGGGTCAGCAACCTGTCTGGAGTCACACAGAATTCTTCAAGAGGTACAGCAGGCATCGGTACTCTTTCAATGGGCATCGTCCGAGTGCTCTCCACCTTGCCTTGGATGCATTAATGATGAGCTTTTTCCTACCAAATCTGGGGTGATACGGGTGGTTTGTGGGATGGCAGGGAGAAGCAGGGATGGAGGGCCTGTGGGCAGGATATACTGGACAGCAGGACTATTAAGGCAGGGTTAGGAATCTGACCTTTATTGGTGGGACAGATAACTCTGCTTTACTTCTAGTACTTAGCATAGTGGCTGGTACCTACTAGGCACTAAATAAATGCTCGTTGATTTGACTTGATTTGCTACATTAAGAAGAATTCTTGGTTTGTACAAGAACAGAATGACTGACTCACTGTGTGTCCTTGGTTGACTTGTCCAACTCTAAAGTTCTTTCTCTAGTGTCAGACTTTATACCCTCTAACTACTACCCTGCCTAGTAGTTGATAAGATCCTTCCTTGCTTCAGGCCCCAACTCAGGTGGGTGGATAGAGTGCTGGACCCTGAGCCAGCAAGGCATGAATTCAAATCCAACTTCAGACACTTACTAGCTATGTGACCCTGGGCAGGTCACTTAACCTCTGTCTGCCTCAGTTTCCCCATCTATAAAATGGGGGTAATAAAAGTGCCTATCTCTCAGGGTTGTGAAGATTAACACCATGCAAATCCTAAAATACCATGGAATATGAGATATTATTAGTTATCATAATAATTAATAATAACTAATATTTACATAGTGCTTACTAGGTGCCAGGCACTGTACTAAGCTCTTACTACCATCTGTGAGGGGGCTCTGAGGGAGGATCCTTCCTCAGACAGGGCTTGGACCCCAAGGTGCCTTTTGACTATAAAGTCTATGTTTCTGAGGAAGAGACTTTTTCAGCAGGCTGGGGGTGTAGTTAGCAGTGATGATCCTTGCACTTTGTAATAAAATCAAGAAGGTAGCCATCTTCATATTTTCTAAATTAGTGGATAAAAACTCCCTAACACCTAATGCTATCTCCCTAGATGGGATAGGCCATCTTAAAGAGGAAGTGACTGACGTTTGAATGGAGTTCTTTAAGCAAAGACTGAGACCCATATGGGGACGTCGTAGGGGAGATTCCTGAGGTTCCTACCCCTGGAGCGACTTCTTTCTTCACTTCTGACTTCGACAATTCCCACCACTTAGCACAGTGCCTAGCACATGGTAGGTGCTTTAGAAATGCAAGTTAACAAGACACAGCTCAAAGACTGCCTCCTACAGGAAGCCTTCCCTGGTTCTTCCCTCCTCTTATTACCTTTTATGTGCCGTATATGCAGACATGATTTTTCCTGGATGGAATGTAAGTTCTTTGAGAGAAGGAACTATCCTTTTTGCCTCAGTGTCCCCAGGACAGTCTGGAAGAACTGAGTCAGGATCCTGCCTCAGTCATTTACTGGTTGTGATGCCAGGGGCAAATTTTTACTCTGTAAGCCTCAGTTTCCTCATCTGTAAAATGGGGATAACATAGCACCTACCTCACAGGGTGATTGTGAGGACCAAAGGAGATAATGTATGCAGGGTGCTTTGTAAACCTTAAAGTGCTCTACCAATGCCAGCTGTTATTACTAAATACTAATGCTTATTGATTGCTTACCCTCTCTGACCAGGCTGGAGTTACTCCCCTTTATGTGGCCTCAGTTTCTAATGGATGTTGAGATTTAGAGGTGGAAAGGACCTCAGTGGCCTTCTAGTACAGTCCCCGAATTTATAGATCTGGAAACCAAGGCCAAGGGAGGTGAGGTGAGTGGCCCAGGCTCACACAGTCAGAGGTTGCATTTGAACCCAGGTCCCCAGGACTCAGCCCTGTACCACGTCTATACGACAGGAGCTGCCTCCCATCTCTACAGTGAGAGGGCTGGCCTCTGATCTCCAAGTCTCCTTCCCGCCCTGGATCTAGGCTTCCCACCATCCTCTGCCATCTGTCCAGCTCCGAGATGTTGGGGTTCTAGGACACCGGAGGGAGGTGGGAGGGTGGAGAGGTAGGCCGCTGGGGTCGGCTCTCTTCCTCTTCCCTTTCTGAGCTGCCATTATTATTTCTCTACGTTCTTCCTCACCCGCACCCCCTCGGTCCTGGCGAACTTTTTGCTTCACCCTGTCTTTTAGGTCCCTCCTCCCTCTGCCAACCTTCCCTGGTAATTACAAAGAGAACCCGGGCAGAGCTAATTCCCCAAACGTGCTCGCTGTCAACAGCCCACAGGAAACCCTCCTGCTGCAGAGCAGCCCCCGCCCCTCTGCTCTTTGCGAGCTCCCTGGTACCCGGAGGCGATGCGGAGTCTGGCTGCAAGAGGATGGTAATGAGGTTCTAGGCAGATGGAGCGAGCTGTGTGTGTGTGTGTGTGTGTGTGTGTGTGTGTGTGTGTGTGAGTGT
>NW_020950765.1:0-15419 GCF_900497805.2 Vombatus ursinus | reverse complement strand
TCCTTCCTTCCTTCCTTCCTTCCTTCCTTCCTTCCTTCCTTCCTTCCGTAAGACCCTCATGGAAGTGAAGACAGGGTAGATAAGGGGACACATGCCTCTTGTTTCAGGTGGTAAAGAAGATGATTCACTTCAATTTTAAAAGTATTTATTAAATGGTTACTATGTGCCTGACACAAAATGAAACAATCCTTGCCCTCAAGAAGCTTACATTGTGACAAAATGTACATTTAAGATTATAATCAGACTACATATAGAACAAATACAAGGTAGTTGGGAGGAGGCAAGGCCCTATCAGTGGGGGGGGGAGGTGCAGCATCAGGAAAGGCTTCATGGAGGAGTTGGTCCTTGAAGGAAACAAATGACTAACAGGGAGAGGTAAGGAGGGAGAGCATTCCCAGACTGGGGGACAGCCAGGGCAAAGTGTAGATGACATATCATCTTTGGCTTCATGAAGCTCTTTGTGCAGTATGAAGAGAGCACCTTTTATAGGTAGCGTTTGGTCCGAACCTGTGATTTCATCAGTGTAGACAACACCTGCTATGGAAATCCTTCACACTGACACAGAATAGCAACTCATCTGTGACTTGTGCTCTTTCTTTCAAAGTTACTTACTCCAAAACTAGTCCTCTGTCCACTAATAATAAGCAATTTCATGATTCAGTGGAAGAATCCTGGAGTCAGGTTCAAATCCTGCCACTGCAGATACAACCCATATGACCTTGGGTAATTCACTTAACCTTCTTGGGGCTTAGGTTTCTCGTCTGGGTTTGGACTAGAGCAATAGTGTCAAACTCAAGTGGAAATGGATTAGAAAACCACAATTTAACATTATCTATGTTGTATCACGCTTTTAGTTATTTTGTTCAACATTTCTCAATGAAATTTTAATCTGGTTCAGGAAATACTCAGACGTATTGAAAACCATGGGTTTGATACCTCTGGACTCAGTGTGTATAAGGTCCCTTCTGTGATGCTGTGACTTTTTTATGGGCGGGATGATTGGAAGACGTTGAGTGATGGATTTCCTCATGTGGGCAAATAACATTTAGGAAGCACTGGATAAGCAGCTGAAGGGGACCAATTCACCACTACTTATCTTGGCTGCTTTCCAGACCATCCAGGTGTCCTCCTAGTGCTGGAATCCCAAGCCTGGACTGTTTTGGTAGGCTCATAGACTCCTAGCTCTAGAACCTCAGAAGCCAGCTACTCCAGCTTCCTCCTATTACAGATCTGTCCTTATTGGGATCAAATCTTTCTCTTCCCCTTGGGTAAGTGAGTATTCCCTGCCCAGGGTCAATGGCTTTTCTCACCCATACTTGAGTTGTCTTGACATCCTTGGAAAAACTGGGCTAAGATATAGACACTGCTGTGCCCCAGTGAGAGGATGCAGTCAGCTGGCAAGGGGTGCTTGGGGTTGGGGGTGGGGCAGATCTTCCTTAAAAGAGTCAGAGATCTGTGATGGGAACTGGCTGGAAAATTGTGTATGAGAACAGAGTGGAAAAGGTACCATAGACATCAGCCTATGAAAGGTGAGTCATTGTTGGTAGGCAGAGATAGGCAGTTTAGGGAGGACTATGATAAGCTGGATAGGGCCCAGAGGGGTGCAGATGGGAAGGGCCTTGAGACCATGCCATGTGAGGACCATTTGAGTGAACTATCCTGGAGAGGAGAAGACTTTGGTGAGACAAGATGTTCAACTATTTGAAGAGGTGTCAGTTGGAAAGGGATTATTAGCCTTGTTCTCTTTGACAGATTTAGGCTTGATGCTTAGGAGAGAATGGAGAGCTGTCCAAGGTAGAACAGACTGCCAGTGGCCGGGGTGGGTTCCCTTCCTTGGAGGTCTTCAAGCAGGGACTGGACCACCACTTGTTGGGAATGCTGTACTGGGCCTTCTTTTTGGAGCACAGGGTGGCTGAGGTGGTCTCTGAGGTCCTTTCCAGCTCTCCAACTTGGGGTTCTAAATGTGTGACCTTGGGGGCAAAGCAAAGTCAGCTCGATGTTATTGTGTGGGAATTTTTCAAGAATTAGCAGCTGAATCACATGGCCCAGGGTAGGGGAGAGGCCTGAGAGAAGCTTAGTGATGGACAGAGCTGGAGGCCAAGGGGTTGAACTGGGAATGGTGGGAGAGACAAAGATAAAGTGACCAAGGCAGAGAGAGAGAGTCAAAACCAAAGGGATACAGAGGCAGAGACACAGAGCAAAAGAGATCAAGAGATATACTGACAGAGACAGAGACAAAGTGACAGTCAGCAACTAAAACAAAGAGACAGAGGCAAAAAGAGAGAGACTGAGAGACACTAGAAACAGGGAGTGGGGAGAATACCTAGAATGGGTGTGCTGGGCTTCAGGTCAAAGATACCTGGGTCCAAGCCCAGTGTGACCATGGAGAAGTCCTCACCTTCTCTGAACCTTCCTCTCCTCTGTAAAAGGTGGGCTAGACTATCTCCC
This sequence comes from Vombatus ursinus, assembly GCF_900497805.2. Classification (NCBI taxonomy): domain Eukaryota; kingdom Metazoa; phylum Chordata; class Mammalia; order Diprotodontia; family Vombatidae; genus Vombatus; species Vombatus ursinus. The sequence goes on along the minus strand of NW_020950765.1, from coordinate 12,971 downwards.
AATCTTGTGTTACCACTAAGAACATAGTGCTTTGCTTTTCTAGTATCTCCAGCCCTTAGCACAATGTTGGGCACATAATAGGCACTTAATTAATGCTTATTGATTGAGGAAGCAGAGTGTATAGCAGAAAGGGTGTCTGGTTCAAAGAAGAGAGCCCTGACTCTGGAGTCAGGAGACCTGGGTTCAAATTCCATCTCACTGCTTTATTTACTCCAGTGATCTTGGACAAATCATGCCATTTTCTGTGTCTTGGTTTCCTTATCTGTAAAATGAGGGGGTTGAATTGACTTTCTGCATCTCAGGAGAGCTGGGTAATATAGTTGAAAGAGGCTTGAGTTTGAAGGCAGAGGACCTGGATTCATCCTGATTCAGTTATCAAGGGACAAATCATTTCCTCTTTCCGGGCTTCTGTTTCTTCATCTGTAAGATCACAGAATTGAGAAAATATCACTCCCAAAATCTCTTCCAGTTCTAGCTCCCATGAATCAGAAAGCGGGTTTGAATTCTGACTCTGCCACTTATTAGACAGTTGATCATGGTCATCACAACTTTTCTGGACCTCACTTTCCTCATCTGTCGAATGGGGTGTAATAATACTTGCGCTGGCTACGTCACAGGGTGGTTAGAAGGAGAGTGGTCTGTTAATGTAAGTTATTATTGTGATTCTTCACCCTCTGCCAACCCCAGAGCTGCTCAGAACAAGCAGGAGGTGTTTGTAATTGAGGCTTATTGAGTTTTCAATTACACCCACACCAGGAGTGAGGGAGCCAGAGTGCATCAATTGCAGCTTCTTCCCTGGGAACAACCCCCAAAGCCCAAAGAGGAGACACGCCCCAGGCAGAAAAGAAGCTTTATCGATTTTTCATTCATCTCTAGAATGTAACCAACCAGATACTAGTGTGACCTGTAATTGGAAGAGTCGATGCGCTTTCTGGTGATACAGCGTGTGAAGGAAATAATTAGATCCGTTGCTCATTTCTTGCCTAACCTGCCCTCCTGTGAGGCAGCTACCTGGGGCTTTCTGAATTTGCCTGTGGTTAACAGCCAGCCTGGTAGTGCTAAGAATGCTAGAGCTGGAATCACAAGCCCAGGGTTCCAATCCTGACTTCTGAATCTGCTCAGAATGTTACCTCCCTCCCAGCAGCTTATCTGGCTTCCTTCAAGACCTGGCTACAATCCCACCTTCTACAGGAAGCCTTCTCCCATCGCCTTTACTGCCAGTGCCTTCCCCCGTTGACCATCTCCAATTTATCTGGTGAATGTCTTGTTTGTATGTATGGTTGTTTCAATGCTGCTTCCCCCTATTAGATCGTGAGCTCCTTGAGGACAGGGATCCTTTTGCCATTCTCTGTATCCCTAGTGCTTAGTACAGTGCCTAGCACATAGGTGCTTCATAAATGCTTTTTGGCTTACTGGCAAAAGGAGGCAAAGCTACATAATGGATAGTGTTGCTTAGAGTCCAGTGACACCTGGGCTTGAATCTTAACTCTGACTTTTACTAGCTGGGTGACCACGGGTGAGTTATTTAACCTTTCAAGCCTCAATTTTCTCATCTGTAAAATGATAATCATATCTGTAGTACCTGTGTCAGTGGAGTCCAATGAGATGATGCTTGATTAATGACTATTATTGTCTCCCATTCTGAGTTGAATAACTTGACTTGGAGATAAAGACATCTGGAAGGGGAATTGGGCTTATTCTGGACACCACATCTTAGGAAGGGTATTGAAAATCTGGAGAGTGTCTAGAGAAGGCAACAGGATGGGGAAGGGCTCTGAGGTTCTGTCTTATGAAAATGGGTTGAAGGAACTAAGAGTGTTTTTTTTTTTTTTTAGGCAATTGGGGTTAAGTGACTTGCCCAAGGTCACACAGCTAGCCTGGACAAGAGAACGCTCCAGGGAAACATGGTAGCTAAATTCAAGTATTTGAAGGAAAGGCTGTCTCAAGGAAGTGTGTTCTGTCTGGCCCCAGCCACGCAAAGGCTAGAAGTTACAAAGAGGCAGATTTGGATATGATGTAGGGATAAAGAGGGAGAGCGGAAAAGACTGCCCCAGGGATTGGTGTGGTCTTAGAATTAGAAGTTGGCAAATGAAGACTATAGGGCCATTTTATGGGGGAATGATTCAAGGGAAGATTCTTGTAAAGCTCTGGGCTGGATTTCATAGGATCTGAGCTCCCTCCCAGCTTGGCAATGTCATGATTCTGCTTGACCAGGGAAGGTAGAATTAGGAGCAATGGGGATAAGTTACGTAGAGGCACGTGTAGACTGCATGCTAGGAAAAGCTCTGTAACAGGTAGCACACCCCAAAGGTAGGATTGGCTGCCACAAAACTGGTGGCCTCCCTGTTCCCACAGCTCCTCAAGCGTAGACTGCATGGCCCCTCGTGGGGGAGGTTGGAGAGAGGATTCTTGTTCTTGCCCACATTGGACTAGATGCTCCCCCTTCCACCCCCTGGGGTCTCTTCTAACTCAGAGGTTCTGTGATTTTCCCATCCCTGCCATCCTCTCTTTGTCTCCGGCCCTTGAAACTCAGGCTGAACTAATGTGGGCTTTTTTTTTCTTTCTGGTCACGGTTCCTGGTTGTTGTCTTTTGTTCTCAAAGAGAGTAAGATGCCATCACGATGCCAGAGTCAAGTTTCAGTGTGCCTGACTATGGTTGATCAGTCCCATACGAGCTTGGAATGTTCTGCCACAGGGCAGGCACAAATAGTGCCTTCACTGGGACATAACCCATGGGAGATTCTCTCTGACTCTACTGGATTTGGTAGAATAGGTTAACGGGGAAGGTTGATGCCATCCTTGCTTCAGTTTCATTTTCTAGTCCTTGACTGACTACAACACATTTTTCTCCTCCATCTTTGTAGTGTTAATTTACAAAGACAGCAGCATTAGGACATGCTAGATGCTCTCAGCCCTCAAGACCAATGGGCAAGCAGCAGGCTAATGGTATGTCAGAGGAAAACACTGTGGGCTGACCATTGGCTTCAATCTGTGCCAACCAGCAGGACGTGTTCATGTCTCTAACCCCATTTGTAAACCTCAGGGTGGTTCTGGGAACCTCACTTCCTTATTCATCTTCCTCCTCCTCTTTTTCTTCAGCTTCATTCTCAGCACAGTGCCTGGCACATAGTAGGTACTTATAAATGACCTCTCATCTCTCTCTGTCTCTATCTCACATCTGCTCCTTCTCTTTTTCCTAGTATCTATTTCTTTTCCTTTTCTTCCCTTTTTTCCCTCCCTCTCTTACTTCCTCCCCTTCTTCTTCCTCTCAAAGTCCTAAACAATTAGCAAGATCATCCTAAGTGAGGCTTAGTTGAAGAAATCATGGTTGCTTAACTTCCTTCCTTCCTTCCTTCCTTCCTTCCTTCCTTCCTTCCTTCCTTCCTTCCTTCCTTCCTTCCTTCCTTCCTTCCTTCCTTCCTTCCTTCCTTCCTTCTTTCCCAGGCTTTCCCAGGCCACTTGTGGTACAATCACAAGACTGATCGGCATGGAAATTTTAACCTGCTCTATTTTTCCAATCCAGGCTGGTTCCCCCCTTCTTAGGCAGCCAGGTCTCCTCCTACCCCCAATTCTCTAGGCCATACGAGCTTTAGCGCAGACATCGATAGTCTTCAGTCTGACTGCACCTCAGAACTCTTGAGCTCCAGCAATCCACCAACCTCTGCCTCCCTGGTAGCTGGGACTGTGGGCAGTTATCATCACATCCTACTTTCCTCATTTTTTTATGCCCTGACTTCTTTTGCCTTCTTCCCCCTTTCCTTATCCTGCTTCAAATCCCTCCCATCCCCTTTCCCCTACATTTCCAACCCCCCTTATCCTATACTACTTTTTTTAATTCCCCCTGTTCCTTTTCCTCAGCTCCGATTTCTCTCACAGCACGGGGGAACCCCATGAAATGTTACCTCCTAGGAAGACAGCCATTGGTTTAGATTTTGACAGTGAGGAATCTTCAAGGGGGGGCAGTTGTTACATTAAACCCTGTCAGATGGAAACAGTATCAAATTTCCTAGGGATAAGAAAAGGAGAGGAAACATTCTCACACACACACACACACACACACACACACACACACACACACACAGAAAATGTAATGAAGCAGTAGCAGCTCCTGGGGAAAAGCCCTGAGGGATTGAATGGATTGCAAACTCAATAGTCAACTGTGTGACATGGTGACCAAAAAAAACCCTATCTGATCTTGATATGATGGAGTTTGCAGACTATGGAAGGCGATCAATAATCCATCCCGCTGTCCTTTGTCCTGGTGAGATCACTGCTGGAGGATCGTGTGCAGTTCCGGGTGCCATCTTTGAGGGGACATCGACAAACTGGAACATGTCCAATGTAGCTGGACGGGATAGTGGGGAGAGGGCCGGACCTGGATTGAGGAGGACTTGAGTTCAAATCTGTCCTTAGACACTTATTAGCTGTGTGACCCTGGGCAAGTCACTTAACCCTGTTTGCCTCAGTTTCCTCACCTGTAAAATGAGTTGGAGAAGGAAATGGCAAACCACTCCGGTACATTTGCCAAGAAAACCCTAGATGGGGTCACAAAGAGTCAGATATGACTGAAATGACTGAACAACAAGAACAAAATAAGTATTTAAGCCAGGTGTGGCACTAAGCATTTTACAAATATCATCTCATTTGATCCTCACAACATCCTTGGTCAGGTAGGTGCTATTATGATCCTCATTTTACAGATGAGGGGACTGAGGCTGTGAGAAATGAGAGTTTGAATGACTTGCTTATGGCCACCCAGCCAATAAGGGCCCTTTCAGATAGAGATAAACAACTTGTTCAGGGTTATGCAGTTAGATAGTGTCAAGGCAAGGATTGTGGTGCCTGGAGGACCAGTCTGGGAGATCAGGGATGTGGGTGCTCATTCTGGAATTGAGAGGTAGGTGAGAGCTGGAAACGTGAAAAGGAAGAGGAGACATTCCTGTTGGTTGGGGTAGGGGAATTGTGGGATGCTGAAACCATCATTATCTGTGCTGGGCTCATGGCTAGCCTAGTGCCCCTGGAGCAGAGGGTTCATGAAGGGGAACCCTGGCAGATGACATTAGATAGGGAGGATTATGGGAGGTTTTAAACACGAGGCTGAGGAATCTGGTCTTTGAGCATTTGCTTAATACGACAGATACAGTCGAGATTTACTAGCCCTACACACAGGGCTCCCTGAGAGGCACTTACAAGGACACCAAGATTAGAGAAGACAGGTTTGTCCTCTAGTCAGTTCAACCCAACAAACATTTGTGAAGCTCTTACTATGTGCAATGCCATGTATATAGTCTAACAGGCCAATGTATGAACTGCTTGACAGATAAGAATGGTTATTAAGGAGAACCAACATTCCTGGGTGCTTGGCCCATGGGCCCTGGTCCTGACCTGGGCAGGAAGTGCCTTGGGCAACCCCTAGGGCTGAATCCACCCGCACCCCACTCCCCTAGGCCTGGCCGTAAATTATGTACCTGCAAGGGCTTTCTCATTGAGAACATGAGAAAATTAAATTGCTCACTGAGCTGGTAACAGATGGTTGATTCCATCTCCTTTTTGGCTAGGACACCCCCAGAGAGTATAATTGAGGGCGTCCTCTCACACAAAAGGGACCGAGGGGGCGAGGAAGGATGAAAGACGAGAGAGAGGCCTTGGTTTGGCACATCAGTCATCCTGATTATTCCCCAGCTTTCACTGAAGGAGAAAATAAAAATAAAATCCGGAAGGAGCATGGGCAGTTTGTAAATAGGACACACTGGGGTTCCACAGGCTTTATTCTTTCATTCTTTCCCTTATTTCTTTATTTCCATCCAAAGCCAAACTGGAGCCTTCCCAGGCCTCCAATCAACTCCCAAGCATCTGGCCCTCCGATTCCAACTTTGCCAGGCAGGAAAGGAGCCGGCGAGGTCCCAACCAGCCAGCCCTGCCTGGGACACCCCGTGCCGATACCTACCCTCCCGATGCTGGTGTTAAACAGAGCTGACACTGGAGCCGTCGTGACCGCCAGGCCTCAGCAGTGGGGGATGTGTGGCAGGCCTCCAGCCGCAGATGATTTCATCACGGGAACGCGCTCTGCAGCTGATTCCATGGGTCCTCGTTTCTAAGCAATCCCCAAATCTCCGCGATGGAAGGGACTTGTTGCAGTAAATGGAGCACGTGATTTAGTCCTAAGAACTGCGTCCAGATCCAGCCCTGCCGTTTACAATCTATCTGAGCTTGGGCAAATCACCTAGGCTTTCTGTGCCTCAGTTTCCTCATCATGAAAACGAAGGGGCTGGACTCACTGGCCTGAGGTCTCTAGCACCCTTAATATCATGATTCTATGGGAGCTTCCTCTTCTGTCTTCCTGGAAAAGGTCCATCTGACCGTTGCCTGAAGACCTTTGCTCACGGAGAATCTCTGCCTCCCCAGGAAGCCCATTCCACCATGGGATCACTCTCACTATTAGGAAATTTTCCTTGAAATAAAGTCAAAAATTGCCTATGTGATAATTAAACACACGCATAATAACTACTGGTTACATAGTGCTTTAAAGGTTTATAATACACTTAATGCTGCTAGGTGGTGCAGTGGATAAAGGCCCAGGCCTGAGTTCAAATCCAGCCTCAGACACTTACTAGCTGTGTGACTCTGGGCAAATCACTTAACCTTGTTTGCCTCAGTTTCCTCCTCTGTTAAATGAGCTGAAGAAGGAAATAGCAAACCCCTCCAGTAACTCTGCCAAGAAAACCCTAGATGGGGTCACAGAGAGTTGAATATGACTTAAATGACTGAGCAACAATAATTGGAATATAGTAGGCACTTAACTCTTGCTTGTTGACTGACTGACTGATTGAGTGATTGATTCCAGGCTTGGGAAACAGCCAGTACAGAGGCACAGAGATGAAGATGGAGTGCTATTTGTTAGGAACATTGAGTAGGAACATTTGGTTGGACACAGAGTGCACAAAAAGAAGTAATATACAATAAGACTAGAAGGGTAGACATTGTGCGTACCCTCTTTTCCTGTCTAATATTCCTTCCCTGACTTCTGGAAATTTCTGTAACCCGTGCTGGTATTTTCTATTTGTCCATGGTTCTATAGCATTGCCAAATACCTCGCACTCCTCCTGTGACACTGGAAGTGGAGTGAGAGCCCATCCCTTATGTAAAACCGATGACCTTTGGTGACCTCAGTGAACTGCCCCAGTGTGGGCCGGCAGGACCGGAGTTGTCCCACGCCTTGACTAGGAGAAGAGTTTGCCAAAGAGAAATTTGCCAAGTCGAGGGGCAGGTCACCTGAGGGACCACAAATGACCTTTTTGTCTTCCTACCATCACCAAAAGATCATCATTGCCCACAAGGCCTTGGAAATCTTGGCTTTCTCTTCCCCTTGTTCTCCACCCATCATGCTTTTCCCCCTTATCCCCAAGGTCTTTAGTTTTAAGTCTGACATTCCATCTTCAGTCTATGGGACTTTGTACAAGCTGATCCTTATACCAGGAATTCTCTCTCTGTCTTCACTTGTTCTTGGAATAATTCAAGACCTATTGTTTTATGTATTACTAGTCTTTCTGGTTCTGTTGTGAAAATTCCTTCCAAGTTCTTCAAGTGTTGGCATGGACTAGAAGAGCCTTCCTGGGTCTTATTCATATTGCATGCTCTCTCCTCTGCCCAGGATATCTCATTGTCAACAGCGCCTTGCCTTCTCTGTAGGTATTCTCTTGGGAACTGCCCTGGGCTTTCTCCTCCCCATTTTTGACTTGTCAGCCTCATCATCTCTATGAAGTCAGTCAGTAAGTCAGTAAACATTTCTTAAGCCCCTGTGTACCAGGTAGTGTGCCAAGCATGGAGTGTATGTGTGTGTGCGTGTGTGTGTGTGGTACAAAGAAAGGCAAAAGACCGTCTCTGTCTCAACAGATAATTCACAGATCCAGTTCTCCTCTCTCTCCTGATCTCCGGTCCTGTATCACAAGCTACCCATTGGGTTACTTTACCTGGATGTCCCATAGTATCTCCAACTTGGCAGCCCCAAACAGAACTCATTCTCTTTGCCCTAAAACTCACCCTTCCTCTTAATTTCCCCATTTCTTTCAAAGATGACATCATTCTTTCAATTACCCAGATTTGCAATCTCAGAGTTATCCTTGATTCTTTACTCTCCTTTGCTTCCTTTTACATAATTATCACTTCCATCATCATCAAGCATTTATTAAGCACTTACTATGTGTCAGGTGCTATGCTAAGTTCCAGAGAGACAGAAAGACAAAAACCAATTCTTGCTTTCAAGGAGCTCACTTTTTTATAGGGAAGACAACATACAGACTGCTGTATATGTACAATATAGATATGGCATATACTGGAGGTATTCTCAGAAAGAAAGCACCAGCCAAGGGTGATAGAAGGACTTGGGAAGGCATTTTGGAAAAGGTAGGATTTTAGCTGAGACTTGAAGGAAGCCAGGGAAGCCAGGAGATGGAGGTGAGGGGGGCATTCCAGGCATGAAGCACAGCCAGTGGAAATGTATGGAGTAGGGAGATGGCGAACCCAGCAACTGCCAAGTACTATTGATTCTGCCTCCATAATATCTTCCTTAAACTCCACCATTTTGGCACGTAAACCTTGCACAATCTGACTCTAATACATTTTTCTAGAGTAATTTCCCATCATTTTCCCTTTAATTCTCCCTGTTCCTGACAAACTGTCCTGTTTGCTGTTCCCTGTAGATGACATTCCATCTCCCGTCATGGTACCTTGGCACACACTCTCCCCCACAGCTGGAATTCTCATTCCTCTCATGTATTCCTTGGAGGTCTTAGCTTCCTTAAAGGCTCAGTCCCAGTTGTCCTCCTCCTACAGGAAGCCATTCCTGATTCCTTTCCTTACCAGGGATCTCCCTCTTTTGTGACTTTGTATTCACTCATTGGCAGTCATGTTGTCTCCCCCATTAGAATGTGAGCTCTTTGGGGTCAGGGACTTTCTTTGTTGGGGTTTTTGTATCTACAGCATTTGTCACAAATTTTTTCAGGTAATAAACAATTAATAAATGCTTTTTTATTCATTAATTTTCATTTGTCCATTCACTTCACAACTCTCAGGAGTCAGTGTTCTGTGGGGGAATACAGGAAGTCAGAGTGGTCCAACAGCAGAAAAAATGACTACCATAAAGGGAAGGAAAAGGGAACAGATCAGTTTCCTTACTTCTCCTATTATGGGGAAAAGGAAACATGACTTTTCCAATTTGGTGATGATAGCTAGCATTTATATAGCACAGTATAGGTTTATACTTTATCTCACTTGAATCTCACAACAACTCTGTGAGTTAAGCGATCTTATTATCCCCATTTTACAGATTAGGAAACTGAGGCACAGGGACATTAAGCGACTTGCCCAGGATCTCATAGCTAGTATGTACTTGAGGCAGGATTTGAACCGAGGTCCTTCTGACTCCAAGTCTATCACTGTATCCACTGCTCCAGTTGAACTGAGTTTTCCTGTAGTTTACTTTGTTGGATTCTAGTCTTTTCTGTACCATTGTGTGATGTTGGGAAAGTCACCTCAGGTGATTGAAATCTGCGTCTACATGCCACATTCTTTTGTGGTGGCAAACAAATGAGGTAATATTTGGAAAGTACGTAGCACAATGCCTGGCACATAATAGGTGCTTAATAAATGCTTGTTTCCTTCATTCTTCTCTTGCTTCCTTCCTTCCTGGCTGTATATTACTATGGGATGACACCCATAGACAACATGTCTCTTTTTGAAGGAATTTGTTGCCCGGTATTCCATGACTCATTCTATTCCTTCAACAACACACAAAATTGCTATTAAAAAGAAGGGTCTTTTTGTTATAAGGGATGGAAATGCGTGTGAGATATGGGAGATTTTGGACAGAAGAATTTTTGATATAGTCACTCGACAAGCGTTTATTAAGTACTTGCTATGTGCAGGTGCTCCTAAATTCTGGGGGTACGAAGACAGGCAAAGTGCCCACAAACCAAACCAAAATATAACCCAGAACCCCAGTTGGGCCCAATGGAGAGTACTGGTTCTCCTGATCTCTAGTCCTCTATGACCTTCATGACCCTCAGGAAGTTCCTCTCTGGGCCTCAGTTTACAAATCTCTAAAATGAGGCCAGTTGGTGTTTGAGGTCAGCTCAGATCTGTGACCCTGTGAAAGAAGCCAATGTGTTCTGATGGACTCCAAGGGTGCAGAGGTCCAGGAGTAGAAGTCTTTGGAGTATTATTGGATCATAGATTCAGAGCAGACTCAAGTCAATTCTGGGAAATCCATTTCAGCACGTCTGTAAGAACCGAGGATTATCAAAACCAGCATGTAAATTGTTTCCAAAGAGCCAAATCCTTTTTGCTAATTGCAGGGAGACATACTATCCCCTCCCACCCTGTTTATGCAAAGTGCCCAGGGATACTGTGCACATTGTGTACAAGGTTGGGCTAAAGGCATTTGCATAGCAATAGCAGATTCTGAGCTGGAAGGGGCTTTACAGATTTTCCTGTCCAATGCCCTCATTTCACAGAAGAGAAGACTGGGACCCAGAGAGGGTCAGCAACCTGTCTGGAGTCACACAGAATTCTTCAAGAGGTACAGCAGGCATCGGTACTCTTTCAATGGGCATCGTCCGAGTGCTCTCCACCTTGCCTTGGATGCATTAATGATGAGCTTTTTCCTACCAAATCTGGGGTGATACGGGTGGTTTGTGGGATGGCAGGGAGAAGCAGGGATGGAGGGCCTGTGGGCAGGATATACTGGACAGCAGGACTATTAAGGCAGGGTTAGGAATCTGACCTTTATTGGTGGGACAGATAACTCTGCTTTACTTCTAGTACTTAGCATAGTGGCTGGTACCTACTAGGCACTAAATAAATGCTCGTTGATTTGACTTGATTTGCTACATTAAGAAGAATTCTTGGTTTGTACAAGAACAGAATGACTGACTCACTGTGTGTCCTTGGTTGACTTGTCCAACTCTAAAGTTCTTTCTCTAGTGTCAGACTTTATACCCTCTAACTACTACCCTGCCTAGTAGTTGATAAGATCCTTCCTTGCTTCAGGCCCCAACTCAGGTGGGTGGATAGAGTGCTGGACCCTGAGCCAGCAAGGCATGAATTCAAATCCAACTTCAGACACTTACTAGCTATGTGACCCTGGGCAGGTCACTTAACCTCTGTCTGCCTCAGTTTCCCCATCTATAAAATGGGGGTAATAAAAGTGCCTATCTCTCAGGGTTGTGAAGATTAACACCATGCAAATCCTAAAATACCATGGAATATGAGATATTATTAGTTATCATAATAATTAATAATAACTAATATTTACATAGTGCTTACTAGGTGCCAGGCACTGTACTAAGCTCTTACTACCATCTGTGAGGGGGCTCTGAGGGAGGATCCTTCCTCAGACAGGGCTTGGACCCCAAGGTGCCTTTTGACTATAAAGTCTATGTTTCTGAGGAAGAGACTTTTTCAGCAGGCTGGGGGTGTAGTTAGCAGTGATGATCCTTGCACTTTGTAATAAAATCAAGAAGGTAGCCATCTTCATATTTTCTAAATTAGTGGATAAAAACTCCCTAACACCTAATGCTATCTCCCTAGATGGGATAGGCCATCTTAAAGAGGAAGTGACTGACGTTTGAATGGAGTTCTTTAAGCAAAGACTGAGACCCATATGGGGACGTCGTAGGGGAGATTCCTGAGGTTCCTACCCCTGGAGCGACTTCTTTCTTCACTTCTGACTTCGACAATTCCCACCACTTAGCACAGTGCCTAGCACATGGTAGGTGCTTTAGAAATGCAAGTTAACAAGACACAGCTCAAAGACTGCCTCCTACAGGAAGCCTTCCCTGGTTCTTCCCTCCTCTTATTACCTTTTATGTGCCGTATATGCAGACATGATTTTTCCTGGATGGAATGTAAGTTCTTTGAGAGAAGGAACTATCCTTTTTGCCTCAGTGTCCCCAGGACAGTCTGGAAGAACTGAGTCAGGATCCTGCCTCAGTCATTTACTGGTTGTGATGCCAGGGGCAAATTTTTACTCTGTAAGCCTCAGTTTCCTCATCTGTAAAATGGGGATAACATAGCACCTACCTCACAGGGTGATTGTGAGGACCAAAGGAGATAATGTATGCAGGGTGCTTTGTAAACCTTAAAGTGCTCTACCAATGCCAGCTGTTATTACTAAATACTAATGCTTATTGATTGCTTACCCTCTCTGACCAGGCTGGAGTTACTCCCCTTTATGTGGCCTCAGTTTCTAATGGATGTTGAGATTTAGAGGTGGAAAGGACCTCAGTGGCCTTCTAGTACAGTCCCCGAATTTATAGATCTGGAAACCAAGGCCAAGGGAGGTGAGGTGAGTGGCCCAGGCTCACACAGTCAGAGGTTGCATTTGAACCCAGGTCCCCAGGACTCAGCCCTGTACCACGTCTATACGACAGGAGCTGCCTCCCATCTCTACAGTGAGAGGGCTGGCCTCTGATCTCCAAGTCTCCTTCCCGCCCTGGATCTAGGCTTCCCACCATCCTCTGCCATCTGTCCAGCTCCGAGATGTTGGGGTTCTAGGACACCGGAGGGAGGTGGGAGGGTGGAGAGGTAGGCCGCTGGGGTCGGCTCTCTTCCTCTTCCCTTTCTGAGCTGCCATTATTATTTCTCTACGTTCTTCCTCACCCGCACCCCCTCGGTCCTGGCGAACTTTTTGCTTCACCCTGTCTTTTAGGTCCCTCCTCCCTCTGCCAACCTTCCCTGGTAATTACAAAGAGAACCCGGGCAGAGCTAATTCCCCAAACGTGCTCGCTGTCAACAGCCCACAGGAAACCCTCCTGCTGCAGAGCAGCCCCCGCCCCTCTGCTCTTTGCGAGCTCCCTGGTACCCGGAGGCGATGCGGAGTCTGGCTGCAAGAGGATGGTAATGAGGTTCTAGGCAGATGGAGCGAGCTGTGTGTGTGTGTGTGTGTGTGTGTGTGTGTGTGTGTGTGTGAGTGT
>NW_020950764.1:0-10740 GCF_900497805.2 Vombatus ursinus | reverse complement strand
GTGTGTGTGTGTGTGTGTGTGTGTGTGTGTGTGTGTAGGTGTGGCATACAGACTGGGAGCCTCAATCTCCTCCATGAACCTGATCCCGTGGAAGTCCAAGACCAGCCCCTACGAGGGGGTAGATGCCCAAGGAAACTACTGCATCTTAGACCTCTCTAGTGAAGAAAAGAGCTGGGAAGACTGGTATTGACTTGGATCCCCGAGGTAACCAGTGCTGGTGATCCGCAGCCTGGGGATCTGCTACCAGCTCTCCTCCTCACCAGCTAGAGGAACGTGGTTAACCCACTGCTCTATGACTCAGTTTTCTCATATGGAAAATGAAAGGGTTGGTTGGACTTAATGAATCGTCTGTCCCCTCCCCACTCCAAAATGACAACCCTACATAGTTATTTGCATATTCTCTCCTCTATTAGAAGTGAGCTCCCTGAGGGCAGGGACTGTTCTTGCCTTTCTTTGGCTACCCAGCACTTAGCACAGTGCCGGGCACAAAGTAGATGTTGCATGAATGCTTGTTTACGTGGCAGAAATATAAAGGCAGAATGGGTTGGTGGATAGAGAGCTGAACTTGAAATATGGAAGACCTGGGTTTGAATCTTGTCACAGATACTTCCCAACTGTGTGACCCTGGGTGAGACAGTTAAGCACTCTGTGCCTCAATTTCCCTCTCTGTAAAATGAAGAGATGGGACTAGATGTTCTCTAAAGTCCCTTTCAGCTCCGAATCTCTGTTCTTATTAACTTCAGAACTAAGGAATCTGAGAGGCTCCCACTGGCCTTGGGGCTCCTGCCACTTGGGGAAGTGACTTTCCATGCTCTCAGCATGGTCTTGCTTTTCATCTGTCTTTGGATGGATTGAGGCTCTTTTGTTTATGTTATAGACCTAACTAATGTGCTTAAATTCTAAGACAGCTGAACATAACATTCTCTGAACTCTCTCTCAAACAAACATCCAGATAGTTTTAAATTCTGTTTAGTCAGTCAGTGTCCCTTAAGAAGGGAAAGTGAGGGGATAAGCATTTATAGAGTGCCTACTAAGTGTCAGACACTGCACTAAGCGCTTTTTTTTTTTTGCACAAATATTACCTCATTTCATCATCACAACAACTCTGAGAGGTAGGGGCTATTATTATTCCAATTTTACAGATGAAGAAACTGAGGCAAAGAGTGGTTAAGTGACTTGGCCAGTGTCAGACAGCTAGTATCTGAGGTTGTTGAATCAGGCCCAGGCCCAGGACTTGATTCCCTCTGCTTCAAGTTGCCTGCTAGCAATGGAACTGGGGCATGATTTTAGCCCAATGGAGTAGCATACTGTTGATCTAGGCCCATAATACCCAAAAGGACTTGAGTTAGGTTTCGGCTAACCCTAGGTAATACTATATTTCTCTGTCTCTCTGTCTTTCTCTTCTCCCCTCCCTCCCTTCCTTCCTTCCTTTTTTTTTATCAGTTTATCAATCCATTATTAAGTGCCTATTATGTGAAATATGCTGTATTAAATACTTAGGGAGAAGCAAAGAGAAATAAGAATCCTATAACCCCATGTTAGGAAGGGCCCCTAGATAGATCATCTGGTCCAACTATATCTGAAGAATCCCCCCTAAACCATAACTCACAAATGTTTATCCAGTCTGTCCTTGAATATCTCCAGTGACAAGGAACTCACTCCTCAACAAACCTTTGCATTTTAATTTTGAGCAGCTCTAATTGTTAAGGAAGTTTTTCTTGACATCCAACCTATACCTGACCCTTTGTCATTTTCGCTCACTGCTCCTGATTCTGCCCTCTGGGGCAAACATCAGCCAACCAATCAATCAATAAACATTTTTTAAGGGCCTATTACGTGCCACCACTGAGCTAAATGCTTGGGACATAAAAGGAGGCAAAAGATAGTCCCTGAACTCAAGGAGCTTTCAATCTAAGCGGGCAAATTACATAAAAAGTTTGACAAAAGTCTCTTCTACCTGATAGCCCTTCATCTCTTTGAAACAACAAAAACAAAAACCAACAACCCACCATCACTTTTCTCCTTTCCCTGATCCCGTTTTCTCTTCTTCAGGCTGAGAATTCCCAAGTGATTATCATATAGCAAGGAGACTTTCAGCATGCTGGTTGCCTTCCTGTAGATGTTTTCTAGCTTATCAATTTTGCTCCTAAAATGTGGGTCACAAAAGTGAACAAAGTGCCCTGGCTGCGTCCTGATCAGGACAGAGTGCCACGGCACCATAGTCATGGATACTATGTCTGTCGATGTCTCTCTGCCCCATCCCCCAGTATCCCTAGTCTGTCCCTTTTTGCCTTTAGCTGCCTGAAACTTACAGTATTGTGAAGGGCATTGGGAAATCAAGTGGCTCATCCAGGATAACACAACCAAAATATATCAGAAGCTGAATTTGAACCTGGTACTTCCTGCCTTTAAGGCCAACCTTATCTGCTACGTGAGGCTTCCTTCCAGTTGCTTCAAGCTTCCTCAAGAGTTTTCCTTATAGTGCCTTGTGGGGTACATCATACAAGTCTTACTAGACCCATTTTACAGCTGAACCACACAGCTAGTGTTATGGCTAGGACTCAGATCCAGGTTTCCACCTGTCAAGTTCAGGGCTCTTTCAACTACAGGATTTCTAAGCATTCAGATGGCAAATTCAGCAAATCAGGCTTCTTGCATAAAATCACAGAACTTTAGACCTGGAGAGGACCTTAGACATCAATTCATACAACCTCCTGTTTTACAGAGGAAGAAACAGGCATGGGTGAGGCAAGAGACTTACCCCAGGTCACGACATAGCAAGTCCGTGTCAGAACCTGGATTGAATCCATGTATCCTGACACCTTTGGTGACCGGTCAACTTTCTGCATCCTCTGGTGCTTGCTTCCCCCCACACCCACCCCCAACCTTGGCCCCCCAGCCTCCCATGCCCAGTGCACACAGAAGGCAAGTATTCTGTTACTAAGGAAACCCAGCATGTTGAGTATGAGCCATGTGGAAATAATGGTGATTTATTTAGAAAAAGAAAGGTTTGTCATTTTAAGCTTACTACTACAGAATTGCTTTTTGATTACCTCCCTCCGAACTGCATTGTCTTGTCACAATAAACTACAGAAACAAGTGGTGAGGTTAATAATTATCCGCTCTGTTCTTGTCAGTTCCTTTCGCAAGGTCAAAGATGGAGCCAGCCCGGCTGCACCTGGCCAGCCCGTTCTTCTCCAGAGAGACAGAGCCAAGTGGGTCCCCACATCTTCACTCTGTCCTGGGGCTGCTGAGCACACTGGCTCCCCAATGGCTCCAGCATTCTTCAGTGCTTGAGGAGTCTGGGAGAGAAAAACGTCTGGAGAGAGAGAACACTCCCAGGGAGGAGCTGAAAGGATAGGAAGGGAGAACCTGGGTTCAAATCTCCTCTTAGACACTTACTAGTTGTGTGACCCTGAGTAAGCCACTTAAACCTCTCTGTGCCTAAGTTTCTTGATCTGTAAGATGAAAGGATTAGAGGTGAAGGTTTCTAAGGACCTTGTCTTCTCTAAATTTATGATGCTCTGAGCTCTAGTGAGGCGGGATGTTTTTATGGAGAAGTTTTTGACCTAAAGGAGGTGTAACCCATGTCCCGGCACATTAAGCTCAGGGATTACGCAAAATGGGTGTGATATTGGGATGCGGGCTTGGCTTTTCCCCCAACCAGTTTCCTCTTGAAACCTCTGAATAATGCTTGTATTTAGAAATTCACTATGGCAAGTAGAAGGGTCACATAATCAGAACCATAGAATTTTTGATTGTAGCAGATTTCAGCAGATATCCAGTTTAACCCACATTGGAAGAAGAATTCCCATTACAGTGTGCATGACAAATGGCCATCCGGTGTTTGCTTCAGGAAGGACCTCCAACGAAGAGATGTGCATCACCTCCAGAGCCAGCTCATTCCATTTCTTGATGTTCTGAGAGTTAGGAGGATTTTCCTGATACCGCCTTTGAATTTGTCTTTTTGTAGCTCCCGCGCATTGGTCCTAGGTCTGCCCTCTGACCCAAACAGGACTGGTCTAATCCCTCTTCTTCCTGATGGCCTCTCAGATTCCTGAGCAGAGGCATCACGTGCCTCTTGAGCCTTCACTTTTCTAAGCTATATCTGATGCACAGATGCTCAGGAGTCATGAGCTCAAGCCCTTTACACTCTTGGTTGTCTTCCTCTGGGCAGTTCAATCCCTCTTTTGCCTGAAGACCCTTCAAATACTTGCAAATAGCTATCATATCCCTCTCTGAGTCTTCTCTTTTCCAGGAAAATAAAATCCCAATTCCTATGCAAACACTCAAGGTAACAATTCATACTGGGTACAGGACAGCCTTTAACTCTTTAGAGAATACAAATCAGCACACACACACACACACACACACACACACAAACACAGTAGCACATAAATATTACTCTTCCCTTAATAGGGGCTCCCATCTTCTACCCGAGAGACCTATAAAGCACTTCCCTAAAGGTTTAGACTCCTATGAGGAAGGGGAGGAAAGGAATGAGCATTTATTAAGCACCTACTACATATCAGGCACAGTGCTAAGTGCTTTACAAAGATTATTTTGTAGTTTTAGGATTACTAAAGAGGCAACCCTCTAATACTGTGATACGGCTCCACTTCATTGGGGAGACCCATCTTGGCTTTATACTTCTCTTTAAGGTGTAGACTGCCCTCAGAAACGAAACATACTTAGAGCTGCTACAGAGACACCCTCTTATCTTGAGTCCTTATTATAGTATCAAACACCAAAGTCCAGGCTTTTCTTTCTCTACATCATGGCTCAGTCCTTTTCTGATCCTCCAGCTTTGGGATCTTAGCCGCTATCTCCTTTTCTCTCCAAAGGGCTGGTGCTGTCTTCACTCCACACATGACTGGATCCTGGAGCTCTGCAGAACTTGGTTTCATCTAGGTAATCACCCCTCCTCTAGCCAGGAGGCTGGCTTACATGGCTCTGTCCTCTTTGAGGGCCTCATGGTTGAGGGCCTCTGGCCTCCTCTTGCGCCATATGGCTGAGAGCACACACCTAAAACTTGCCTCTATCCCTGATGGTCCAAGGTTGCCACAGTGTCTTTTTCTTGGTTGCGGGAAGTTTGTGTGGTTGAATAGGCCTTTCTACTAGGGACACAGTTTATTCTTAGCTATAGGTCTTTCTTTCAAGTTGTCCGGCTCATCAATGAAGACTCCTGTTTCCTTTGCTAGGCCCAGTGCAAAGGCCAGAGGGTTCTCTGATCCATAAGAGCCAATCAAGTCATTCTTCCCAAAGAGAAAACTTAATCACTCCTCCTAAATGAAATGTGAGTTGACAAGTACCCATGTCCAGAGGAGTAATTTCTTTCAAGGAGGTGTTAATGGGTATGTTGCATTAGGCAGCTAGATGGTTGAATGGACAGAGGTATGAACTTGAAGTAAGGAAGTATCTGAGTTAGAATATTGCCTCAGAATCTCCATTGAGGAGGAGTCTTCTGCCTCTGGAGACAGCCTGCTTCGCACAGGGATGGCTTCAGCTGTTGGGGAAACTCCTTGCAAGCCTAGATCTGGCCATCTGTAACTCTTTGCCATTGGTTAGTTCTGTCCTCTAGGGCCAGTCAGAACAAGGCTAGTCTCTGGCCCTTGGAATACTTGGAACAGCTATCGTGCTCCCCACCCTCACCCCCCTTGTCCAACTCTTTTCATCTTCAGGCTAAACATCCCCAGTTGCTTCAGCTTCTCCTCATGTCTTATGAACTGGAAGGCCTTTACTCTTCTGGTTGCCTGCCATCTGGACACTCCCCAAGCTGTCAGTGTCTTTCCTGAGATGTGATTCTCAGAACTGATTGTAGTACTCCAGATTCTTGTTCTAACTTTGTTGATTCTAAGGTCCCTCTCAGCCCTGACATTCCCTGTTCTAAGGCTCCTCCCAGTTTTGACATCCCTTGTTCTTTTTTTTTTTTTTGTGAGGCAATGGGGGTGAAGTGACTTGCCCAGGGTCACACAGTAAGTGTCAAGTGTCTGAGGCCAGATTTGAACTCAGGTCTTCCTGAATCCAGGGCCGGGGCTCTATCCACTGTGCCATCTAGCTGTCCCAATATCCCCTGTTCTGAAGCCCCTCCCAGCTCTGACTTCCCTTGTTCTAAGCTCCCTTGAAGCTCTGACATTCTCTGTTCTAAGGTCCTTTCCGGCTCTGATATTCTATGTTTTTAGGTCCATTTTCCCCTGAAATTCTATGCTTTAAGGTCCCTCCCAGCTCTGATTTTTCATGTTCCAGCATCATCTAAGCTCTAAGGTTTATTCTGTCTATGTACAAGGTGGGCCTGTCCATACTGAAAACCATGAGGCTGCTCCAGGCAAGACAGCTCCCCACAGTGAAGTCAGCTATTGAGATTCCTAAGTAGCCAGCATTGTACTCACCTATTGAACCCCAACCAGGAGCAAAGCAATAACATTCTAATTATGCGTCTATAATCATTGTCATCATAATGCACCCACATGGCTCATACCATCGAGATTGGGATAATCTATTCATTAGGAGCAAGCATTAGCAACAGGACATTAATACTTCTAATAATATTTAATTGGCCTTAATTACAGTGTGACGCTTAATATATTGTGATGAATTTATTCTTGGAGTATTTACATATTTAGAGTTAAATCATCATCTTTCTGTGGGTAAATAATTCCTCACAAGTCCACTCTAGCATAAGAGACCAGGAGCCCACATCACACAATCTGCCCCGAAACGTCCCTCTAGAGCAGCTCATAATTTGCTCAGAATCGTTCATGGCACATCCTCCGTCTCTCTCGATTCATTTGTTGACTTAGTTTCTGCTGAGAAGAAATTTAGGGCAAGCTCATCTGCATTTTACGTACGCCTCAGCCTTGGACGCTTCCCGCGTTCTTTCACGTTCGTCGTCTCCCTTGATCTTCAAAGCATCTCCAGAGATGTAGGCAGAGCCAGGAGCGTGATCTTCCTTTTGCAGATAAGGAAACTGAGGCTCAGAGGGGGCAATGGGCTTGCTCTATGTCACGGTGAGAATAGGCACACTCCCTCACCCTTTGAGTAATCAAGAAGTCCACTCCCTTGTCCTTGTCCTAGCCAGTCCTCTCTTGTAATATCCCAGAAAAAGATCTGGTCCCGAATGGTGGGACCACAGGATTAGAGTTGAAAGGGACCTTACCGATCATGGGATGATGATAACAGACAGCACTTATGTTCCATTTGAAGGTTTAACAAAAGCTTTACATTTATCATCTTGTTTTGTCCTCACGACAGCCCTGGGGAGGTAAGTGATAATATCCCCATTTTACAGATGAGCAAACTGAGCCTGATAGCGGCTAAGTGTCTGGGGCCAGATTCAAACCCAGGTCTTCTGACTCCAAGCCTAGGCCTCAATCCTCTGGGTCACCTGCCTTGGATTAAGAGCTGGGAGGGACTTCAGAGATCACCTGGTCCAGTTTCTTTATTTACAGATGAGGACACTGAGGTGACTTGCCCAGGGTCACACAGAAAGTGAGGAGTTGAACAAGGATTCGAAATGAGATTTTCCTGATTTTGAATTCAGTGTCCTTTCCCTTGGTTCCCCAGGAAGTAGAGTGTGGAACCACGCCTCCTTCTCAGACAGCATCTCTTCTCGCTCCATGCCCCATCAGCTCGTCCTCTGTGAAGTTCTCGAACCCTGCCCAAAGCTTCCTCGTTCCAGCAACTAGCCCAGTCAGTGTCTGGCATGTTGTATGCACGTAAGGAGTGCCTGTAGGGGCAGCTAGATGGTGCAGTGGTTAGAGCACCAACCCTGGAGTCAGGAGGACCCGAGTTCAAATCCTGCCTCAGACACAGACAAGTTGTGTGACCCTGGGTAAGTCACTTAACTTCTGCTTGCCGCACTTCCCTCATTTGTCAAATAGGGATGATGATAATAAGAGCACACAGCCCACAGGATTGTTGTGAGGATCGAATGAGATATGCGTAAAACCTTTTGCAAAGCTTAAAAGTGCTTTATAAAATCTCGCTATTTATTATAAGGATATATTCTATTGTATTCTATAGTATATTATGTTGTGTTACATGATATGACATGATATGATATGCAATCACCTAGGCCAACTCCTTCACTACAAATAAGAAATTCCTCCATGGTCCTATGGGGAGTAAACCAGAATTAGAACAAGAGAATCAGTGGATTTAGAACTAGAAGGAATCAGGGAAGGAACTTGAACTCAGGTCTTCAGGCATCAAATTCAGGGGGCTGTGCAGATCGAAAATAAGGATGTATTCAAAGGATTTTGTAAGCCTTAAAGCGCCCAGTAGACATAAGCTGTCAGGCTGGAGGAGGTGCTCTTGATTCAGGCTCAAGTTGGACTAGATGACCCCCAAAGGCCTCCCAACTCTGGGATTCTGTTATTTTTTTTTAGAGGAAAAAAAAGCGGATTTCAGACCCTGTCCCCACTCCCCCCCCAACCCCCTCCTCCTCAGGCTGTTTCTGCTTTGTTCTGGAATTGGCAATGGCAGCCGCAGAGAGGATGAAGGGTCCTGGCATGAAACTGGGGGAGTGCAAAGGGCTGCTTATATCATTCCTGTTCTTTCCCTGCAAACCAGAGAGATTATGTGGTGAGTTTACTTCCCTTCTGTGTGAGGTTAGTTTTGCTGAACTAACAGTTCCAGATCCATGAGGCTAAAGGGCTTTCTCTGAATGTATCAGAGTTTGATTTTTTATTTCCTTCCTTTCTTTCTCCCTTCCTCTTTCCCTCCTTCCTTTCTTCTTCCTTCCTTCCTTCCTTTCTTTCTTTCATTCTTTTTCTTTCTTCCTCCTTTCTCTTTCTTCTTTCTCTCTTTCTTCCGTCTCTTTCTTTCTTTCTTTTCTTCTTTCCTGTCTTCCTTCTTACTAGCTAATTAGAGTCAAAGTAAACACACTCATGAACTAAAGGTTTAGGAGTGCAAACCCGTAGAATACCTTGAAGCTTGGATACTTATCCCATGGGGTACCCAGCCTGTGAGTGTGAGATGTGGGAAGATAGCCCCAGTATGATGTCAGAGTCTCCATATTATCCTGTTACCTGATATTGACCTTGCAGTCTACAAAAATCCCTACAACTTTTTCAAATGACTTGCTGTCCGGTCCTGCCTCCCTACCTTGTACTGGTAGGGAACAAATACAGGGCCCTGGTTTTGGGCTTTATGTTACTTTCATGTCATTTGTGGAAGCCTGACCTGAGGTCGTTGACACTATGGCAGTACGGAGGCCCTTGTTGGAGCCTGTCCAGTGGGGCTCGATCCCTGGAAGGACAGGACAACTTCAGCACTCTGGAACTCTTGGGGAATGAGTCATTCAGGATGGCAGTTTCTCAGTTCCAGAACCAAGATGAAAGTATTTCTCAGATGGAGTGCATTTGTAAGCTTAGAGTAGTAACAATCATCGCCCCAAAAAGAGCAGGAAACCGATGCTTAGGGATTACAGTCACTTAACCCAGGCTCATAGCACAGGCAGGGCCGAGCTTGGGCCGCTACCCAGGTGTTCTTAGCCCAGATCCTGAATTTTTTCCCCATTTCCCCACATTTGGAAGTTCATTCCCCAGAGTCCCAGGATTTCGTGGATGCTCCTCCTGGCTCCATGGGCTTTATCTGTTTGTGTGAAATTCAGAAACATTTTCATATTTTCAGTTGCTGTGCAGATGTTATTTTAAAATTTCCTTCTTTTCTCATCTCATTTCTCGATCATACTTTTCCAGTCACCCTTCAGTAGAGCATTTGTTTCCAAGTATTATCAATGGTCAGAACAAAAAGTGGAAATTATAGGTGAAGGTATCTGGAGGTAGAAGAGAGAGCAGATCTCTTTCCCTAGGAGGCAGAAAAGGAAGTACATGAAACAGAATGAGAGAAATCTCACTGCAATCCTAACTCCAACTGTCGTCGTCAATCATACGGACAATTATTGTTAGCACTATAATAATTATTACATAATAATATTTATTGCATAATAATATTTAATAATTATCACACTTTGATGTGCAATATGGAGTGGTGGTTAGAAACAGAAATAGAGTTCAAGTGAGGCAGCTCAGGGCCTAGGAAACTTGTCATGGATGGCATTTACATAATACAATTGGCAACTTGGAATAGAGGAGAAAGGTGAAGGCTGGCACCTCCCTGTTTTGGGTTCTCATCTTCCTCTGTCTTTTGCATGCACTTTCATTTGCGTGTGAGATCCAAAAGATGTTAGAGGGCTGAGGGAAATCCAAGTTCTTAGTTCCAGATGGTGGGTGAGGGGCAGCCCTGGAAATTAAATTGAAGGGATGTGGATTGTCGGTGAGAAATGGACTGAAATCAAAGGGAAATTTTCAACCCTAAATCAGATAGATGGTTGGGACAGAAACATTAGCCCTGCTGAACAAGAGGTAGTATGTTCAACGATAGACATCCGCCGAAGTCCTTCCCTACTCTGTCTTCTGTTCTCAGGTCCCTCCTGGCTCTGACATCCCTCGTTCTCAGACCCCTCCCAGTCCTGACATTCCCTGTTCTAAGGCTCCTTCTAGCTCTGACATTCTGTGTTCTGAACTCCCTTCAAGCTCTGACATTTTTGGTTCTGAGGTCCCTCCCAGCTCTGATGATCTGTGTTTGAAGGTCCTTCTAGGTCTGATCATCTATTTTTTTTAGGTCCAATCCCAGTTCTGACATTTCCTGTTCTAGGTCTCTCCCAGCTTCAACAATCTATGCATGCTTTCCCCCCCTTATCACTACCATTACAATTTGATCAAGATTCTTTGATCT
>NW_020950763.1:0-10740 GCF_900497805.2 Vombatus ursinus | reverse complement strand
GTGTGTGTGTGTGTGTGTGTGTGTGTGTGTGTGTGTAGGTGTGGCATACAGACTGGGAGCCTCAATCTCCTCCATGAACCTGATCCCGTGGAAGTCCAAGACCAGCCCCTACGAGGGGGTAGATGCCCAAGGAAACTACTGCATCTTAGACCTCTCTAGTGAAGAAAAGAGCTGGGAAGACTGGTATTGACTTGGATCCCCGAGGTAACCAGTGCTGGTGATCCGCAGCCTGGGGATCTGCTACCAGCTCTCCTCCTCACCAGCTAGAGGAACGTGGTTAACCCACTGCTCTATGACTCAGTTTTCTCATATGGAAAATGAAAGGGTTGGTTGGACTTAATGAATCGTCTGTCCCCTCCCCACTCCAAAATGACAACCCTACATAGTTATTTGCATATTCTCTCCTCTATTAGAAGTGAGCTCCCTGAGGGCAGGGACTGTTCTTGCCTTTCTTTGGCTACCCAGCACTTAGCACAGTGCCGGGCACAAAGTAGATGTTGCATGAATGCTTGTTTACGTGGCAGAAATATAAAGGCAGAATGGGTTGGTGGATAGAGAGCTGAACTTGAAATATGGAAGACCTGGGTTTGAATCTTGTCACAGATACTTCCCAACTGTGTGACCCTGGGTGAGACAGTTAAGCACTCTGTGCCTCAATTTCCCTCTCTGTAAAATGAAGAGATGGGACTAGATGTTCTCTAAAGTCCCTTTCAGCTCCGAATCTCTGTTCTTATTAACTTCAGAACTAAGGAATCTGAGAGGCTCCCACTGGCCTTGGGGCTCCTGCCACTTGGGGAAGTGACTTTCCATGCTCTCAGCATGGTCTTGCTTTTCATCTGTCTTTGGATGGATTGAGGCTCTTTTGTTTATGTTATAGACCTAACTAATGTGCTTAAATTCTAAGACAGCTGAACATAACATTCTCTGAACTCTCTCTCAAACAAACATCCAGATAGTTTTAAATTCTGTTTAGTCAGTCAGTGTCCCTTAAGAAGGGAAAGTGAGGGGATAAGCATTTATAGAGTGCCTACTAAGTGTCAGACACTGCACTAAGCGCTTTTTTTTTTTGCACAAATATTACCTCATTTCATCATCACAACAACTCTGAGAGGTAGGGGCTATTATTATTCCAATTTTACAGATGAAGAAACTGAGGCAAAGAGTGGTTAAGTGACTTGGCCAGTGTCAGACAGCTAGTATCTGAGGTTGTTGAATCAGGCCCAGGCCCAGGACTTGATTCCCTCTGCTTCAAGTTGCCTGCTAGCAATGGAACTGGGGCATGATTTTAGCCCAATGGAGTAGCATACTGTTGATCTAGGCCCATAATACCCAAAAGGACTTGAGTTAGGTTTCGGCTAACCCTAGGTAATACTATATTTCTCTGTCTCTCTGTCTTTCTCTTCTCCCCTCCCTCCCTTCCTTCCTTCCTTTTTTTTTATCAGTTTATCAATCCATTATTAAGTGCCTATTATGTGAAATATGCTGTATTAAATACTTAGGGAGAAGCAAAGAGAAATAAGAATCCTATAACCCCATGTTAGGAAGGGCCCCTAGATAGATCATCTGGTCCAACTATATCTGAAGAATCCCCCCTAAACCATAACTCACAAATGTTTATCCAGTCTGTCCTTGAATATCTCCAGTGACAAGGAACTCACTCCTCAACAAACCTTTGCATTTTAATTTTGAGCAGCTCTAATTGTTAAGGAAGTTTTTCTTGACATCCAACCTATACCTGACCCTTTGTCATTTTCGCTCACTGCTCCTGATTCTGCCCTCTGGGGCAAACATCAGCCAACCAATCAATCAATAAACATTTTTTAAGGGCCTATTACGTGCCACCACTGAGCTAAATGCTTGGGACATAAAAGGAGGCAAAAGATAGTCCCTGAACTCAAGGAGCTTTCAATCTAAGCGGGCAAATTACATAAAAAGTTTGACAAAAGTCTCTTCTACCTGATAGCCCTTCATCTCTTTGAAACAACAAAAACAAAAACCAACAACCCACCATCACTTTTCTCCTTTCCCTGATCCCGTTTTCTCTTCTTCAGGCTGAGAATTCCCAAGTGATTATCATATAGCAAGGAGACTTTCAGCATGCTGGTTGCCTTCCTGTAGATGTTTTCTAGCTTATCAATTTTGCTCCTAAAATGTGGGTCACAAAAGTGAACAAAGTGCCCTGGCTGCGTCCTGATCAGGACAGAGTGCCACGGCACCATAGTCATGGATACTATGTCTGTCGATGTCTCTCTGCCCCATCCCCCAGTATCCCTAGTCTGTCCCTTTTTGCCTTTAGCTGCCTGAAACTTACAGTATTGTGAAGGGCATTGGGAAATCAAGTGGCTCATCCAGGATAACACAACCAAAATATATCAGAAGCTGAATTTGAACCTGGTACTTCCTGCCTTTAAGGCCAACCTTATCTGCTACGTGAGGCTTCCTTCCAGTTGCTTCAAGCTTCCTCAAGAGTTTTCCTTATAGTGCCTTGTGGGGTACATCATACAAGTCTTACTAGACCCATTTTACAGCTGAACCACACAGCTAGTGTTATGGCTAGGACTCAGATCCAGGTTTCCACCTGTCAAGTTCAGGGCTCTTTCAACTACAGGATTTCTAAGCATTCAGATGGCAAATTCAGCAAATCAGGCTTCTTGCATAAAATCACAGAACTTTAGACCTGGAGAGGACCTTAGACATCAATTCATACAACCTCCTGTTTTACAGAGGAAGAAACAGGCATGGGTGAGGCAAGAGACTTACCCCAGGTCACGACATAGCAAGTCCGTGTCAGAACCTGGATTGAATCCATGTATCCTGACACCTTTGGTGACCGGTCAACTTTCTGCATCCTCTGGTGCTTGCTTCCCCCCACACCCACCCCCAACCTTGGCCCCCCAGCCTCCCATGCCCAGTGCACACAGAAGGCAAGTATTCTGTTACTAAGGAAACCCAGCATGTTGAGTATGAGCCATGTGGAAATAATGGTGATTTATTTAGAAAAAGAAAGGTTTGTCATTTTAAGCTTACTACTACAGAATTGCTTTTTGATTACCTCCCTCCGAACTGCATTGTCTTGTCACAATAAACTACAGAAACAAGTGGTGAGGTTAATAATTATCCGCTCTGTTCTTGTCAGTTCCTTTCGCAAGGTCAAAGATGGAGCCAGCCCGGCTGCACCTGGCCAGCCCGTTCTTCTCCAGAGAGACAGAGCCAAGTGGGTCCCCACATCTTCACTCTGTCCTGGGGCTGCTGAGCACACTGGCTCCCCAATGGCTCCAGCATTCTTCAGTGCTTGAGGAGTCTGGGAGAGAAAAACGTCTGGAGAGAGAGAACACTCCCAGGGAGGAGCTGAAAGGATAGGAAGGGAGAACCTGGGTTCAAATCTCCTCTTAGACACTTACTAGTTGTGTGACCCTGAGTAAGCCACTTAAACCTCTCTGTGCCTAAGTTTCTTGATCTGTAAGATGAAAGGATTAGAGGTGAAGGTTTCTAAGGACCTTGTCTTCTCTAAATTTATGATGCTCTGAGCTCTAGTGAGGCGGGATGTTTTTATGGAGAAGTTTTTGACCTAAAGGAGGTGTAACCCATGTCCCGGCACATTAAGCTCAGGGATTACGCAAAATGGGTGTGATATTGGGATGCGGGCTTGGCTTTTCCCCCAACCAGTTTCCTCTTGAAACCTCTGAATAATGCTTGTATTTAGAAATTCACTATGGCAAGTAGAAGGGTCACATAATCAGAACCATAGAATTTTTGATTGTAGCAGATTTCAGCAGATATCCAGTTTAACCCACATTGGAAGAAGAATTCCCATTACAGTGTGCATGACAAATGGCCATCCGGTGTTTGCTTCAGGAAGGACCTCCAACGAAGAGATGTGCATCACCTCCAGAGCCAGCTCATTCCATTTCTTGATGTTCTGAGAGTTAGGAGGATTTTCCTGATACCGCCTTTGAATTTGTCTTTTTGTAGCTCCCGCGCATTGGTCCTAGGTCTGCCCTCTGACCCAAACAGGACTGGTCTAATCCCTCTTCTTCCTGATGGCCTCTCAGATTCCTGAGCAGAGGCATCACGTGCCTCTTGAGCCTTCACTTTTCTAAGCTATATCTGATGCACAGATGCTCAGGAGTCATGAGCTCAAGCCCTTTACACTCTTGGTTGTCTTCCTCTGGGCAGTTCAATCCCTCTTTTGCCTGAAGACCCTTCAAATACTTGCAAATAGCTATCATATCCCTCTCTGAGTCTTCTCTTTTCCAGGAAAATAAAATCCCAATTCCTATGCAAACACTCAAGGTAACAATTCATACTGGGTACAGGACAGCCTTTAACTCTTTAGAGAATACAAATCAGCACACACACACACACACACACACACACACAAACACAGTAGCACATAAATATTACTCTTCCCTTAATAGGGGCTCCCATCTTCTACCCGAGAGACCTATAAAGCACTTCCCTAAAGGTTTAGACTCCTATGAGGAAGGGGAGGAAAGGAATGAGCATTTATTAAGCACCTACTACATATCAGGCACAGTGCTAAGTGCTTTACAAAGATTATTTTGTAGTTTTAGGATTACTAAAGAGGCAACCCTCTAATACTGTGATACGGCTCCACTTCATTGGGGAGACCCATCTTGGCTTTATACTTCTCTTTAAGGTGTAGACTGCCCTCAGAAACGAAACATACTTAGAGCTGCTACAGAGACACCCTCTTATCTTGAGTCCTTATTATAGTATCAAACACCAAAGTCCAGGCTTTTCTTTCTCTACATCATGGCTCAGTCCTTTTCTGATCCTCCAGCTTTGGGATCTTAGCCGCTATCTCCTTTTCTCTCCAAAGGGCTGGTGCTGTCTTCACTCCACACATGACTGGATCCTGGAGCTCTGCAGAACTTGGTTTCATCTAGGTAATCACCCCTCCTCTAGCCAGGAGGCTGGCTTACATGGCTCTGTCCTCTTTGAGGGCCTCATGGTTGAGGGCCTCTGGCCTCCTCTTGCGCCATATGGCTGAGAGCACACACCTAAAACTTGCCTCTATCCCTGATGGTCCAAGGTTGCCACAGTGTCTTTTTCTTGGTTGCGGGAAGTTTGTGTGGTTGAATAGGCCTTTCTACTAGGGACACAGTTTATTCTTAGCTATAGGTCTTTCTTTCAAGTTGTCCGGCTCATCAATGAAGACTCCTGTTTCCTTTGCTAGGCCCAGTGCAAAGGCCAGAGGGTTCTCTGATCCATAAGAGCCAATCAAGTCATTCTTCCCAAAGAGAAAACTTAATCACTCCTCCTAAATGAAATGTGAGTTGACAAGTACCCATGTCCAGAGGAGTAATTTCTTTCAAGGAGGTGTTAATGGGTATGTTGCATTAGGCAGCTAGATGGTTGAATGGACAGAGGTATGAACTTGAAGTAAGGAAGTATCTGAGTTAGAATATTGCCTCAGAATCTCCATTGAGGAGGAGTCTTCTGCCTCTGGAGACAGCCTGCTTCGCACAGGGATGGCTTCAGCTGTTGGGGAAACTCCTTGCAAGCCTAGATCTGGCCATCTGTAACTCTTTGCCATTGGTTAGTTCTGTCCTCTAGGGCCAGTCAGAACAAGGCTAGTCTCTGGCCCTTGGAATACTTGGAACAGCTATCGTGCTCCCCACCCTCACCCCCCTTGTCCAACTCTTTTCATCTTCAGGCTAAACATCCCCAGTTGCTTCAGCTTCTCCTCATGTCTTATGAACTGGAAGGCCTTTACTCTTCTGGTTGCCTGCCATCTGGACACTCCCCAAGCTGTCAGTGTCTTTCCTGAGATGTGATTCTCAGAACTGATTGTAGTACTCCAGATTCTTGTTCTAACTTTGTTGATTCTAAGGTCCCTCTCAGCCCTGACATTCCCTGTTCTAAGGCTCCTCCCAGTTTTGACATCCCTTGTTCTTTTTTTTTTTTTTGTGAGGCAATGGGGGTGAAGTGACTTGCCCAGGGTCACACAGTAAGTGTCAAGTGTCTGAGGCCAGATTTGAACTCAGGTCTTCCTGAATCCAGGGCCGGGGCTCTATCCACTGTGCCATCTAGCTGTCCCAATATCCCCTGTTCTGAAGCCCCTCCCAGCTCTGACTTCCCTTGTTCTAAGCTCCCTTGAAGCTCTGACATTCTCTGTTCTAAGGTCCTTTCCGGCTCTGATATTCTATGTTTTTAGGTCCATTTTCCCCTGAAATTCTATGCTTTAAGGTCCCTCCCAGCTCTGATTTTTCATGTTCCAGCATCATCTAAGCTCTAAGGTTTATTCTGTCTATGTACAAGGTGGGCCTGTCCATACTGAAAACCATGAGGCTGCTCCAGGCAAGACAGCTCCCCACAGTGAAGTCAGCTATTGAGATTCCTAAGTAGCCAGCATTGTACTCACCTATTGAACCCCAACCAGGAGCAAAGCAATAACATTCTAATTATGCGTCTATAATCATTGTCATCATAATGCACCCACATGGCTCATACCATCGAGATTGGGATAATCTATTCATTAGGAGCAAGCATTAGCAACAGGACATTAATACTTCTAATAATATTTAATTGGCCTTAATTACAGTGTGACGCTTAATATATTGTGATGAATTTATTCTTGGAGTATTTACATATTTAGAGTTAAATCATCATCTTTCTGTGGGTAAATAATTCCTCACAAGTCCACTCTAGCATAAGAGACCAGGAGCCCACATCACACAATCTGCCCCGAAACGTCCCTCTAGAGCAGCTCATAATTTGCTCAGAATCGTTCATGGCACATCCTCCGTCTCTCTCGATTCATTTGTTGACTTAGTTTCTGCTGAGAAGAAATTTAGGGCAAGCTCATCTGCATTTTACGTACGCCTCAGCCTTGGACGCTTCCCGCGTTCTTTCACGTTCGTCGTCTCCCTTGATCTTCAAAGCATCTCCAGAGATGTAGGCAGAGCCAGGAGCGTGATCTTCCTTTTGCAGATAAGGAAACTGAGGCTCAGAGGGGGCAATGGGCTTGCTCTATGTCACGGTGAGAATAGGCACACTCCCTCACCCTTTGAGTAATCAAGAAGTCCACTCCCTTGTCCTTGTCCTAGCCAGTCCTCTCTTGTAATATCCCAGAAAAAGATCTGGTCCCGAATGGTGGGACCACAGGATTAGAGTTGAAAGGGACCTTACCGATCATGGGATGATGATAACAGACAGCACTTATGTTCCATTTGAAGGTTTAACAAAAGCTTTACATTTATCATCTTGTTTTGTCCTCACGACAGCCCTGGGGAGGTAAGTGATAATATCCCCATTTTACAGATGAGCAAACTGAGCCTGATAGCGGCTAAGTGTCTGGGGCCAGATTCAAACCCAGGTCTTCTGACTCCAAGCCTAGGCCTCAATCCTCTGGGTCACCTGCCTTGGATTAAGAGCTGGGAGGGACTTCAGAGATCACCTGGTCCAGTTTCTTTATTTACAGATGAGGACACTGAGGTGACTTGCCCAGGGTCACACAGAAAGTGAGGAGTTGAACAAGGATTCGAAATGAGATTTTCCTGATTTTGAATTCAGTGTCCTTTCCCTTGGTTCCCCAGGAAGTAGAGTGTGGAACCACGCCTCCTTCTCAGACAGCATCTCTTCTCGCTCCATGCCCCATCAGCTCGTCCTCTGTGAAGTTCTCGAACCCTGCCCAAAGCTTCCTCGTTCCAGCAACTAGCCCAGTCAGTGTCTGGCATGTTGTATGCACGTAAGGAGTGCCTGTAGGGGCAGCTAGATGGTGCAGTGGTTAGAGCACCAACCCTGGAGTCAGGAGGACCCGAGTTCAAATCCTGCCTCAGACACAGACAAGTTGTGTGACCCTGGGTAAGTCACTTAACTTCTGCTTGCCGCACTTCCCTCATTTGTCAAATAGGGATGATGATAATAAGAGCACACAGCCCACAGGATTGTTGTGAGGATCGAATGAGATATGCGTAAAACCTTTTGCAAAGCTTAAAAGTGCTTTATAAAATCTCGCTATTTATTATAAGGATATATTCTATTGTATTCTATAGTATATTATGTTGTGTTACATGATATGACATGATATGATATGCAATCACCTAGGCCAACTCCTTCACTACAAATAAGAAATTCCTCCATGGTCCTATGGGGAGTAAACCAGAATTAGAACAAGAGAATCAGTGGATTTAGAACTAGAAGGAATCAGGGAAGGAACTTGAACTCAGGTCTTCAGGCATCAAATTCAGGGGGCTGTGCAGATCGAAAATAAGGATGTATTCAAAGGATTTTGTAAGCCTTAAAGCGCCCAGTAGACATAAGCTGTCAGGCTGGAGGAGGTGCTCTTGATTCAGGCTCAAGTTGGACTAGATGACCCCCAAAGGCCTCCCAACTCTGGGATTCTGTTATTTTTTTTTAGAGGAAAAAAAAGCGGATTTCAGACCCTGTCCCCACTCCCCCCCCAACCCCCTCCTCCTCAGGCTGTTTCTGCTT
Source organism: Vombatus ursinus (assembly GCF_900497805.2). Taxonomy (NCBI): domain Eukaryota; kingdom Metazoa; phylum Chordata; class Mammalia; order Diprotodontia; family Vombatidae; genus Vombatus; species Vombatus ursinus. Next base: position 2,280 of record NW_020950763.1, on the reverse strand, counting down.
TGTTCTGGAATTGGCAATGGCAGCCGCAGAGAGGATGAAGGGTCCTGGCATGAAACTGGGGGAGTGCAAAGGGCTGCTTATATCATTCCTGTTCTTTCCCTGCAAACCAGAGAGATTATGTGGTGAGTTTACTTCCCTTCTGTGTGAGGTTAGTTTTGCTGAACTAACAGTTCCAGATCCATGAGGCTAAAGGGCTTTCTCTGAATGTATCAGAGTTTGATTTTTTATTTCCTTCCTTTCTTTCTCCCTTCCTCTTTCCCTCCTTCCTTTCTTCTTCCTTCCTTCCTTCCTTTCTTTCTTTCATTCTTTTTCTTTCTTCCTCCTTTCTCTTTCTTCTTTCTCTCTTTCTTCCGTCTCTTTCTTTCTTTCTTTTCTTCTTTCCTGTCTTCCTTCTTACTAGCTAATTAGAGTCAAAGTAAACACACTCATGAACTAAAGGTTTAGGAGTGCAAACCCGTAGAATACCTTGAAGCTTGGATACTTATCCCATGGGGTACCCAGCCTGTGAGTGTGAGATGTGGGAAGATAGCCCCAGTATGATGTCAGAGTCTCCATATTATCCTGTTACCTGATATTGACCTTGCAGTCTACAAAAATCCCTACAACTTTTTCAAATGACTTGCTGTCCGGTCCTGCCTCCCTACCTTGTACTGGTAGGGAACAAATACAGGGCCCTGGTTTTGGGCTTTATGTTACTTTCATGTCATTTGTGGAAGCCTGACCTGAGGTCGTTGACACTATGGCAGTACGGAGGCCCTTGTTGGAGCCTGTCCAGTGGGGCTCGATCCCTGGAAGGACAGGACAACTTCAGCACTCTGGAACTCTTGGGGAATGAGTCATTCAGGATGGCAGTTTCTCAGTTCCAGAACCAAGATGAAAGTATTTCTCAGATGGAGTGCATTTGTAAGCTTAGAGTAGTAACAATCATCGCCCCAAAAAGAGCAGGAAACCGATGCTTAGGGATTACAGTCACTTAACCCAGGCTCATAGCACAGGCAGGGCCGAGCTTGGGCCGCTACCCAGGTGTTCTTAGCCCAGATCCTGAATTTTTTCCCCATTTCCCCACATTTGGAAGTTCATTCCCCAGAGTCCCAGGATTTCGTGGATGCTCCTCCTGGCTCCATGGGCTTTATCTGTTTGTGTGAAATTCAGAAACATTTTCATATTTTCAGTTGCTGTGCAGATGTTATTTTAAAATTTCCTTCTTTTCTCATCTCATTTCTCGATCATACTTTTCCAGTCACCCTTCAGTAGAGCATTTGTTTCCAAGTATTATCAATGGTCAGAACAAAAAGTGGAAATTATAGGTGAAGGTATCTGGAGGTAGAAGAGAGAGCAGATCTCTTTCCCTAGGAGGCAGAAAAGGAAGTACATGAAACAGAATGAGAGAAATCTCACTGCAATCCTAACTCCAACTGTCGTCGTCAATCATACGGACAATTATTGTTAGCACTATAATAATTATTACATAATAATATTTATTGCATAATAATATTTAATAATTATCACACTTTGATGTGCAATATGGAGTGGTGGTTAGAAACAGAAATAGAGTTCAAGTGAGGCAGCTCAGGGCCTAGGAAACTTGTCATGGATGGCATTTACATAATACAATTGGCAACTTGGAATAGAGGAGAAAGGTGAAGGCTGGCACCTCCCTGTTTTGGGTTCTCATCTTCCTCTGTCTTTTGCATGCACTTTCATTTGCGTGTGAGATCCAAAAGATGTTAGAGGGCTGAGGGAAATCCAAGTTCTTAGTTCCAGATGGTGGGTGAGGGGCAGCCCTGGAAATTAAATTGAAGGGATGTGGATTGTCGGTGAGAAATGGACTGAAATCAAAGGGAAATTTTCAACCCTAAATCAGATAGATGGTTGGGACAGAAACATTAGCCCTGCTGAACAAGAGGTAGTATGTTCAACGATAGACATCCGCCGAAGTCCTTCCCTACTCTGTCTTCTGTTCTCAGGTCCCTCCTGGCTCTGACATCCCTCGTTCTCAGACCCCTCCCAGTCCTGACATTCCCTGTTCTAAGGCTCCTTCTAGCTCTGACATTCTGTGTTCTGAACTCCCTTCAAGCTCTGACATTTTTGGTTCTGAGGTCCCTCCCAGCTCTGATGATCTGTGTTTGAAGGTCCTTCTAGGTCTGATCATCTATTTTTTTTAGGTCCAATCCCAGTTCTGACATTTCCTGTTCTAGGTCTCTCCCAGCTTCAACAATCTATGCATGCTTTCCCCCCCCTTATCACTACCATTACAATTTGATCAAGATTCTTTGATCT
>NW_020950762.1:0-1356 GCF_900497805.2 Vombatus ursinus | reverse complement strand
AAAGGTCTCATGAGTTACAAATATCATCTTTCCATGCAGGAATGTAAACAGTTCAACCTTAGTAAGTCTCTTATGATTTCTCTTTCCTGTTTACCTCTTCATGTTCCACTTGACTCTTGTATTTGAAAATCAAATTTTCTAGTCAGCTCTGGTCTTTTCATCAAGAATGCTTGAAAGGGGGCGGAGCCAAGATGGCTGAGGGAAAGCAGTGACTTATTTGAGCTCTCCCCCCAAACCCTACCGAATACCTATAAAAAGTGACTCTAAACAAATTCTAAAGCAGCAGAATCCACAAAAAGACAGAGTGAAACAAATTTCCAGCCAAAGACAGCCTGGATGGTTGATCAGAGGGGCATATTGCACTAGGCTAAGAGAGGAACTCAGTTCGGCATGGGCACGCAGGCCCCAGCGACCCTGGAGCAGGCCTCAGAGGGCTGAATTGAGGGCAGCTGTGGTACTTTCCAGACTTCTCAACCCAGGAACGCCAAAGACAACTTAGAAGGTCAGTAGGAAAAGTCTGTGACTGCAGTGAGAGAAGGAGCTAGGTCTCAGTCACCCCCAGGGGCCACGGCTGTTTCCTGAGCTTCGAGCCCACAGACTCAGGGGGAATCAAGTGGCTGATCAGAGGAGGACTGCAGGGATCTCTTTGCCTGCATTGAGGCAGGAATCTCTTGCTTTACCAGTGCTTGGATCTGGGTCACAGTTCTGAGGGGCAGTCCTGGAGCAAGGAGGAATGCTGGTGTGATGAAGCTTGTTGTAGAGGTGGAGAGAAAACACCTTGCCCCTTATCATAGCACCTTGGAAGAACTGAAAATTTTCAGGTCCCTAAAAGTATCTCTGAAAACAGCTGTACAAACCCCTGAAGCTTGGGACAGTACATTCTCCACATTGGAAACAGACTTTTACCTTAACAAAGAGTTTAAAACTCAAGTAATTGACTGGGATCATGAGTAAGCAGTGCAAAAAGAGTCAGACTATATTATCTTACTTTGGTGACAAAAAAGATCAAAACATACAACCAGAAGAAGACAACCAAGCCAAAGCTCCTAAATCCAAAGCCTCCAAGAAAAATATGAATCACTCCCAGGCCTTGGAAGAGTTCAAAAGGGATTTTGAGAAGCAAGTAAGAGAAGTAGAGGAAAAACTAAGAGTTTTGCAAGAAAATCATGAAAAACAAGTCAACAGCTTGCTAAAGGAGACCCAAAAAAATACTGAAGAAAATAACACCTTAAAAAATAGCCTAACCCAAATGGCAAAAGAGGTCCAAAAAGCCAATGAGGAGAAGAATGCCCTAAAAAGCAAAATTGGACAAATGGAAAAGGAAGTCCAAAAGATTACTGAAGAAAATACTTCCTT
>NW_020950761.1:0-1953 GCF_900497805.2 Vombatus ursinus | reverse complement strand
AAGAATGCTTGAAAGTCCTGTATTTCACTCAATGACCATTTTTCGCCCTGCAGGATTACACTCAGTTTTGCTGGGTAGGTGATTCTTGGTTGTAATCCTATCTCCTTTGCCCTCCAGAATATTATATTCCAGGCCCTGCGGTCCCTTAATGTAGAAGCAGCTAAATCTTGTGTTATCCTGATTGTGTTTCCACAATACTTGAATTGTTTCTTTCTGGCTGCTTGTAATATATTCTCCTTGACCTGGGAACTCTGGAATTGGGCTACAATATTCCTAGGAGTTTTTCTTTGAGGATCTCTTTCAGGAGGTGATTGGTGGATTCTTTCAATCTCTATTTTGCCCTCAGGTTCTAAAATATCAGGGCAGTTTTCCTGGATAATTTCTTGAAAGATGATGTCTAGGCTCTTGTTTTGATCATGGCTTTCAGATAGTCCAATAATTTTCAAGTTCTGTCTCCTGGATCTATTTTCCAGGTCAGTTGTTTTTCCAGTGAGATATTTCACATTGTGTTCTAATTTTTCATTCTTTTGGATTTGTTTTACAGTGCCTTGATTTCTTATAAAGTCACTAGTTTCCACTTGCTCTATTCTAATTTTTAAGGAAGTATTTTCTTCAGTAATCTTTTGGACTTCCTTTTCCATTTGTCCAATTTTGCTTTTTAGGGCATTCTTCTCCTCATTGGCTTTTTGGACCTCTTTTGCCATTTGGGTTAGGCTATTTTTTAAGGTGTTATTTTCTTCAGTATTTTTTTGGGTCTCCTTTAGCAAGCTGTTGACTTGTTTTTCATGATTTTCTTGCAAAACTCTTAGTTTTTCCTCTACTTCTCTTACTTGCTTCTCAAAATCCCTTTTGAACTCTTCCAAGGCCTGGGAGTGATTCATATTTTTCTTGGAGGCTTTGGATTTAGGAGCTTTGGCTTGGTTGTCTTCTTCTGGTTGTATGTTTTGATCTTTTTTGTCACCAAAGTAAGATAATATAGTCTGACTCTTTTTGCACTGCTTACTCATGATCCCAGTCAATTACTTGAGTTTTAAACTCTTTGTTAAGGTAAAAGTCTGTTTCCAATGTGGAGAATGTACTGTCCCAAGCTTCAGGGGTTTGTACAGCTGTTTTCAGAGATACTTTTAGGGACCTGAAAATTTTCAGTTCTTCCAAGGTGCTATGATAAGGGGCAAGGTGTTTTCTCTCCACCTCTACAACAAGCTTCATCACACCAGCATTCCTCCTTGCTCCAGGACTGCCCCTCAGAACTGTGACCCAGATCCAAGCACTGGTAAAGCAAGAGATTCCTGCCTCAATGCAGGCAAAGAGATCCCTGCAGTCCTCCTCTGATCAGCCACTTGATTCCCCCTGAGTCTGTGGGCTCGAAGCTCAGGAAACAGCCGTGGCCCCTGGGGGTGACTGAGACCTAGCTCCTTCTCTCACTGCAGTCACAGACTTTTCCTACTGACCTTCTAAGTTGTCTTTGGCGTTCCTGGGTTGAGAAGTCTGGAAAGTACCACAGCTGCCCTCAATTCAGCCCTCTGAGGCCTGCTCCAGGGTCGCTGGGGCCTGCGTGCCCATGCCGAACTGAGTTCCTCTCTTAGCCTAGTGCAATATGCCCCTCTGATCAACCATCCAGGCTGTCTTTGGCTGGAAATTTGTTTCACTCTGTCTTTTTGTGGATTCTGCTGCTTTAGAATTTGTTTAGAGTCACTTTTTATAGGTATTCGGTAGGGTTTGGGGGGAGAGCTCAAATAAGTCACTGCTTTCCCTCAGCCATCTTGGCTCCGCCCCCTTTCAAGCATTCTTGATGAAAAGACCAGAGCTGACTAGAAAATTTGATTTTCAAATACAAGAGTCAAGTGGAACATGAAGAGGTAAACAGGAAAGAGAAATCATAAGAGACTTACTAAGGTTGAACTGTTTACATTCCTGCATGGAAAGATGATATTTGTAACTCATGAGACCTTT
>NW_020950760.1:0-1294 GCF_900497805.2 Vombatus ursinus | reverse complement strand
TTACATGATAACTTTATTATATATTTTAAAGGAGTAGCAAGTTTTACATAATAGATTTGCAGTTTCATGTGCAATCATTTTTTTGTTATACTATTTTATGGAAATGCTTTTTTATTCCCTAAATTAAAAATAAAATTAATTAATTTTTTTTTAAAAAAAAGGAAGATGAAATTTAGGAGCATCAGTTCTGGGCAGAAAAGCAGGTATGAATGAGGGGGCTAGACTAGATGATTCCTAAATTCGCATCTTTTAAGGTCTCTTCTGTATTTTAACATTTCACATTCTAAATTCCCTTCCCATCATAAAAGCCATGTTCTTACCTAAATTTGAAGGTCTTTTTTTTTAATGGTAATTTTTTTATTTATTTTGTTTTCAACATTGACTTCCAGAAGATTGTGAGTTCCAAATTTTCACTCCATTTCGCCCCTCCCCCACCCCAAGATGGCATGCATTCTGAATACCCCTTCCCCTAGTCTGCCTTCCCCTCTATCTCTCCCCCCCTTCTCTTATCCCCTTCCCCTTCCATTTTCCTGTAGGGCAGGATAGATTTCTGTACCCCATTTCCTGTATTTCTTATTTCCCAGTTGCATGTGAAAACATTTTTTTTAAACATTTGTTTTTAAACCTTTGGGTTCCAAATTTTCTCCCTTCCTCCCTCCCCACCCACTCTCATCGAAAAGGCAAGCAACTCAATATAGTTTATACCTGTGCAGTTATGCAAAACACTTCCGTAGTAGACATGCTGTGAAAAACTAACTCTGTTTCCCTTAATCCTATCCTGCGCCCCCACTTATTCTATTCTTTCTTTTGACCCTGACCCTCCTCAGAAGTATTTGCTTCTGATTACCTCCTTTCCCAATCTGCCCTCCTCTCTATCATCCACCTTCTCCCTTGTCCCCTCCCCCCCCCCATTTTCCTGTAGGGTAAGACAGATTTCCATACCCAATTGAGTGTGTATGTTATTCCCTTCTTAAGTCAAATCCTATGAGAATAAGATTCACTCATTCCCTCTCACCTTCCCCTGTTTCCCTTCCACTGTAAAAGCCTTTTCTTTTCTGTTTTTTTTGTGAGATAATTTACCCCATTCTACTTTTCCCTTTCTCCTTCTCCTAGTATAATCCTCTCTCACCCCTTAATTTTATTCTTCAGATATGACCCCTTCATCTTCAACTCACCCTGTGCCCTCTATCTATCTATCTATATATACATATATAGAATTTTGTCCCTCCAACTACCCTAATACTGACAAAGGTCTCATGAGTTACAAATATCATCTTTCCATGCAGGAATGTAA
>NW_020950759.1:0-2963 GCF_900497805.2 Vombatus ursinus | reverse complement strand
TCTCTCTCTCTCTCTCTCTCTCTCTCTCTCTCTCTCTCTCTCTCTCTTTCTCTGTCTCTCTCTCTCTTCCCCCTGTCTCTGTCTCTCTCTCCCTCTATGTTTCTATGTTTCTGTCTCTCTCTTCCCTTTCTTTCTCTCTATCCTCCATCTATGTCTCGTTTGCTCAGCCTCTGCCTCTCCCTCTCTCTCTGTCTCTTCCCCCTTTCTATCTCTCTGTCTCTCTTTTCTTTCCCCATGTCTCTGTCTGTTTCTCCTCTTTATCTCTCTCTCTCTATCTCTCTCTCTCTTCCCTTCTCTCTCTCCCACATCTATGTCTCTCAGTCCCTGTCTCCCTCCATGTCTCTGTCTCTGTTCCCCTCTTTTTCTTTCTACTCATCTATTTACTTCAGTAAGTAAGTTGTTTGGCACCAAGGCAAATGTTCCCAGACATCACACACTGGGATAAAAGAGAGTTCCATTTAAGACAGAATACCTGAGTAAACAGCCTCTCTATGAATTCATTTTTTCCACCTCCTTTGTGGCAAGCCCCAAAGCTGGGAAGTCCCCGGAGGACAATTCTGGTGCTGTTCTCTACCCTAATGAGGCATTCTCCTGCCAGAGCCGAGTGCCCATGAAGGAGGAAGGGGACATAGCCAAGTGAGCAGCAGACAAGACCAGGCTTCACCCCTGGCAACCTGGAGGGGATGCTGTAAGTGTGCCTTTTAAGGGAAGGAGGAAGGGAAGGGATACCAGAGGGCCTGAGTGTTACTCCTCCTGAGAATGGGCCCATTTGGCTCTAGGGACAGTGTCTCTTTCTGACTTCCCACCTGCCATCAAACACCATAAAAGTACATTGGGTGGGGGGGCAGTGTGTGGAATACAGAGAAATACTAAGGCACCTAAAATCAAGTAGATGAGAAAACATTCACAGTCAGAAATAATTGGTTCTCTGTGTGACCATGAGCAACTCACTTTACCTTTGTGAGCAAAGGTTCCTCTGCTATAAATTGAGGGAGCTGGATTAGATTCTTTCTAAGGCCCATTCTCAATATAACATTCCATGTTCTAAGGTCCCTTTCAGTTTTAATATTCTATGTTCCAAGTACCCTTGCAGCCTTGACATTCTCTGTTCTGAGGTCATTACCAGTTCTATGTTCTAAGGTCTCTCCCAGCTCTGATAGTCTTTGTTCTTAAAGTCCCTCCCAGCTCTGACATTCTGGGTTCTAAGGCCCCTCCCAGCTGTGACATTCTGTGTTCTAAGGGCCTCCCAGCTCTGACATTCTGAGCTCACTAGCTGTACAAGGTTATGGGGTAGGTTCTAAATGAAGGGTAGTTAAATGCTTCAGACTGTCAAAGATGGGAGCAGTCACCAATCCCTGTGGTGATCAGAGGATTCCTCCTAGGGAAGCCACCCTGAGAGCTAGGCCTGTTCCTGGGCAGCCCCACCATGGGGCATCCAGGGGCTCAGGGCTCTCAACCCCATTTCCCACTGGGCCTTTCTTACCTTACCCTTCTGTACCCCTGGGACTTGAGTTTCTTGGTCATGGGTGCTCCTACCATGGCTCAGAAGTTACCTTGACTCTGGTCTGGGCTTGGGGGTAGGGCTCACAGACCTTGAAGGCTGGAGGAATTACTGGAGTTGAGAGGCAAAGTTCTTCAAGGTCCAGGGCCTGTAGGTGGTGAGACAAGGAGGAGGTGTGAGGCATTGGTCAGGGATGTGTCAGGTTAATTACTTCTGAGCCAGCTCTCAATCAGCAGGTCTATGGTTATGAATGAGGCAAGAGATGGATGGGCTCTGCTGGAGATGATGGATCAATTCCTTCCTTAAAGGCACAGACTTTCTCTCAGAGCTATTGCAAGAGTCAGGGGGTATGGGAAGATTTCATCTAGCAAGGATTGCTCAAAAATCTTTGGGAGGGAAAATGAGAAAGATGGGACAGAGAGGTTCCTCAGCCTATAATCTTCCCTTTCCAAAATTAGTGAGCCAGTAGAGAAAGGATTGACTCCAAGGATATTGGTTCAAATCCCACCTGTGAGGATGACCTGGTCTCCTAATATTTTGCCATCCTCATCTACATTCTCATGCATGACCATAGACTTATGGGAGTTAGAGCTGTCAGTCAGCCAATCAGTTGATAGACATTTATTAAACGAATGAATGAATAAATAAAGCATTTATTAAGCACTTACTGTGTATAGCTAGGTGGCACAGTGGATAGAGCACTGGGATTAAAGTCAGGAACTCACCTTCCTGAGTTCAAATCTGGCCTCAGACACTTACTAGCTGTGTGTCCCCAGGTAAGTCACTTAATCCTGTTTGCCTCAGTTTCCTCATCTGCCAAAGGAGCTAGAGAAGGATATGGCAAAATGCTCTAACATCTTTGTCAAGCTGTGGCCCAAAATGGATCATGAGGAGTTGGACATGATTGAAATGACTGAACAGCAGAACTGTATGCCAGGTGCTACAGTAAGAGACCTCCAGACCATTTAGTCTGAACTCTTAATTTTACATATGGGGAAACTGAGGTCTCAAAGGGGGAAGTGACTTACCCAGGGTCCCACAGGGAGTAAGAATCAGAGCCCAATTCCTCTGACTCCTAAGTCCAGTAATTATAGGATCACGGACCTGGAAGGGATCTAAGAGGTCATCTAGTCCAAACTCTTATTTTACATATGAGGAAACTGAGGTCCCACAGGCTTAAGTACCTTGCCCAAAGCCACACAGGCAGTGAGAGTCAGAGTCAACATTTGAATCCAGGACTTCTGACTCACAAGCCCAGGATCTTTCCAGTATGCCATGGCTGCAGGAGGTTTTAAATTCTGCTTCCCTCTTATGTTGTCCTTAATGGAAACAATTCCCTTAAGAATCCCTGCCATGGACCAGCCCCACCCTCCCCCACCCACCTCCCACTGGAATAGTCCTGGGCTTTGTAAGGAGAAGCGGATTTGCTGGGAGTGGGACCTGCCTGTCCTGCTTCCTGCTC
>NW_020950758.1:8498267-8505721 GCF_900497805.2 Vombatus ursinus | reverse complement strand
CTGTGTCCATCTCGCTGGCCCCAGGAGCCCCCAGGAAGGGCTTGAGAAATGTCGGGCATCCGCTACAGGTGCAACATGGAGGTCCCTGGGGCAGCCTGTGCGCCAGCCCTCCGCAGAGCTCTGAAAGCCTCCTTCCTGGGACCCCGACTCCGTGGGTGGGAAGAGCCCTGTCCTTGTTGCCCCATGACGCCATCAACTTCCTGAGGAGGCCAAGCCGCCCGATATCCCTGGGAGGAAACTGAGGCCCAGAGGGAGAAATCAGGTCATCAATTAACAGGTAAACTTACTCTGTGCTGGCACCGTGCTAAGTGCTGAGGACACACAAGCTACAAGACAGTCCTGCCCTCGGGGCAGCTAGGTGGTACAGTGGATAGAGCATCAGCCCTGGAGTCAGGAGGACCTGAGTTCAAATCCAGCCTCAGACCAGACTTTTGACACTTACTAGCTGTGTGACCCTGGGCAAGTCACTTAACCCCAACTGCCTTGCCTAAAAAAATAAAAAATAAAATAAAATAAGACAGCCCTGCCCTCAAAGGGCTGACATTCCAATGGAGGAACAAAAGCACATGAAAGGGGATTGAGGGGAGGACCTGCGGCAAAACCAGAACACCAGGCCCAGCTGAGAGGGGAGGGCAGTGGAGCCCATCCCCCGAAGGGAGGCCCCAGAAGGATCCACCGCTGGCAGGGGCCGGCCTGGCAGAGGGCCGATGCTCCGCGGGGAGAAGGCAACTGAATGATGACAGGCAAGTCCAGAGAGAGCCAGGAGCAGGGCCAAGAGGGGGAGTGAGGGGGTTGCTCAAGATCTACATACGTGAACACGTCCAGCATACATGTGCAGTCAAGGCTGAGCGCCACTTCCCTGTCTCCAGCACTGAGCACAGGGCCCGGGCACGGAGGAGGGGCTTAGCAAATGCTGGCTACTAAGTCCCCTCTTCCCCCAGGGCCTCAGTTTTGCCATCCATAGCAGGAGAAGCCGCTCCTAGCTCTAACCCAGACGTGCACCTGGGGGCAGCCTTCTTCCCCACCTGAGGCCTCGATTTGCCATGAGGAGCAACCTTCACAGAATCCAGAACCGAGCGGCCCGTGGGCTCCATTCCTAACAGCAAAGAGTCCCCCATAGAACCTAGAGACCTCTGAGGAGGGGCACCCAGCCCCGCCCAAGGCAGGGGTCACCTGCTCCACGCTGGGACAGCTCTGCTGAGGGAGATTTCCCAAAGTCAAGCCAGGGAGCTCAGCAGCTAGAGCGGAAGAGGGAGAGCGTTCCGGGACTGGGGGACACCAGAGAGAATGGCCAGAGCCCGAAGAACAAGACTCATCACAGACAATGTGTAGTCAAGCAAAAGGAATTTCTGCTTCAGCCATGTCCTATCTCTCCCCCTCCCCGGGGAGGGAGAGAAAAACAGAGAGACAGAGAGAGAAAGAGGAGAGACAGAGAAACAGAGAGATAGAGAGAGACAGACAGACAGAGAGACAGAGACAGTCAGAGACAGAGAGAAGGAGAGAGGAGGAGAGACAGAGAGACAAAGATGAGAGAGAGAGAGGAGAGACAGACAAGACAGACAGAAGGAGAGAGGAGGAGAGACAGAGACAGAGAGAGACCAAGAGAGACCAAGAGAAGGCGAGAGAGAGAGTGAGAGCTCACCCAGTGAGGTCTGGTAAGGGCAGAGGACAGGGGACTATTGCCTCCTTATTCCTGGAAGGTCTGCCCCTCTGGCATGGACTTTTGGAAGTTACCACATCACACTGGGCTTGTGGGCACCTACAACCCTGGGATCTTTTTTCCAGTCCCTTGAGGGTCTAGCCGCGCTCCTCTGGCCTGTACTTGGGGGGCTGGTGTTTTGACGTCCTTACATTCATCCTTGTCAGATTCTGTCTCATCAGATTCGGCCCCATGCTCTTGCCTGTGAGATAGTGAGGGTGGGTCTTCCAGTCTTAATTAATCAATCCTGTACAATTAATCCTGGCTCTCCAGGAGGAGCCCTGGTGGGCTCTGAGGCTTGATGTCACCGGTGACCTGTGAGCAGGAGTGGTGAGCATCCCTCCCTTGTTTGGCCTGGCCTGACCTGGCCCGTCCTGGCCAACCCCTGCTTCTCCAGATGCCCAGAAAGGAACGTCCCACAGCCAGGCAGAGACAGAGCTGGAGCGTTTGGTCCCCCCCAGTCTGTGGACCGAGCAGAGCTGTGCAGAAGCTCCCCCTGAGTGCCCCCGTACTGGTCAGGCGGTCAGGGGCCTGGGAGCTCAGGCTGGCCATCGGGCTGTGGGCTCAACAAGGCACGAGCTCACCCCTCTCTCCCAGGATTTATTTGGCATTTTAAGGTAAAGCTCTCCCAAGGGAATGAGGCCCCCTGGGGCTGGTCTGGAAGTCGGGGCGCCTGGATTCAAGGTCCCCCTCTACCCTGGCTCTTTCTGAGCAGCTTGGGCAAATGTATTCCCTCGTCTGTGCCTGTTTCCTCATCTGTAGAATGGGGATTGGGATCCCTCCCCATCCTCTCTTCTGCCTTTGTGTCATGGAAATGTGTGGTCCTCGCAGGGATTGGAGGCTTCCTGCCACGCCCCACGGCAGCCAGCTGCCTACTCCCCCTCCAGAGATCCAGCCCTTCAAACCTGCTGAGAGCACCTGGGCAGCACTGCTGGGGGGCTGCCCTGAACAGGTGGTTTGTGCCACTGTCTCTCCTGCCTGGGGGCATCTGGGGAGCGTGTGCCGGGCTCAGGCAGGCAGAGAGGCCCCAGAAGGAAAGACTTATCCAGGGTGACACAGGCAGGCAGGGGCCCTCCCCCTCTCAGGGCAGGCTGCAGTCACCAGAATGCAGCTTTAGCAGGAACCCCGGTGAGGCTGCCCTACTCAACCCTATCCAGGGTGTCATTCTCCCCATTTTACAGATAAGGAAACTGAGGCCCAGAGTCACAGAGCTCCTACATATTGGAGCCAGGATTCAAACCCAGGTCTTCTAACTCCAGATCCAGCACTCTATGTTCTCTGCTGACTAGGCTTGACGTGCAAGCTGTGTGACCTTAGACAAGTCACTTGTCCAATGAGCCTGAGTTGTCTTATCTGAAAATTAATAATAATAATAGTTAGCATTTATATAATACCTACTTTGTGCTGGATACTGTGCCAAGCATTCTACAATTATTATCTCGTTTAATCCTCACAACAACCTTGGGAAGGAGGTACTGTTATTAACCCCATTTTACAGATGAGGAAACTGGGGCAGACAGCAGCTAAGTGATTTGCCCAGAGTCACAGGGCTAGTAAGAGTCTGAGGCCAAATCTGAACGCAGATCTTCCTGACTCCAGGCCCACTGCACCACTTAGCAATGAGGCAATAATCCTTGCAGCCATGCCTGCATCTCTGTAGAGTTCTTGGGAGGAAAGCTCTTCCCAGAGCTGGGAATCCTGTAGAGACTGGAGCCCTGGAGTCAGGGGCCATGGGCCCCAGGGCTCAGGAAACCAGGGAGCCAGGGCTGGAGGCCAAGCAGAGGTGCAGGGCAGGGCAGGACAGGGGTCCAGAAACTGGGCCTGTTATCCTCGTTCCGCTTTGCTGTGCTCTCCCGGCCCCAGACCTTGGGAACCCCGCGTCCCCAGTGAGGCTGGGCCAAGGCCAACTGGAGCCCCGGAGAGAGGGGAGGAGTCGCTGGCCTGAGCCTGGGCTGAGCCAACCAGCCCTGGCCTCCAGCCCCCCCCCCCAGGTTTGTTTTTCTTGCCTGTTGCCGTGAAGGAGCCCGTGTCCCAGCTGGGAGAGTGCTGCCTCTCTCGGCGCCAAAACAGTAGCCTCCTTTGCAAAAGGACCTTTTGGATGTCCCTGAACCGTGGAAGGCATCTTATTCATGTGTGGGGCATGCACACATGTACGTGCTTTCATGCACGCGCACGAGCGCAAGCACACACACACACACATAATGGGGTGGGGGGCAGTTAACAGTCATTCAGACCTTTCCCCTGGGGACGTGAACTCTCGAATAGAATCATAAGCTGCTGACCTGGAGCAGCTCTTGGACATTATCAAGGCCCAAGTGTTTATTTTACAAATTGGGAGACTGAGGCCCAGATTGGGTAAGGACCTGGACAAGGCCATGTAGTACAGAACTGGAGTTTGCTCTTCCCACTGCCCTAGCCTGCCTGTGGCATGGACGCACACACTGTCTGGAAGGAAGGCTGTCTGACATCAACTCATCCAAGAGAGAAAGGGAAACTGGGCTTCTCAGTACCTGTGGCAGGAGAGCCTTTGAGTGTTGGCCTAGCCAGTGCTCACTGCCCCTGGGTAGGCCAGCTGAGGAGCAGTAGAGTGTGTGTGTGTGTGTGTGTGTGTGTGTGTGTGTGTGTGTGTGTGTGAGAGGCATGTGTGTGGTGTATGGTATGTGGTGTCTGTGTGGCAGTTGGTATGTGTCACGGGTGGTGGCGAATATGGTGTGTGTGCCATGTACGGTGTGGTGAATACATGTATGTGTTTGTGTGTGGTATGGGTGGGAGGGATGTAGATGGAGAGAAGCCTGGCCTCGGAGCCAAAACACCTGGGTTGAGCCCTGTTCTTACAGATATTTTCTGGTGACCCCCGGCTGGCCCCTTCACCCCTGGACCTAGGAAGAGGTGGGGAAGCACTTCTCTGTAACGTGGCCAGAGAGCAGTGACCAGGCTGGAGATGGACCTCGGACCTCTGGGGATTTTGCCTCTGGCCCTAGTGCTGGCTCTCAGCATGCCTTGGGGGCCGTATACCCAGGGGCCTGCAGGCACTTCATCTCCACCTCATGGAATTCCTCTCTTCCTTCAAAGCTCAGCTCTGGGGTCACCTGCTGTAGGAGTCCTTTCCTGACTCCCCTGGCCCATCCCAGCTGCTACCTTTTTGGAAGATGGGCACTCTTGCCCTTCTCCAAGACTGCGGCACCTCCCTGATGTGCCGTGATCTTTCAGGGGTCCCTGACGGGGCTCAACAGTCACAGCAGTCATAGAGCATCTCAGCTGGGGGAGGGGGAACCCAAACTTGTCAAAGGCAGTAAGAGGGGCTCCCTTCCCATCTCCTTGGTTGACAGTGGGGTAGCATCCGTTAACTGAGAAACTACCTGATGTCCTGAAGAACAGGCAGTGAAACCTACCTCTCCCCTCATGGCAGAGGTGGGGGGCTACTAGGACAGAGTACTGAATACATTGTCAGATAGAGTCACTATAGTGGATGTATTTTCTTCATTGTTTTTTCTCATCATAAGGGAGGGTTTGGTGTATTTAAATGCATACATACACACACACACATATATGTGTATATAAAATACTGGATTAGAAAAAGACCCCCTGTCTACAGTGATGTGTTCAAATTAATTTGTATTTTATTTGTCTCCTCTGGAGCATCTACTTACATTTGGAAAAGAGTCATCTGCTGATGTGGCGGACGTCACGTTTATTCCGTCAACAGAAGGTCTGTCTCCTTGTTCATTACACTGATGCACTGCAGACGATGGGCCCCTTGTATAACTCTGAGCCCCCAGCTTGGAAACCTGGTTCATCCCTTCCAGATCCAGCTTCCTGTGTTCTCCGAGAAGTCATTTTGCCTTGTTTGGCCTGGTGGAGGCTTTTATTGGTGTCTTTTGGCTTTGATTTTTGGAAAGTTCTGAAATCTCAAGGTTTGTGAAATGGTCCTCGCTCTGTCTGACACCCCGCTGCCCCACCCCTGTGCCCAGGCTGGTCAAATGAGGACTTGGGTTAAAAGACTGAGGACAATGGGCAGGGACTGGCTCAGAAAGAGGCTTCTTTCTTTGGTTTCTAGCTTGGCCTGGAAGGCTGAGCCAATGGGACCTTTCTCCCCACTCATTCCATTTAATTGGACAGACATTTTTTAAAGGCGCCTCCTTGCCCAAGGCCCCATTTGAGGGGCTGGGAATGCAGAGCTAGACCTCACACAAAATGGGTCCAATGACATGGATGATGACTGCCAGATGGGGATCAGAGGTGATCTGCCCTAGGCTTGGCATGGATGGTGAAGGTGGCACCAGAATCATTCTGACTTCCACCTGCTCCCAAAGAGCCCAGCTCTTTGAGGCCAATCCTATGCCTTCTTCAAGCTTGGGGGTCCGTTCTGAGCACGGCCATTTAGGAAGGACGTTGACCAGCTGGAGAAGGGTCCGAGAAGGGTGACCAGGATGGTGAAGGGCCCAGGGGCCACGTCATGCCGGGATCCAGTGAAGGAATTAGTGGGGAGAAGTGGTAGCTGTGCTGAAATGTCACCTCAGCTTTCTTCTGCTTGTCTCCTAAAGGCAGAAGCCGCAGGAATCAGCGGAAGACACAAAGGTAGATTTCAGGAAAGACTTCTGAACCAGCACAACCATCCCAGTGTGGAGCAGGCCGCCTCTTGGGGGAGTCTTCAAAAAAATGTTGGAACTCGGAGAGGACATGCTCTTTTATGGGTGGGTTGGAGCAGAGACTCCCAGGTCCTTCTGAGGGAGAAGCTGTGATGCTGAGGCCAAATCCGACCTCTGCCGTGAAGCACCACCACCCAGCCCCCACACTGCGCCCACACAACATCAGCTCAAGAAAGGGCCTTGAGACCTTGCACACTTCTCTCTCTGCCCACGACCCCCTACTCTGAGACAAGTGCAATTCAACGGTGCCCACTCTCACAGACGCAGGGGCCACTGTGGCCAGATATCGTAGTTCCAGGAAGCCCCGTCAGCCTCTCTCTCCTTCAGTCTCTGCATCACATGATTGCCACGTTAAATCAAGGATTAAGTTGCTCTTTACTTGCTGACTCTTGATTGATTTTTCCACTGAGTCAGTGAGTCAGTGGCTGAGGTCAAAGGGTCTGTCATGGTCTCAAGGGGCAAACATGTGGCCAACTGACAAGTTTGATGACCTTTTCTAAGCTCTCCTGTTGGTGCCATGGAGTGACAGAAAGAGCTCATCACACAGAGGGGATCCAGGCAGGGCTCGGGTCAGAATTCATACATTCATTGTTCATTAATCTGCTAATTTAGTCATTCAGTCATTCATTTGATCAATCATTCATTCAAATCCATCATCACTGAGCAGCATCCAAGCACAGACCTACTAAATTTTAGAACAATCCAATGTTCTCTGTCTCCGCTTCTGTCCCAAACAACTGGAACATATGTTCATCCTGTGGTATTATCAGCCTCTCCCCTGGGAGCTAGTCTTTGAGTCAGAAGGCCCATCTGTTGTCCATAATTCTTAGTACGTGACCCACCCAGAATCTATTCCAATGAAAAACTGGGATAAAAATAAGTCTGAACCACTACACCACTGCACCACCACAGATGCAAAGGAGGTATAGAAGGCATCTCCTCCAACCCCCTAATTTCTTCAGAGTCCCAAAGAAGGGAAGGGATTTGTCCAAGGTCACCTGTGCAAGTTACAGATGAATATATGCATCCATGTTTGCATCCATCCAATTATCCATCTAGCCTTCCATTCATCCATCTATCCATCCACCCAGCCAGCCAGCCAGCCA
>NW_020950758.1:8464848-8498257 GCF_900497805.2 Vombatus ursinus | reverse complement strand
TCCATCCATCCATCCATCCATCCAGCCAGCCAGCCAGCCAGCCAGCCAGCCAGCCTTCCACTCACTCATCCATCTATCCTTCCATTCATCCATCCATCCTTCCATCCATCCATCCATCCATCCACCCACCCAGCCAGCCAGCCAGCCAGCCTTCCATTCATTCATCCTTCTATCCATCCATCCATCCATCTAGTCTTCCATCCATCCAACCATCCATCGAGCTTTCCATTCATTCAGCCAGCCAGCCAGCCTTCCATTCACTCATCCATCCATCCTTCCATTCATTCATCTATCCATCTAGCCTTCCATTCATCCATCCATCTATCCATCCACCCAGCCAACCAGCCAGCCTCCCACTCACTCATCCATCTATCCTTCCATTCATCCATCTATCCATCTATCCAACCACTGAATGGACAGGCATTTATTAAGTTCTCCCTGTGTTTAGCACACTTGAGCTGAGCCCTAGGGAAGATATAAGATCTGGACCCTGCCTTTAAGGGAGCTCACAGTTTAGATATAGTGAGAATCATAATAAAGGCAAAGAGGAATGAGTGGGAAGGAACACAGAAGAGGGAGCAATGAATTCCAATTGAGGGCTTCAGGGAGGGCTTCCTGGAGGGGAAAAAATGAGAACTCCACAGGGTTTACCAGCAGGATAGTTCATCCATCTCTAAGTAGGCAGCATTTAATTCCATCCAAAGTAAAATACAAGCAAAGCTTAGAGAAATGCAAGATGCTTGGCTCAGTAAGAAGGCAGATGAGATTCAGTTTCATGCTGATAGTAATCCAAGTTGCTTTTATGATGCCCTGGAGGCTATTTCTGGGCCAAAGACCTTTGGTGAATC
This sequence comes from Vombatus ursinus, assembly GCF_900497805.2. Classification (NCBI taxonomy): domain Eukaryota; kingdom Metazoa; phylum Chordata; class Mammalia; order Diprotodontia; family Vombatidae; genus Vombatus; species Vombatus ursinus. The sequence continues at coordinate 8,497,409 of NW_020950758.1, read as the reverse complement.
TCAACTACTCCGTGCTGCTGGAGCCACATTGATTAGTGATAAGGACATGATTCTGGAGAGATGGGCTGAGCACTTCCACAGTGTTCTCACCAGACCATCATCAATCAATGCTGAAGCCTCTGACAGTTTACCTCAGGTTGAAGTCAGTCCCTCCCTAGCTGAACTTTCAACTGAAGGAGAAGTTTTGAATGCCGCTAGGCTCCTTTTGTGCGGCAAAGCACCTGTGCTGATTCTATTCCTGCTGAGATTTACAAGGCAAGGGGTCCATGGCTCATACAAAAGCTGGCTGAGGTTTTCCAGGTTATGTGGCAAGAGGAGGTTATCCCCCAGGAGTTCAAGGATGCCTCCATCGTCCACCTCTATAAAGGAAAGGGAAATAGGTTGTCCTGTTACAATTACGGGTGGGGTCTTTCTCTTAGTCGTTGCTAAAAGGATTCCTGCCAAAGTCCTCCTTAATAGGCTGATCCTTCACTTGGAAGATGGTCATCTACCTGAGAGCCAGTGTGGCTTCAGAGAGGGCTGAAGAATGGTCGATACGGTGTTTGAAGCTTGAAAACTCCAGGAGAAGTGCCAGGAGCAGAACAAAGGTGTGTACACAATGTTTGTAGATCTGACCAAGGCCTTGGATACTGCCAGTCACGAGGGCTTATGAAAAATTTTGTCAAAATTTGGTTGCCCAGAGAAGTTCATCAGCATTGTACATCAATTTTATGATGTCATGCTTACCCGAATTCTGGATAATGGATGATGTTCTCAAGATTTCACAGTGGAACTCCCAATGGAGTTCCAAATTCTCTCCCTCCCTCCAGTCCCTCCCCCATCCACTGAGAAGTCAAGTAATAGGACAGCAATTATACGTGTGAAGTCGTGCAAAATCGATTTCCATGTTAGCCACGTCACAAAAAAGCAAGAAATACAGAAAGTGAGAAAATTGAACTTCACCGGCATTGGACAGCATTTTTTATCATAAGCCCCTTGGATCATAAGCCTTGATTGGAGCAGCAAAGTCTTTCACAGGCTATCATCCTCACGATACTGCTGTAACTGTGCGGTGTTTTTTTCACTTCACTTTGCATCAGTTCATGTAAGTCTTCCCAGGCTTTTCTAAAACCATCCTGCTCACTAGCTGTGGGACGCTGGGAAAGTCACTTCATCTGTCTGCCTTGGCCTCCCCATCTGTAAAATGGGGATAATAATAGCACCTATGACAGGGCTGTTGGGAAGATCAATGAAATAATAATTGTGAAGAGCTTGGCATGGTGCCTGGAACATAGGAAGCGCTATAGAAATGTTCATTGTTATTAGTATCCCCTCTAGGTAATGGTGCCCCCTTGCAATTACTTTTTTAAAACTTCTTGTATTTTGTACTTACTTATGGATGTTTACACATTGTTTTGCCCAACAGAATGTAAGCTTCTCAAAGGACAGAGACTTTCATTTTTGTTCCTAGACTCCCAGCCCCCAGCCCAGTGCTTCATAAATGCTAGAGGAATGAATGAATGAATAACCAGCGTCACATGGTGGCCCCTAGTACACACTTAGTCCAGAGGTTCATCCTCTCCACCCAGGGTCTGGGTCTCCTTGAAGTTAGTGTGGAATCGTGATGCTCAGGGGTGGGAGGGGGAGGGGGAGGTGTCGACAGTAAGTGACTAGTGAATTGTTCTGCCAAACAACCCATTCAACAAACACTGACTAAGTGTGTACCAGGCACTAGAGCTAGGCAGATGGGGAAACTGAGGCCCAGAGAGGAGAAGTAACCTACCCAAGGTCATACAGCCTAGTAAGAGGCCAAACGGGGCAGAGCCCAGCCAGCCTGCTTCCCCACCCTGTGCTCTCTCCACCACACCACACTGTTATTTTACAGATGGGGAAACTGAGGCTCGGAGCAGTGACGGGTCTAGCCCAAGGTGCCTCAGCGCCTCATGGCACAGGTCAGCACCCTATCCACCCACCCCACACTTGATCCCTCCCTGATCCATGACCTCTACTGCGCTGGCTCCCGGTGGTGAACAGAAGGACTCCCGGCGGGTGACTGAGCCCCCCAGGGAGTGCACCCAGGACAAGGGCTCCTTGTTCCCATCTGGGAGCCTGTGCGTCAGCCAGCTGGGCCGGCAGAATTCAGCCAGATCAGCCTGATGTCATGTCTCAGCCATCTCCATTGACAGGGGCTGCCCGCGAGGCAAGACCCCAGCTGCACCAGCCCTTGGCAGACTGGGGGATCGGGGGCCCAGGAGAGTGGTGGGGAAGGCCGGCTTCCTACGCGTGTGGAGGAAGCAGGTCCCAGGGCACTTTGGGTGTGAAGGACTGCGGAGACCCTCCCATCCTCCTCCTTCGAAGGAGACTGAGGCCCAGAGAGGCTGAGGGGCCCCTGGCCTGAGGCTAAAGCAGGGATGCCAAGGTCAGGGCTTTGGTTCCAAGCTTCACAGAGCTTCCACTATAAACCCCGAGAAGGAAATGGCAAAACTCCAGGGCGACTGCCCACAGCAAAGCCCAGAACCAGCTGATGCCCCTCTCTGACCACATTTCACTCAGAAAGTGGGAGTCATTTATAAGATTGAAAACAGACCCCTGCCCGAGGGCCCCTGCCCACTGGACTCCCTCTCTCCATCCCCACACACGGAGCACACAGCTCTCCTTTGGCCTTCAGGGTGTCCCTGAGGGGGTCAGGGTTATTTTCTAAGGCTTTTTTTCTGGAATGCCCTCCCCCAATGCCTTCTTACCAGTGAGAGCACTCCAGCTCGGTAGGCAATGAACCTCAAACAAAGCTGATGGCCTGGGTGACCTTGAGCAGGTCCTTCCCCCTGGCTGGGCCTCAGTTTCCTCGTTTACAAAATGGTAGCCCCTAAGATTCCTCCAAACCCTACAGCCTGACGTGTCTGCCCTGAATGTTTCTTGTATTTGGGTGATTTACAGAAAAGGAACACTGGTGTTTTTTATGTCTAAGCCAGGCATGAAACAGGAAAAAACAGCTGGATACATCATTACCTCGAGACTCCCCCTCCAGCAGCTGAGGGCCTGACCTTTTCCAGGAAGGAAGGGCTGGGACCCAGCTGATCTGTCCTCCCTGGGCCACGAGGGGGCAGTCAGGGGCAGCTGTCCTGCTAAAGCAGGGAGAAGGAAGCCAGGCCAGGGGAGGTCTGGGGGTGCTGGGGGAACCCAGGAGAGGTGACGGTGACCCCCTTTTCTTTCTGTTGGGCTGGAGGCTGGAAGATCTTTCCAAGGTCTCATCTGCTGCCCAGAGATCATTAGACAGGGTAAAGAAACCGTTCCTCACAATTGGAGCCATCCCAGAGTGAAATGGGCTTCCTTGGGAGGATTTGGAGTTCGCCTCCCTGGAGGCCCCCAGCAGAGGCTTGCCCAGGATGTCGGAGAAGGGAGTCTGGTTTGGGCACAGGTTGGAGGGCAGACCCCCAGAGGAGTCGCAGTGCGGATTCTCGGTGACCCAGTGGAGATGGTAGGAGCCTCAGACGGACCCCCATCCACATAGGAAGGTCATCTCTGCCATCCCTGACCAGTGGCGCTCTAGGCTCTGCCTGGAGACCTTCAGTGCTATGGAAACCATCCCCCAGGGCACCTCATCTCCTTCTGGGCAGCCTTGGCACTTGTGGCCTCTGGCTGGCATTAGGCTTTCAGTCTCAGCCCTAGCATGAGTTTCCTGTTTGGCCTATCAGTCAGTCAGTCAGTCAATAAACATTGATGAGGCACCTATTATGTGCAGGGCCCTGGGCTAAGTACTGGGGATACAAAGAAAGGCAAAAGCCAGCGCCTGCCCTCGAGGAGCTCCTAGTCTAAGAGGGGAGACAACCCACAGAAAAAGGCAGGAAAAGGGGGGGAGGATAAACCTTGGCCAAATCCCTTCCTCCCTCTGGGTCTGGCTTCCCCCTTTGCAGAATTAGGGGGTTTGGGTCACATGGTTCAAAGGCTTTTCCTGACCCACAGTCCCTGAGGAAAACACCATCCCCACTTTACCACACCCCACCCCCAACGCCAGCTCAGTATCCAAGCTGGAATGAGAAAGGCTCCATGGCAGAGAGTAGAGGAGGCATCAACAGTGTGTGTTCATATGTGCGAGCACATGTGTGTGCACATGTGTGTGTGTGAGTGTGTGTATGGGGAGGGGTTTGTAGTGATGAGGTGGCACAGGAAGGGGGTATGGCCAGCAAAGAGTGGGGAGGTGGTCTCGCCAGGCAGCTCTGGCCGCTAGGTTGTGCCGCCCTGGTCGCCCGCGTGCCCCCCTGGATGTCTCCCCTACATGCCTGCCCCGCCTTGTGGGAATGGGCACAGTATAGTTGGGGGGGAGCATGCCCCAGGTTCTGGTGATCCTTTGTTTCCTATGTATTTCCTTAAATGCTTTGGCTGGTGTCGTGGGGGTGGGATTGGAGCCCAGCCAGTGGAGGGCTACAGCGTCCATGGGCACCATGCCTGGAACGTGCTCACTCATGCTCAGTGATGGGAATGATGGTGCCCCCACTGCCGAGCCCCAGTGGCTGGTTGGGAAGAAGAATTCTGGGCAAACCGGGCAGCTTTCAGGTTCAGCAGCTGATCCCAGGCCCCCCAGGCCCCCCAGGCCCCAGAGCCACACATATGGGGTGGGCTTCCTTTGGGTCTGTCTTTCCCAGAGGGCTCCCGGCCCAGCTGGGGAAGATAAGCGTTTGTTTAGAGGGGAAATTAAAACAGAAAGTGAGCTCAGAGTCTGCAAAGGTCCCGGGGGCTGCCCATGCGTGGGGTGTGCTCCACAGGCCCGGAAGCCCCAGATGACTCATGCAGGAAGGGCAGTGATGCTGCTGGGATTGTCCAGTCTCCAGATGTGTGCCATAATTAGGGGGAATCTCATCAGGGATGGGGAAATTCCTCCGGTCCCCTCCACTCAGAGGCTGGGGGGAGGGGGGAGGGGGAGGGGGGAGGTTGGTGGCCCTGGGTGTCTGGAGGCCAGGCAGGGCCAATGTGAAGACGAATGAGGCTTGTAGAGCCCCTCCCCACTGCAGTGCTATCTCGGGAGGAAGGGGCTCCCCAGGCTGGAAGCCATGGATGGAAAAAGCCCCATTTTCTCCATCACCGTAGAACCAAACTGACTTCTTTCTTAGGGGTGTGTCCCCCACTTTAGGGTCTCCTCGTTTCCCACACAGTTGTTCCTCAGAATCCTATAGTGAAGTCAGGAAACCTGGGACCTCGTCAATGGTCTAGGGGCCCCTTACTCCCATTTCACAGATAGGGGCAGAGCTGGCGGCTTGTAGGATAAGTGTTAGGGTCCTTAGACATCAATTACCTTGTCCTGACCCTTCATTTCATGGCCCCAGAGAAGATATGTGACCTGCCCATGCTCACCCAGGTATGATGGGAGCGAGGCACAAGTAGAGACGGGCCCTGGTGAAGAGGAGGCAGGAAGGGAGGGGGGCCGTGGGGAAGGGTGCCAAGAGGCTGTGGGATGAAAGGGAGAAGAGGGGACTTCAAGTTGGTAGCCTCCGTTTTCTCCATCAAGGAGGTGGCTAGGGCCTCAGTGGAGAGGGAGAAAGGGGCCTGGTGGGGCTTGAGGAAGAGTGTGGTGATTGCCAACAGGGGCCAAGTTGACGTGGCTGATATAACTCTGTAGTCTTCCTGGTGGGGGCTTGAATGGCTTAATTCTGCCCCTCTCAGCAGGTCACAAGAAGCACCAGGGAAAGGAGGGAGTCACTCAGAACCAGGTCTGCCAAGGCATGGGTGATGATGGAGGCAGGGAGGGGATAGAGCTCATCAGTGGCTTGGCCTGAAACCTTCCTGTGGAGGTCAGATCTGTAGAGCCCACACTCCCCTGGCATCTGGTCCGGACCCTCTTTCTACAAATAAGGGACCATGAGGAAACTGAGGCTGAGAGACCACAGGATCATAGGTCCATGAGAAGGGGCCCTTATTCCAGAGAGATAACCCTGGCCCCAGACGAAGATGGTGAGCCCTCTGGGCCCCACGGGGGCAGGGCCTGTGGATGAGAAATGAAACTTGGCTGGTGGGCAGGTCCTCCCAGGCTTGCCTCAGATGAGAAACTGAAACCTGCAGGCCCCTGCCCCGGCCTCTCTTACTCCCTCCATCCATCATCCAGGCTCCAGCCCGTCCCCCTCCTTATGATGGCTGAGCCCAGAGAGGCCAAGGATGGCCTCAGCAGTCTGGGAGGGAGCGGCGTGCCTGGCACTTTCTGCTGCCGGGGATGTCCCTGCCTGGTTTCCTCTGGAATTTTAGGTTGGAGTCCAGGGCCACACCATTGTCTAGAGGCGGAGATAAGCAGGGTGGGTGAAATCCTGGACAACACATGGTCCAGATGGAGATGAGCTTTGGCTGGGAGAGCAAGGCCCAGTGAGAAGCCAGTCCGGCAGACTTGGAGCTGTGCCTCACCCTGAGGGGAAAAGTCAGTGAAGATCCTGGTGCGGAAGGCCTGGGGGAGCTGAGCAAGCCCCCTTGCCTGACTCTCTGGACTTTCCTCATCTGTAAAATGGGCAGAAGACTCCCTGCACTCCTTCCTCACCTTACAGGGCTGGTGCCCTGGGCCTGAGCTTGTCATCTCTGTCTGGACTGTGAAGACTCACTGGGCCCCGGCCTCCCCGCCTCCAGGTGCTCCCTGTCTCCTTCTGCTTCTCTGTCCTCAGCCTCAATGCTGCAGCAGCCTCCCTTCCTGGTTCAGGGAGCCCAAGGGCTCCTCCCTGGATTCCCAGGCTCACCACCCTGGTCTCATGGGTCTGAGGGGGAAGGGGCCTCAGGCTGAGCCGGCCCTCAATAAGAATGCCCCCCGCAGTATCCCCCCAGGCTCTGCTCCAGGCCCCAAGTGAGGGGAAGCCCACTGAGAGAGGGTGGCCTTGTTAGCAAGGCTGTCCTGACAGCAAGATGGCACCCCACCTTCCACTGCCAATCCTCATAATCAAACAGCCCAGGTCTGCCCATCATCAGAATAACACTAGCTAGTGTGTATAAATCACTTGAAGGTTTGCTAAGTACTTAATAAGGGAATTCATTCAATCTTTACAATCCTGGTGGGGCTTTATCCCCATTTTACCGATGAGGAAACTGAGGCAGACAGTGGTGAAGTGGCTTTTCTAGGGTCACACCGCTGCTATGTGTCAGAGGCAGAGGATTATGTCTGAGGTCTATGCTGACCCCAAGCCCAGCGCTCCATCCACTGCACCCCAACTCCCAAAGACAAACCCGGCCCTTGGGGTTCCTGAAGGTTGCTGACCTTTCCTCCCTGACCTTTGTCTTCTCCAGGCTCAAGGTCCTGGGCTCCTTCCACTGTTCTTCCCGCAGTGTGGGCTCAAGGCCCTTTACCCAGACGGCTTGGTTCCGAGCCTGAGGTCCTGGGTTCAAATCGAAGTTTCATCTTCATGACCTTGGGTAAGTCACTCAACTCAAGTCTTTAATTGTAGAGGACTGAGCAGCTTCAGAGGCCCCTGTGAGCTCTAAATGGCTGAGTCTATGGCCCCCGAGGGCTGACGGACACACAGAGGAGGATGTCTACACCTCCTAGAGAGGCTGAATGCAGGGAAGGTTGGCAGGTTAGGGCGGTGGAGGCAGGGCACAGTCTGCCTTGTGCATATGTGCATGTGCATTGTGTTTATGTGTGTCTGTGTTTGTATGTATGGTGCGTGTGTGTCAATGGGTGTGTTTGGGTGTGTTTGTGTTTGTGTGTATGTGTATATTGCTTATATTTATATGTGTGTGAGTGGGTGTGCACATACATGAGTATGTACGTAGGTATTGTGGGTGGACGTGCACATGTGTGAGTGTGTATGTAGGTATTGTGAGTGGGTGTGCAGACTCATGGATGTGTGCACAAGTGTATCTGCACATGTCTGTGTGCACACATCTGTGTGTGGGCAGGCATCGTCCTGAGCTCCCAGGCAGGACCACAGTCAGACTGGGTAGGGCTGGGAGGGGGTCTGAGCCTCTGGCTTTTTTGTCCCTGGTGTTGATGCCAGGAATCAGGCGTTGGCCCATTTTCCTGGCGGGGGGATGGGGCTGCCCAGTCTGACTCCTCAGAGCCATCTGCAGACCAGAGCAGACCAGACAACAGGAAATGGGGCGGGGCGGGGGGGATGCCCCGCGGGGGTCCCTGCCTGCTTTCCTCATGTTCTTAGAAAGAGCCTGAAGCCTGTGCACACTCACCCACACCCACACTCCCACATTCCCTCATGCACAGACTCACGACATACACACCCATTCCCCCCCACACTCACATACACACAACAGGCGGATTGGCAGAGACAGACACACACTTACAACACACGACAGACAGACAGACAGAGACTAAACCTCAGCCCCAGACTGTGGGAGGTCAGAGCAGGGAGCTAGCCCCAAAAAGGGAACAGTGGAGGAAATGTGCCAAAGAAAGCTGGTGCTCTGTGCGTGTGCGTGTGTGTGTGCTTGTACACACCTGGGGGGGCTGACCTTGGAGGCTGGAGGTGGGGGGCAGGAGGGGGGCCACACTGCTGTGGGGAGACACAAACATCTACGCCCTTAGGGAGCGAAGGGGGAGGCCAGAAAAAGGACAAAATTCACCCCCTGAGGGTCCCCTGAGCCCCTGCTCATGCCCTCTTGGAGAGATGGGGTACCAGGCCTCTTCTCCCCATTTCACAGAGAGCAGCAGCAGACCAGAAAGGTCAAGGTGCCAGTCACCAGGTGCCCAGTGGGAGGCAGGCAAAGGCCCCCTAGGGAGTAGAGATGAAGCTGGGGGCAGAGAGCTGGGAGGAAGGAAGGAGGGAGGGAAGGAAGAGAAGAAAGGAGGGAAGGAGGAAGAGAAGAAAGAAAGAGGGAAGGAAAGAAGGAAAGAAGGAGGGAAGGAAGGAGGGAGTGAAGCAGAGCTTGTGGGATTCGAAGATGACCCCAAGTCTGGAAGACAATAAGAGAAGCAGCCTGGCCCCGGGCTTGAAAGGCCAGGAGGACCGTGGGGTGCGGGCTGCCCCAGCGCCCTGACACCCTGCATTGGGAGGCGCTCCCCTGGCAGGTTCTGCACCTCCACCATCACCGGGACAGCCCCTCCCCCCATCCAGCCCCAAGAGCATCACGGAGGTGCAGCCTCCAGAACCAGAGTACCAACACACCCCTTGTCCTGTGGTCCGACTGCAACGTGCCTGGAGTTTGGGGAGGGAGGTGGTGAGCTGGCCATCCTGGACGGCACGCAGGCCGAGTCTAGCCATCCACACTGTTGAGGGCTCATGATCAGAGGTGTGCTGGACGCTCAGAGCACAGACTGCATTTTTTAAATCCTGAGACTTCAGGACACAAGTCGGAAAGGAGCCTTCATTTCCTGCTGCCCAGGAGCGTGTTTGGAGCATAGAGCCTGCAGTGCTGGGGCCCAGGGAGGGACAGCTGACCCGGGGCCACAGGTGCCTCCCCTTGCCACCACATGCCCCCCAGAGAACACCATGGATTTACAGCAGGCATCCCGCCCCGCCCGCTCCCCCTGTCGGGCCGCTGGAATGTGACTTCTGCCCCAGGATAGGCCCTGCTTATTTATGGCTGCTAGGCCCAGCAGAGAATGGCCGCTTCAAGTCCAGACAAAAGCAGGGCACAGGAACAATTGCCCCAGTGCCAGGAAGATCACTTCCCAGCCTCATTGTCTGCCTCTGGCCAGAGGAAGCAGTGGGCTCTAGGGCCGTGGTCTTCTCTGGGGCCTGGACCCCAGCCCTGGATGTGGAGGCAGGGGGCTGGGCACTCACCTTGATCACCTGGGTGACTTTGGCCAAGGCCTTTCCTTCTCTGTAGCATGGGAGGGCTCAGGCTCCCTGGAATCCCAGAGCCGGCTGGCCAGGCTCTGCCCTCCCTCTATGTCCACCCTCCACACAATGCCAGATCTCCTTCCTCCCATATCTGTCCCTGCCACCCTCCAAAGGTGTCGCTGCCCAGGGTGTAAGTGGCTTGAGGGAAGGATGATTTCTTTTTTGGTCTTTATTATCTACAGTGTGTGGCAAACAGTAGGTGCTTAAAAACACTTGGTGGCCAGTGGTTACTTCCCAGCATCCAAAGCCCCACAGGACCTGCTGGCCGCCATCTTTCTCGGCCTCCCACCATCCTCCAAACTGCATCTTGGAGAGGGCGTCTCCCCTGCACATTGGTGCACAGCTAGTCAGGGTCAAGTGAGAGACTCGAACACAGGTCTCCAGCTTCCTCGCCCAGGGACTTCCTCTTACCCTGGGCCACTCCCAGCCTGCCAGGGCCATGGGTGGTCCAAGGTGCTGGAAGGAGCCCTGGCACCATGTCCCTGGGTCAGCAGCCTGCCTTGCTCCGTCCACTCCACCAACATGGAATCAGCAACAATTTGACCACCCCAGGCACAGCCCCCCAGGCCTCGTCAGACCCAGGGGAGCTGGGAGCATTTCCCCAGCCTATGCCCAGCTGCGGCCCAGGGGCCTGGTCAGAGATCAGGCCTGGCTTTGTGCCCAGGGCCCTGCCTCTGGGGCCTCTGGCAGCCTGGGCCACAGCCCAACATGCCTTAGGAGGAAGGGGCCTCAGGCCCATTTCCAGACCTCCTCCTTCCTGGGATTTTTGTTGATGTTTAGACAGATATTTCTGTTTAAGAAACCAGGCAGGCTCCTGAGCGTGGGAATGGGTTCTGCCTTTCTTCCTCCCGCCCTCCCCCTAACACCAGGAGGGATCCCGAGGACCTGGGGAATTCCTGTCCCCGGAGGCCCACGTCTGGGAGCCCACTCCACAGATTCAGAGTTGTCAGGGCTCCAGCCTGCACCGACCTCTCTCGTTAACAAGCCGTGTGGCTTTGAGCTAATAACTAAGCCCGTGGGGAGAGGGGCCCAAGCACTCATGAAGCCCCTGTGAAATGCAGGCACTGTGCTAAGCACTTTGCAAGTGGCATCAACCCTAGGAAGGAGGTAGTGTTATTCCTCTCACTTTACAGTCGAGGAAACTGGCAGGCAGAGGTTAAGTGACTTTCCTGGGATCATGTATCAAGGAAGTCAAACCCGAACTCAGGTCCTCCTGAGCTCTGTCCAGGGTGCCACCAGCTGCCTCTGGGGAGGCCGTGGGAATTGATGAGATAGACCACCAAGCCAGTAAGTGATGGTCTTCTTTCCCCCAAAAGTCCCTTTTTTATAAGATTTTAGTGACATTCCCAAGGACCCACGATGGCAGACGCAGCACGTAGGTCTCCGGTGCAGACAGGGCAGGCCACAAAGTCCTCGGCCTTCTCTCGTCCTCCCCCAACCACACCTTCACCTGCAGACCGACTTGTTTGCTCTATGGGGGTGGAGGGGAGGCTGAATTTGGAACTCAAAATTTTAAAAATGAAAGGTAAAAATAATTTTTTGGATTTTAAAAAGAGCTAAGTGACTATTTCCATATCCATCACATTTGTAAACGTTTCAGACCTGAAAAGCTCTTCCCTCCTGGCCGTCTTCCCCAAGGTAGGAGATGATGTAAACACAGGGGTAGCCCTCATTTCACAGATGAGGATACTGAGTCACAGAGAGGAGACAAGCTTGCCTGGGGTCACATGAGGTAACGAGGGTCCGAGCTGGGGGCCCTCCCAGGCTCCGGGGGTTCCTTCTACTCTGCTGAATCACTCCTCACAGCCACTCGGGGAAGGATCCCAGGTGGGGAGGTCCCTGCTGGGATGAAATGGGTGGCAAACCTTCGAGGGCCCTGTGAATGCCGCCATCATCATCATCATTCTAGTCATTACGGTCACTCCAGATCAGAAACGCTGACTTGAGGAGGACGTGGGGTAGAATTTCCAAGGGCAGCAGTGAGGGGAATATTGGGGGCCGTCTCCTAAACCCCCCCCATGAAGCCCACCATGATCTCCCTGGTTTGGGAGTCAGAGGAGCTGCATTCAAATCTTGCTTCAGATACTATCTCTGGCCCCTTGGCCAAGTTGTCTGCCCCCCCCCCCGCCTCAGTTTCCTCCTCTGTAAAATGAAGGGCTCTAGCCATATGGTCCTGAGGTCTTTTCCAGTGTCTGGGATCCCACGATCCCTTCCCTTGCTCCCCCTAAGCTCCATTGATTTCTGGACCAGGCCCCAGGCACCCAGGGCAACAGCCCTTTGTTAGTGGAGGCTTTGAGAGATACGGCCTTGGAGGCAGAAGACCTGGGTTTGAACCCTGGTTTGGCTACTTTCTCACCTTAAGTCCCTCCCCCTCGGAGCTGCCTCACTTTCCCCCTCTATAAAACAAGGGGAGGGCCCCAGAGGTGGCCAAGCCCCTGACAGAGCTCTGACAGTGGGGGGTGCTGGGACATCTAGAGAATCATCTCCCCCATGGCGAGATGGCTGGGGTGGCCTGGAGCGGAGGCCCCTCTCCCGGAGAGAGGACACTGGCTCTGAATTAGTGACATCAGTCCTCAGCCACCAGGAAGCCACTGGTGAGGATTCCTGGGTACAGCACACAATGTCCTCCCTCGCAGAAGGACAAAGGGGAATTTCCCCTATTGTTCAGTCTGTCCCAGACCCTAGTGGAGAGGCTGGTCCAGATGGAGAAGAGGAAGGCAGGCGATCCAGCAGCGACTCCTCTGGCCTGGGGAGGGGGAGTCCCTGGTGTGGCCCCACCCCCACCCCAGCTGTGTGCCCCGGGGGGGAGGAGGGGGATGGGAAAGGTGAGGCAGCCCGAAGCCCTGACAACTTGGACTCAGAAGGCCGAACTATAAGTCTCTTCAAAGGGACCAGCCTCAGAGGCCTCTGAAACCCCCTCCAGCCTGAGTCCCGGGTTCAAAGGTTTCCCTCTTGGAGCCTTAATCAGGGTCTATTAAACCCCATTATCTGTCCTTCCTCAATCAACCCACCTTGCTGGGCACTGGGCACTGGGCATTGGGCGTGGGGTGCCAGGACCAAAGTGAAAGAGTCCCTGCCCGCAGGGGTCTTCCATTCTACTGGGAGAGACAACATTTGCATATATTAGTGTCTCCAAGATTGGTTCATTCTTGTCCGGCTCTCTATGGCCCATCTGGGGTTTTCTTGGTAAAGACACTGGAGTGGTTGGACATTTCCTTCTCCAGCTCATTTTACAGATGAGGAAACTGAGGCAAACATGCTGAAGAGACTCACCCAGGGTCACACAGCTAATAAGTGTCTGAAGCCAGATTCGAACTCAGGAAGAGGAGTCTTCCTGATTTCAGGCCCAGCGCTCTACCCACTGGACCACTTTGCTATCCACGATAAATACAAATAATTCTAAAGCTAGTTAAAGACGAGGTAGCTTGAGAGGGAAAGCAGAAGCAGTGGAGGGCAGTGTAGGTCTCTCCTCCTTGACACTCTCTTCTGTCTAGGTTTTCAGGACCCCCCCCAACACACACATACACATACACACACACATATATATAAATATACACACACACACACACACACACACACACACACACACACACACACACACTCTACTGGTTCTCCTCCCCCCTCTCTGACCGTTCCTCCTCTGTCCCCTTTGCCGGATCCTTGCCAGATCACGCCCTCTAACCACAGCTGACTCCAGGGTCCTGTCCTGGGCCCTCTGCTCTTCTCCCTCTGTCCCTGGGATCTCCCTAGGAGATCTCATCTGCTCCCACAGATTTACGTCTCCATGTCCCAATATCATCTGTGCAGACAAGATTTATTTGTCCAGCCTTAACTGATCTCCTGGCCTCCAGCCTCGAATCTCCACCTGCCTATTGGACATCTTGAACCACATGGGAACCAGTCCCAGAGGCATCTTCAGCTCACCATGTCCCAAACAGAACTCCTCCTCTTTCCCTCGGACCCCCTTCCCCTCTCCCAAGCTCCCAGCCCAGGAGTCTTCCTGGCCTCCTCTCCCAGATTCAGGCTGGTGCCAAAGCTTGCCGATTTCACCTTCATCTCTCAAATACACCCCTTCTCTGCTCTGGCATTCGAGCCTATCCCTTCACTCCTGCTGGGGAGGGGGGAACGACTCTGCCTGCCTCAGTTTCCCCCACACACACTGTGCTGCGGGGCCACCAGTCTCTTTGACATTCTTGTCCTGGGCTATCCCCCCAAGCCTGGAGCTGCCTTCTTTCTCCTCTCCACCCCCAGCCTCCCCTGGCTTCCCTCACATCTTAGCTAAGATCCCACCTTCCCCAGAAAACTTTCTCCATCCCCTGCCCTGCACTGATCATCTCACTGTATCCTCTGCACGGCTTGTTTGTATGTGGTTGTTTGCACGTTGCCTGCCATTAGACTGGTCCTTGTCCCCTCCCTCTGGCCCACACCTGCCCCAACCTGGCTGCTGCCTCCTGCTTCCCGTCCAGTCATCACTAGGACACAGGGGAGAAGGCAGAGGCTTCACTGTCCACATTAGTCTGGGGCAAGAAAGACGACCTCGAGATGTGACTGATGGAGCTCCCGGACCCAGCCAGAGTCGGAGGGGCTAGGCGAGCAGAAACTCCAGGGGCCTGTAGGGCTTGGATGCATGAGAGGGTCCTGGAACATCAGAACTTATTACCCAGAACAGAGCAAGTCAGAGCTGGGAAAGCCCTCAGAACAAAGAGAATAGAATATACAATTACTAGACCATACAGAAAAATGTACGAGCTGGAAAAGACCAGAGGGTCAGAGCCAGGAGGAAGCGTGCACGGCGGGGCCCAGAGGAGGCCCTCCCCCTCCATTCTGTACCGGGGAGGTGACCTGCCCCCACTCACACAGCTAGGAAGGGGCCCAGCCTGCCTGGACCTCTGGGTTGCCAAGGGGGCTTGTTGGGGGCGGGGCCCAGAGGAGACCCTCCCCTCCATTATTCTGCACGGGGCTGGTGCCCTTCTCCCACTCACACAGCTAGGAACGGGCTCAGCCTGCCTGGGTGTTCAGGTAGCCACGGGGGTCTGGTGGGGGGCAGAGGCGGGGAGCTACCATTGGGCTTGGCTCCGAGCCTGGGCAGGAGCTTGGGGAGTCTTTAGAAGGCGGCCCAGACAGCGGGGTGTGGAAGGTGGCAGGTCCTGAGGATTCAGAGCCAGCGGCCACCCCTGCTGGGCCCAGGCTGCTCAGCTAGCAACACTCCCGGAACCACTGATAGTGGCTTCTGTCTTCATCGGCAGTCACCGCTCCGTTTGTTTGAAAGCTGCAAAAAGAATTCAGCAGCCACCCTTCCCTGACGAGAACATGTATGTTACTCATCCCTTTGGTAAAAATAGATTATTGCTTCAACACTTGTTGGCTCTCCCTCACAAAAAAAAACCAGCTCTCCCCCCTCCCCCTACACAGGTGATGGCCCATGTCATCTCCTCTGCCAGTGGTAGCGGCCCACCTGGGAGAGCCCCTTCACCTTGCCCCAAATCGCTCTTGCCAGGTTGGTTTGCCCAAGCTCAGGAGCGAGGGGATGAGCACTTCGCAGACTGTCCTGCTGAACAGGCATGCTGGCCACTGGGCCATCCACACGTGACGTCCCACTAGGTCACACCCCAAGCTGCCACCAAGTGTCCCTGGAGCCAAAAGCGTTTGCTGCTCTCCTGCCGGGTGGCCCCCAGCGGCATCCTCTGGGCAGTCATGACACCCATCCTCTTACCGCTTCTGGACGGGCCTGCCGGGCCTCTCTGACCTGGGAGACCAAAACAGTCCTCCAAGGTCCCCTCTGTGTGGAGCCTGCCCCCTTAGAATGGAGGACAGGGGCTGTCCTGCTTTTGTGTGAGAGCCCGGGACCCTGAGCCCGGTGCCAGTCTCAGGATAGGGCCCTAAGAAATGTTCCTCTTTCCTTCTTCCTCCCTCCCTTTTTTCCTTCTTTTTCTCTTTCACTATCCCTTCCTTCCTTTTTTTCTTTCTCTTTCTTTCTTTTTGCCTTTTTTCCCTCTCTTTCTTCCTTTCCTCCCTTCCAGCAAGAGACCTGCGGCTTCTGAGAGCCCAGGAAAGGCGTTGACCCCAGACCCCGCAGGGAGCACGGTTCTCCCTCCACTTGACTATATGACTGTGGTCTCAGCAGCTGGCCCGTCTGGACTAGACAGCAGCCCAGGCCTGGGCCAGCCCCTGGATGGCTGTTCCCCAACTGGAGCAGGCCCTGAGGAAGCCCCAGCTTTGGCCTCGGGGCCCCAGACAGTGTCTGGGAAAGGCCACCAAGCAGCTTCTGGATTGCTCATGGCCGCCTGGCTCTTCCCTGGAGCCAGAGGGAAGGTTGTTTTTTCCTCCTTGGCTGCCAGCTTCCACCTTTTAGAAACATTCTGTTCTCAGGATGTGAAGTTTCCTCCTTCCCTCCCTCCAGTGTTTCTCTTTTATCTCTGGTTTGGAGGCCACATTTAACAAAGCCTCTTGCCTTCGGCCCCTAAAGCAGGAGGGGGCTGGGAACAGCTGGGCCGGGCCTGCCACAGCCAAGGTATTAGAGCTGGTCTCTGGTGGCCCCCAGGCCTTCCTGCTCTGAGGCGGGGCTCCTCCCCCTCCTCTTCCTCTCCCCTCCCCCCTCCCCAGGTGTGCTGGCCCTTCTGGCAGAGGAGGAACCAGCCCAGCAGGGAGAGGGGGAGGCTGGCCAGACCTGCCCATCCCTGCGTGCCTGGGCCTGTTCCCTGCCAGGGCCCAGGACTTAAACCCTTGGAGTCCCGGAGCTGAACTCCTTCCCTGAGGGCTGGGGGTGGGGGAGGGAGAGGACAGACCCAGAGAGGCTATGGCCAAACTTGCCCAGTGCCTGTTGACAACCAAGGCCCCCCAGGGCCGGAGAAGTGGGATGTCCAAGAGGTCAGCTTCTAGTGGGGAGAGCCCTAGGAAGGAGCTCAGGAGGGTCCTGGGCTTGAATCCTGGCCCTGTCACTGCCCCGTGATGGAAACCTCTGGTGGCCTCTGGGCTGGGATCCGAGGGGGGAGGAAGAGAGGCACTGGGTTCAAGGACCACCTGTGACACATTGTGCAGAGGGACCCTGGACGAGTCCCTGAAGGGGCACCAGGCCGCCCTCTAAGGCTGTGGGCTCCAGGACCGACCTGAAGTTTACACAGCAGCCGTCCCCCCCCAACCCTGATGAAGTCAGGACCTGGTCCAAAGCCCAAGGCCACAGCTTCCTCTCTGGCGCTTTGTGGAGCTGAGGGCCGCAGAAGAGCCTCCAGCCGGCTTTGGGGAGCGGGGACCCCTTCTCTCTCACCCCAGTTTGCAGAAGGTAGCCTGGCCATCCCTTCTTCCTCTTCCAGATGTGTCCAGGCCTGCCCAGCCCCCCACCCAGTAGAATGCGCTAACATGAGCCTGGACAAAGGAGGAGAGGGGAGGCGGATTGCAAGGAGGCCTGGTGTCCAGGACTAGGGAGGTGATGGCCCCGCTGTCCTCTGCCCTGGCCGGATGTGCCCATTCTGGGCAGCCCAGCTCAGGAAGAGTTCAGAGCAAGGCAGCCAGGATGGGGAAGGGCCTGGGTCCTTGCCATGAGAGGATCTCACCCCTTAGAATCTAAGCCCCCCAAGGGCAGACCCTGGCTTGATTTTTTTTTTCTTTGTACTTTGCCAGCACCTGACTCTTGGTAAGAAAGAGCGGCTGATTGTTTGATTGGCCTGGGGGAGAAAAGAGAGGGAGCCCACAGGGCCTGGCAAGTAGAAGACAGATTGATTAGACTGTAAACTCTTTGAGGGCAGAACTGTCTTTTGCCTCTTTTTCTAACCCCAGTGCTTAGCACAGTGCCTAGCACAAGGTAGGTGCTTAATAAACGTTTTGGATTGATTGATTATTGACAGTTATATGCCTGGCTGCCGAGGGCAGACCCAGGAGCCCTTGGCAGGATGGGAGTTTGCCCTCAAAGATGCCCAGTTAGCCTAGATGTCAGGGAGAACAGAGCTGGAAATGGGAGGGCTGTCTCTGGAGGGAGGTAGTGAGATGCCCCACCTCAGAGGTCTTCAGGCTTGTTGACTGACAGCTTGGTTGGCTCAAGCAGAGGCCACCCTCTCCTCTGGTATGGTGTGATAGGAATCTTTTCTCAACGATGGGACTTCGAGGTTAGGGGCTTCTGTACCTGACCCCGACCTCCATATCCGTGTTTGGTCACTCTCACAATGACCTTGGGGGCTCTCCAGCTCGCCTCAGACTGAACCAGCGTGCCCTCCCAGCCGCTCCCACCCCACCATGTCCTCCTCCAGTCTGGGGTCAGGGTCCCATGCCCTGCAGCAGCCAGCTGGGCCTGAACAGAGCTGAGTGAGCCCTCGGGCCCTGGTGACCGCTGCTCTTGGGTCAGGGCGATATCTCTTGAAGCCCCTCTTTATGCTGAAAAGCAAACAGAGACCCTGAGAGGGCAAGGAAGGGACATGGCGAAGCCTCCCTGGTGCTAAGCTGCAGAACCAGGACCCAGTGGCCCCACACCTACTGTTCTGTCCCCCTCGAGGGAAGGGGGGAGCAGGATTGACTCCCCCGGCTGTGCCAGTAGCTGGTTTGGCTGACATCGGGGATTCAGGTCCAGTAAGAAGGATGAGGTAAAGGGGGCCGGGTTGGAGGGGGCCTGGAACGCCAGGCTGAGTGCTGGGATCCTCCAGTATCAGACCCAAGGATGGACAGCAGCCCTGTGGGCAGGGCAGGGGCAGGGGTGAGAGACAAAAGGGGGCCTTTCTAGGCTCCCACAGAGCCAGGAAATGCCTGGACAAAGAGTGTCATCGGGCCCCAGACAGAGTGACGAGCTGTAAAAGATGGCAGAGCTAAAAATAAGCTGTCGGGATGAGGAGACTGAGGCAGCTGTGTTTTCTGTGACTGCCCAGGCCTGCCGGAGAACAAAGGCTGCCTCTGGGGGATGGCCTGATCCTGGCAGAGGCCAAGGGACCCCACGCCTCCCAGCCACCCCCCACCCTTGCCTTCTCCCCAGAATAGCCAAAAGACTTGGGCCCAGGCCTGGCCAACTCAGCCTCCCTGTGGTCCCAGAGAGGAGGCAGCCTCAGACGTGCCCCAGGCTACTGCTGGCTCCTTTGGGGATAGACTTGAAATTGGGGAATCTCTGAGCTGGGCATAGCCTCAGCGAGAGTCCCGTCTAGTCCCCTCTGCAGCCTCCCTGAAAGAAGTGTCATCCAGCTTCGGCTTGAATGCTTCAGTTAACAGGGAGCTCACTACCTCTGAGCTACCTGTTTCAGGGCTGGAGAGCTCTGGAGGTTATGAGGTTTTCCTCATAGCTACAATAAAATGGTTCTGCCCTAACCTAGTCGCTCTTCCACAGGACAAATCCTTGCAGCCAGACACTCTAGGTCTTCCGAAGGACCCTTGTATGACTGGCTTTCACTCTCCTGACCCCCTTTTCCTGTCTGTGGCTGTCAAAGTCTTTCCTAAAATAGACCCTCCCTGTGCTCCCCCCCCCCCCCGCCAGGCTGACCTGGAGGTCACAGAGGGCCCCTTGCATTCTTCAGCCCAGTTATCACTGGGGCAGAAGCCAGGCAGGGGTGGGGGAGCCTTCTGTCCTGCTCCCAAGAGCTGACTGACTGTGCTGGAGGATCAGGGCTGCCCTGGCCCCCCAGGCATATGGCCTACCGCGAGCCTTCCCTGGGCCCTGGGGAGGCCCTGGGGGAAAGCAGAGTGCAGTCAAGAGGGGTCCTGCAGCAGGTGGAGCTCTGGGCTTAGAGTCCAAGGGCCTGGCTTCAGACCCTATCTCTGCTATGTTCTCTTCTCTGGACCTCAGTGTCCTTCTCTGTAAAATGAGGCCCCTGCCAGTTCTAGACCTGGGTTCTGATGGCCCTCTCAGGCTGGAGAGGTGTGGGGGAACAAAGCTACAGTGTTTAGCCTAGCATTCAGGGCCCTCCACCCTCTCAGCCCAGCTCATTTTCCCAGCTGGATTACCTTCAGTTATTCTATGCTCCAGTCAAGCTGAGATAATTCCTGTTCCTGAACCCACTGAGCACTCACCCCACTATGGGGCTCACACTATTCCTTCTGCCAAGAACATTCTCCCCCTCCCACCTATGGTGACAACGTCAGTAAGATTTGGAAGACCAGAAAACAGGTGAAGTAGCACAAGAGTGGAAAAAGGCAAATACTTTCCCAGGTTTCCAAAAAGGGAAGAGAACAGAACCCCAAGAACTTGAAGCCAGTGAGCTTGACTTTGATTCCTGAAAAAATTCTGGAGTCAGTCATATTAAAGAGATGGTTGGTGAACCTCTAGAAAGGGCAGCAGTGATTGCAGAGAACAGCCCAGGCCATGCCTCACTAACCTTCCTTCCTTTGTGGGACAGGATTAGTAGACAAAAGGTAGGCCTCTTGTGGGAGAGTGGGGCTAGATTTTAGCCACACTTTTGTTCAAATGTCTCATCCTGTTCTTGGGGGGAAGATGGAAAAATCTGGATGGGTTCAGAATTGGCTGAAGGACTGGACCCAAAAGAGTAGCCATTCAAGGTTCGTCGTCAATGTGAGCCCATTGCCCCAGTGGAGTGCGCCAGAGATCTGTGCTCGTTAGTGTTGTCAATAATTTGGACAAAGGCCAAGATGGGAAAACATTGGTCCTAGTTTCAATGACAAAGGTGGAAGGGAGAGAAAAAACACTGGAGGAGGGCCTTCTGTCCCGCTCTCCTCCTTCGCCCCTGCCTCTCACGGTGAGATGGCCTTACTTCTGACCAAGACTGACCCCTCTATCTGCTCAAGAGAACCGCCTCCATCCCATCTCCTCCAACAGGTGGCCCCCTCTGTCATCCTGCATTTCACTTATCTTCAGTCTCTCCTACTGGCTCCTTCCCTCCTGCCTACAAATGTCTCCCGCATCCTGAAAACACCCTCCCCTGATCCATCTACCCCTGCTGACTATTGTCCTATGTCTCTGCTCCCTTTTCTGGCTAACCTTGGGAAGGCCAAGTCTCCACTGGGTGTCTCCACTTTCTCTCCTCTCACTTTCTTCTGAAGCCCTCAACCTCGTCCTTCCCCCAACATTGCTTTCTCCAGAGCCACCATGATGTCTTAGTAGCCAGATCCAATGGCCTTTTCTCAGTCCTCGTGCTCCTTGGCCTCTCGGCAGCCTCTGACTCTGCTGGTCACTCTCTCCTCCTGGATCCTCTCTTGCGTCTGGGTTTTAGCCAGCCCCTCTCCCGGTCCTCCCTTTCTGACTGCTCCTCACTCTCTCTTGCTAGATCTTCATCCATATCACACCCACACTAATCACGGGGCTCTTAGGGCTCTGTCCTCAGCCCTCTTCTCTCCTCTCTATGTAGTCTTCACTGGTTATCTGGCCAGCTCCCATGGCTTCATTTATTCCCTCTGCGGATGACTCTAAAGCTTACTTATTCCTAACTGCTCTCCTGACCTCTAGCATTCCCTCTCCAGCTGTCCATTGGACATCTCACACAGGAGGTCCCAGAGCCATCTCAAACTCAACGCATCCAAAACTGACCTCAGGAGCTTCCCCCCAAACCCCAATCCCTTCCAAACTTCCTGTGACTGTTTAGGATGCTACCCTTCTGCCGGTCCCCAAGCTTCCACCCCAGCTGGCATCTTCGACTCCCTGTTCCTCCTACCCCCCACATCCAATCTCTTGCCAAGTCCCGTCCATTCTCTGTCCACAACATCTCTCCTCCAACATGGCCATCCCCTGGTGCAGACCCCCATCTCCTCCTGCCTGGACTATGGCAATGACTGCTGGGGAGGAGGTGGGGGTTGTGCCTGCCCCAAGGCTCTGCCACTCCTGTCCCTCCTCCATTCAGCCACCACCACCAAAGGGATGTTCCTAAAGTGCAGGTCTGACCACATCACCCCCCCAACACACACACACACACACACACACACACACACACACACACACAAAATTAACTCCAGTGGCTCCCTGGAGCTTCCAGGATCAAATGTAAAATCCTTTGTTTGCCTTCCAAAGTCCTTCCTAACCTGCCCCCTCCTACTTTCCAGGCTTCTTACACCTTACTCTCCCCCCTACACACACACATACTGTGCAGTCCAATGACCCAAGCCTCCTGGTTGTCCCTTGAACAAGAAGACCCTCATCTCCAGACTCCAGGCATTTGCCCTGGCTGTGCCTTATGCCTGGAATTCACAGAGGTGAGGCTTCATCCCTCCCCATCTTTGCTTCCTTCAAGTATCAGCTAAGACCTCACCTCCTACAGGAAGCCTACTGCCTTCCTCTGATGTCACCCCCAGTGTCTCCCTCTACATCTTGTTTGTACCTGGGTATCTGCACATTATCTCTCCCACTAGACTGTAAGCTCCCTGAGGCCAGGATTGTCTTTTGCCTTTCTTTGACTCCTCAGCCCTTGGCACAGTGCCTGGCACACAGTAGGTGCTTAATCAATGCTAATTGACTGACTAGGTGACTGACAAGCGGACTTTCTGCCTTTTCTGGAGGACCCTAATGCTCCCACTCCCTCTCCAGGTGCCCCATTCCTCTCAGGACAGCTCCAATGGGGGAAGTGTTTCCTGACATCTGGTCTAAATGGTTCTCTCAGCATCTTCCCCGCTGGGGCTCCCATCCTGCCCTAGAGCCAGTAGAACCAGGCCTATACCTCTTCTAAGTGACAGCCCTTCCTATGCCAAAGGCAGCCTTCACACCCTTCCCCCATCTTCAGTCACCCCAGGTCCTTCATCTGATCCTCAAAGGGCAAAAGCATAGTCTCCTTCCTCAGGCTCCTCCTTGGCTTGTCCAAGTTCTTCCTGAAATGGATGGTCTAGCACCGAAAGTAAGGCCCTCTGATGGGGACTGACTGTGCAGGAGACAGTGGGCCCCTGACCTCCTCATTCTGGGAATAAATACTTGCTTCATGCCAGGTACGCAGTAAGTGCTTCATAAATGTTTCTTGATGACCGATTGACTGGAAGTTTGGCCCCTCTCAGTGCATTCCAAGATTGCATTCGCTTTCTTGGCTTCCATGTCATACTATTAATTTATGGGGAGCTTGTAGTCCACTCAGACCCTTAGATCTTCTTCAGGAGAACCCCTCCCCTATCCTGCACTTGTGAAGGCAGCTGATTGAGCCCAAGAGGAAGAATTGTTCCCTAGCAAACTTCATTTCCCTGAATTCAGCCCAAGGCTCTCCAGCCTGATCCTGACTCTGTCGGGACCATCATTAACTATCTAGCTTAGCATCAGCTAGAAATTGGGTGAATTGATACCTTTCTCTAACCCATTAATAAAGATGGTAAGTAGCCCAAGATCACAAGCATAGATCGATGGGTCCTCCACTAGAGGCTTCCCTCCCAGTTGACAAGGAAACATGAATGATGATTTTGGCGTCCAGTTCTGAGCCCATCTAGTGGGACTGTCCTCCAGCCCCCAGAGGATTGTGGGGTAAAAGAGTTAGAGCCAGGAAGGATCTTAGAGCCTTGTGAGTCCAACACCCCTATTTTATGGGGGAGGGGGACCCTTCTCCATTTTGTCCTTAAGCATTTTGTTCAGTTTTCACTCCTGTCCGACTCTCCGTGACCCCATTTGGGGTTTTCTTGGCAATGATACTGGAGTGGTTTGCCATTTCCCTCCCTAGCTCATTTTACAGATGAAGAAACTGAGGCAGAGTAGTTAAGTGACTTGCCCAGGGTCACCTAGTTAGTAAGCGTCTGTGGCCAGATTTGAACCCAGACTTTTCTGTCTTTCTGACTCCAAGCCTGTGCTCTATCCACTATGCTGCCACCTAGCTGTGACCAAGCTTAGCAGGAGATTTTGCTAAGTACTTTGCAGTACTCCGGGTAAACTCTCCCTAATGCAGCCTGGTAACCCCAGGGGAGGGCTACATGCCCCAGGCTTTGTCTCTTCCACCTTAAGAGACAGGAGGCACATTATGTATTTCTCAAAAAAATGAATGAATCCCCATGAATCTACCCATAGGCAACAATGCCATCCCAATTATGTTCCAACCACAGACAGTGCACACTGCCCTTTGTAATTTAGAAATAATGCACCTGCATGGAGCAGAAGCAAGCTTGGACCTTGTCCATCTCCACACCCCCACTTTGCAAGGGAGGAAACTGAGGCCCGAAGCGACTAGCCTGAGATCCCAGATGGATGACGGGGAAGAGCAAGATTTGAACCTAGGCCCTCTGACCCCCAGTCCAGTGACCTTCCCAGCAGCCATGCTGCCTCTCTCCTCTAGGGGACAAATTTGTACTTTCCTATTTAAACACTTAGTGGCTGCGATGTCCTCCCAGGGCGGGTCCAGGGAGGGCTCTTTGCTGTTCTGACAGTGAACGATCAATAAATGAACCGGCGGGATGTTAATGAAGTGGTAAGCTCTGTTCCAACATCTCCCTGTGGTTTTCTTGGCTTGAAAGTTTCTCTGCATACGTGGTCTGACCTAATGAATGTGGGCAGCTGAGCCAGTGGAGACAGCGGCGAGATGGAGCCTCCCTGGTGGACAGGAGGGTCCCCACCCCACCCCACCCCCTGGCTGCCCTTGGTGTCTGAGACTGCCACCTCTACATTGGGCCTAGGAGGACTTTGGCTGAAGCGGCTCTCCCCCAGGGGCCAGGAGCCTTGGTAGCTGAGGCAGCTGAGCCCTGTGGCTTCTTTCAAGAAAGGAAAAAGGTTTCTTTTTTCCTAAAGAGAATCTGTTCTCTGTCTATTGTTCACCCAAGCAGGCACTGAGACAGACCTGGGGCTCTAGTGGGTGGGCACACTTAATGCCTACTGGGGAGGGCCTTGAATGCCAAGATTAGGAGTTTGGATTTTTTTCAGAAGGCAGTAAGAAACCCCCAAAGGTCACTGGGCAGAGAAGTAACAAGTCTCAGTTGTACCTTAGGAAGCTTATTTCATTAGCTGTGGAGTATTCATTAGAGAAGAGAGAGGTCAGAGGTAGGGGACTCTGATGCTTGATTCATCCTTCTCCCCCCACACTAGGCACAGGCACGAGCCCTGGAGAGCACACCTGAGACCTCAAGCATGGCTGCAACTAGGGCAGAGCAACAGGGCTTTGTACCAGGGCAAAGAATTCAGAGGCCCACTGGTAACATAGCAGAGAAAGCCTAGAGCAGCATCAAGAATTCGTTTTCAGGGGAAGGGGACAGATGGCAGCTTCCAGAGTGGCTGAGCTTGGCGTAGACCCCACATCTCCTAACCCCAGTATGGGCCCGCACTGTCCTCCTTCTCAGGTCTGGCCGTGCTCCCTGCTCCCTCCCCCTGGCCAGGCAGGTCCCAGGCCTCTCCTCCAGCCTTTCACTCCCAGGACCTGTGTTCCTTGGCAGGTCACCAGGCAGCTGAGGCAGGCACTAGTGGGGGGCCCAGGGAAATTGGGGACAGAGGGAGGGAGCTGCCAAATGGGGTAGGGCCATCTCAGATTCTCAGGAAGGAGACTTGGGCTGCCCCCTGTAACGGACCATGAAGCCTACCCCAAGCCCAAGGGGGAGGGAGAGACCTGGCCGCTGCCAGAGACAGTGGGGAGGAGGAGGGAGAAACATGGCCGCTGCCAGAGACAGTGGGGGGATTGGGAGGGGGGTGGAGAGGGAGAGAGACCTGGCCGCTGCCAGAGACAGTGGGGAGGAGGAGGGAGAGACATGGCCAGTGCTAGAGACTGTGGGGGCAGCCCCGGGAGGGAGAGACGTAACTTCTCAGACAGAGATCTCTGGGCAGTCCACAGGGATTGCTCCCATGTACATCACTCACTCGTGTCCCTCCGGAACCCCTGTGATTTCCTGACTCTGGGCTTTTGCTGCACGCACCCCCCCACCCCCGTCTGGAGTGACCTTTCCCTCCAGTTACCCCCATCAGGGTCCTTCCATAATTCTGCCTGGAACCTCTTCCATGAAAACCCTCCCTAATTCCTCCCAGCTCACAGTGGGACTCCTCTCTGGGACCCCCAGCCCTTCCTGAGTGCAGCCTCAAGGCCCCAGGGATCTGTGCACATGCCTTTCCCCTGCTAGGTCTTGAGGTCCATGAGGGTTCAAACAACTTTGGAGAAGATTGATCCCTCACAGTCATTCTGAATACCTCCATTCCCTCCCCAACCAGTGAGCCTTCTCCTGGAACAAAGATTTTACAAAGAAAATGGTTAAGCAAGACAGCCTATGCAACACTCCATACCCGTAGGCTCCCACCTCTCGAAGGGAGGGAGGGAGGCATCTTTTGCCACTTCCAGAGAGGGCTTCCTGTCCACCTTTGCCTCCCATCGGTGCCCAGTCATGCCCCAGGCCTGGAGGTCTCCCTCCAGGAATAGTCATTTTTCTTGGACCTCCACTATCTGCAATCCTTGCCAATAGGTTTTCTCAATGATGTCTGTAATGAGTGGAGCAGAGGAGGAAGTGGGGCTTAAAAATCTGCAGCTCTCCACCTCTCGTGCCCCACCCCAGTCCTCCCCTCCATCCTCTCCTTCTTGAGGGGGCCCCATGTAGAGGAGCCCAGGTGACCACTAATGGGACATGCATGGGATTAATCATGGCAGAGAGCTGATTAAGGAGTTGAGACTTCCCACAGAGATGGGGAATGTTCATTAAACAGTGTTGGAAGCATTTGCTTTTTCTGATGTCTGAGAGGCAGCGCCTCACAGAGAAGGAGGCAGGCAGGAGGACTGGGTCTGCAGCCCAGCTCCTGGGGACCCCCCCTTGGCACCTCAGTTTCTTCCTCCATGAAAGGGATTAATGATCCTTACTCTGCCCACCTCCCAGGGTCATCTGCCAAGGCCACAGAAATGTTAGTCCTCTGGGCCCTTATCTCCAGCACCCAACCCTGGCAGGGGACCCCCTCCCCAAAAAAAGACAAGAAGGGACATATTCCCAGTCACTCTCCCTGCCCTGGTACAGGCTGGCATGGCTGGCATGCTTGGGGAAGAGTCCAGACTCCTCAGCCTTTCCCTCCCCAGCCTGGGGGGGGGCGGTCCATCCTGTCCCACCACAACCCCACATCTGAAAAGAGCTAATGGATTGTCTTAGGCCTTCTAAGTGGGGCTTCGTTACTTCTGCTTAAATTCTCCCCTTCCTCAGCAACCTTGGTGGAAAGGGCTGCAAGAGCCCCCCTGGGAGCCCTGCCCACTCTGGGAGATTCCTGGCCAGGCAGATGATGGGGCTGGGCAAAGAGAGCCGGGAGAAACAGGAGGGATGCTGTGCAAAGCGTCTGCTGTGGACTCCCTGAGAGTAAAGTCAGCAGTCAACACCCTGGCATGAAGAAGGAAGGGGAATAGAGCGGATGTTCTTCAGTGGGGAGTGGACGCCCTCTTGTCAGGGGTATCAGTCAGGAGAACGGGGCCTTGGCGGCCCCCACACAGGAACTCTGGGGCTTTGAGGAGGTGGGAAGAAGAATGGGCCCACAGAGAGGGCAGTCACCTTCCCCACAGCCTGGCCTCTCTTTACAGCAGCCAGCAGGGGGCACCATCCAGCCCCTGCCCAAAGAACCCCGATGATGGGGAGATCATTACCTCTCAAGGCCCTGAACTCCAGTACTTCCCACCTCTAAATCCTGAGCTCAGCTCTGGCTATGGGGCAATGATGGACATTGTGGGAAGCCCCTCTCTCCCTCAAGACACAGGGCTGCCCACCCCCGATTCCTTTATATTCTCCATGGGTAAAATGTCAGCTCCTGGAGGGCAGGGACTGTTGGGCCACTTTCATCTTTTACTAAGTGCTTATAGAAGTCAAGGAAGAAACAGATATTTTGATGAACCAGAGCAGAAATCCTGATGTATGGGGCTCTAATGACTCAAGGGAGTGGAGTAGGGGTATGTCAATTCAACTCAGTTCAACCCAACAAACATTTGTTAAGCCCCTACTATGTGCCAGCCACACTCTGGTTTTTCCCTACTATGTAACAGGCTGGGTGGTATATTAGCTAGAGAACTGAACTTTAAATCAGTAAGACCTGGGTTTGAGTCCCATCTCTGGGACATCGAAACTGTGTGACCCTGGGCAAGTCACCTAACCCTCAACACTCCAGGAAACTCCCCACGACTTTATGTTGCAGAGAAGGTGCTGACCTACATGGACAGAAGGAGGCCCTCACAACATTTGCTCCCAACCTGGTGAGAGAGATCACCCAGTCCAACTAAACATCCCTGAGCAGTGGCCTTGTCCAGCCTCTGCTCTGTGCCCTCCAATGATGGGGAGCTCACCACTTCCCAAGGCAACCCACTCCATGATGGAACGTGCTCCCATTGTTAGGAAGGTTTTCCTGACATTCAGCCCAAACCTGCCTTTTGGCAAAAAGCCCAAAGGAGAATGCCTTCCTCTCCAAACCCCTTCCTCTCCGTGCCCTCCCTGCCCCTTCCCTCCCTCCAGCTCAGGGCAGAGCCCAATCACACATCTGCCAGAGGGGGAGGGGCCTGCAATCGGCCCCTGTGCAGGGCTCCAAGGCTACCAGCTGAGCCACCCACGCACTGAGGAGTCCCAAAGGACTGACTGTGAGCACTGAGGTCCTTCCTGTGGGAAGGATGGGAAGCACACTCCTGTTCCCAGGGGCCCCAGGAGGGAGGACGCAGGCCTGATTGGCTGCAGGTGAGGTCATCGAATGCCTGGGTCTCCAGCTGGATGGAATCCAGATGGATTCCAGAATACCTGGCCCAGCATTCCTAAACCCAGGGCCCTGCATGAGCTCATTCTGATGACGAATGGAATCCCTGATCTTCCCATCATCCCAGCCCCATCCTGAGCCCTGGAAGAAATGGAAACTTTCCTGGCAAGAAAGAGCCTGGGGTCCTATCTTGACTCTGACACTTCCTGCTGCCTCTGTGACCTTGGCACTCTATCTGTTGGGGCCTCAGTTTCCTCATCTGTAAAATGAAAGCTGGAGGGTCTCCAATTAACCCCCCCCCCCGTGATCCTGTGGGGGCAGTGGTCCCCTAGCTCTGGGAATCCTGAACCTGATGCCAACTCTTCCACCCCCACAGTGAGGACAGCAATTACAGTAGGTGGACACAAATATCCAGGGGCCTAGACTGAGGATCCCTGAGGGAGGCGGGGTATGATCCAAAGCCCAGTCTTTTCAATGTTTGGTCATTTGGTTTTTACCCTCCCCCACTCCCACTCCTACAGCACATAGTCTTCTGACATGGCACTGACAGCATATGCACCATTCTGCCCCCAGAGTCCACCACCTCTGTACTGAGAGGAAGGAGAAGAGCTGCTGTCAGCCATTCGCATGTTGGTCATTGTGTCCAGTGCTTGGTGGTGACAAAGTACTCCAAAGCAGACCCGGTTTCCTCAGTGGAAATGACCCAGACAAGAGGTGTTGTCATCCACAACATCACTGCCGCCTAAGGACCCAGGAGACTTTCCCCCTGACTTGAAGCTGAAACCCCCACTATGTTTTGTCTCCCCCATTAAGCTCCTCGTGTGCAGGGATTGTTTCAATTTAGGCAGCTGGGGGTGGGGATGGATGGTGCTGCACCTGGAGTCTATAAGAGGGCCTGAGTTCAAATTCAGCTTCTCTGTCTACCCCAGTTTCCTCACCTGTAAAATGGAGGAAAAATCGCCCCTGGATCCCGGGGTCCTTGATGGCAGACGCTCTGCAAACCTTAAAGCACTATTAATTCTTTTGATCATTACTGTTATTATCATCTGTCTTTGGCCCCTCAGCTCCTGGTACACAGCAGTCATACAATAAATACTCACTGACCCATGGATTGCTTGGTTCATCATGTCATTCAGGCCCCTCCCTTTCAAAGATAAGGAAACTGCAGCTCAGAGGGGGCAGGAAGCATGGTTTCTGTAAGCCTGGAGCTCATGGCAGCCCGTGGTCTCTTGACTCCAGCCCTGCCCTCCCCTGCCAGCCTGGGAAGTGGGTCTGCCCAGCTGAGCTGGACACCCCCCCCCCCGAGCTGGGAGCAGCATCAGGCTGGAGAGCAGGGCCAGGGGGTGCTCCCAGCAGGGCCTCCTACAACAAGGCGGAGGGCCATTTTCAGTGTTGGGGGAAAGCCACCACTCAGAGAAGGTATGGCCTCGCACCCAGGGACTACACTCTAAGTTGCTTGGCATTTCATTTTCTTTGGAATCACAAAAAAGCCTAAATAACCTTTAGAAGAGATTATTCATGGTTTAAATATAGCGCTCGTTGGGCGAAGCTGGCATTAATGGGGAACATTGAACAGCTTCCCTGGCGGGGGAGGGAGCAGGGCTGGGGGTGCCGGCTTTGGGGAGTGTGCAGGGTCTGGGCTGCTCCTGACTTACTCGCTGCCCAGTGCCGTAGGGCCGGACCCAGGAGCCACTCAGGCTAGGTCATCCAACCAGGAAAGGTGCTATACCTGCCAAGGCAACGACGCCTGATGTGGGGGGTGGGAACTAGCCCTAGGTTTGGAGTTTGAAGATCTGGGTTTGAATCCTAGCTCTGATAGTTAGGAAGGGGGACAGTCCCTGAGCCTGCTCCCTTAACTGAGACTCAAACTGTCTCACACTCACCTACTCCAGAAGTGCTGGATGTCAGTCAATCAGCAAGCATTTAGTTATTTATTTCTAAAGTACCTACTATGTGCTAGGCACTTTACTAAGCACTGGGCATCCAAAGAAAGGCAAACATGGTTCCTGCCTTCAAGAAGCTCACAGTCTAATGGGGGAGATAACATGTCAATAAGCAGATAATACAGGTTGGGGGCGGGGAGGCATGCTCAGAGGAAAGGTGCTAACATTTGTGGGGCTACGGGAGGGCCTCCTTCAGAAGGCTGGATGTGAGTGGAGGGTGATCTTCTTCTGGAAGACCCCATGGATGCAGAAGAGAAAAGCCAGTCCCCTTCCCTGCCCTCTGGTCCAGGCTCAGAGTTCCCTGCACAAAGCTGACTCCAGGGGCGCAGGCTTGTCTTTGAAAGACCTCCAGAGGAGGGACCGACCGCCAGCCAGCCAATTGCCAGCTCTCCTTCCAATTCAGAGGACATCTTCACCCTTCGTGGGGAGACCGAAGGCAGGGACCATGCCTCTTACCATTTGAACGTCTGTGGGTCTGTAATCTTGGCTTTCTGGGACTAGATCAAGGCAGCTAGCTGGTGGGAGCAGCATGACCTTGGCCAAATCACTGCCCTTCTCTTGGCTCGTTTTCTGCCCTATGAAATGATGGGGTTGAAGAGGATCCCCGAGCTCCCTATCAGCTCTGACTAGAAGAACCCCACCATTCTGGTCACACCCAGTTAAATGCTTACTATGTAGCAGGTGGGGTGTGTGGGCTGTTCAGGGAGGACCAGTGAGTGGCGCGAGCCCTTGTGGAGCCCTTTTCAGGGCTGCTCATCCACCTTTGTCCACCTGCACCAGCGCTCATGTGCCGCTCCAAGAAGCTGCAGCATTCAAAGCAGCTACACCCCAGTAAAACTGTTTCAGCAGACGGGCTAAGCCAAGCTGAGAGTAATTGACAGACCTCCAGCCCGTCTGTGAGTTAGGGGGGTGTCTACTTCAAGCCTGTGAAGACTTTCCCTGGCAGAAAGGGCAGATGAGAACAATGTGTTCCACTGGCCACGAAGGTGGCTGAAGCAGGCTCTGTGGAGCGCTTAAAGCCTGGTCAGGCAGAAGATGCCAAGGTCATCCAGTCATCCTGCCTTACCACTGGACTTTGGTGACTCAGGAGGACAGAGTGAGGCTGGCAACTTTGTGTGGCTCTGCCTCACTTAAATCCAATGTATGTTCAGTCAGGATACCACGCGTCATGTCATTGGTCTTCTTTGAAAGGAAGAATGAACAACAATGTAGCAGGCACATGGGATACAAAAAAGATGCAAAATAATCCTTGTTCTCAAGGTGCTTACAAACAGGGGAGACAACACGTATGTAACATTTCAAATATTATATATTGTGCACATTGTATTTTGTGTATAATAATATCTAACGTATTATACGTGTTATATATGTGCATATGTAATATATACTTTTCAACCTTCTTTTAAGATGGGAAAGACTTGCAGAATGTGGGATATTTGCTGGAACTTGAAGGAGGGGCCAAGGAGAAGGAAGGAGGGTTGGCATTCCAGGCCAGAGAAGATGTACAGGGTCGGGAGACAGAGTGTTTGGGGTGAGGAATGGCCAGCAGGCGGGGTCACAGGATCCTGGAGTATGTGGAGGGCTGGGGAGGGGGCAAGATGTAAGAAGACTGAAATTTATTGAGTAGGGAGTAACATAGTCCGATCCGAGCTTTAGGAAAATCATTCTGGTGGCTGAATGGAGGGTGGACTGGAGTGGGGAGACACGAGGCAAATAACCCCCCCAGAAGCTACTACGATAGCGCTTGTACGACACGATCAGGGTCTGCATCAGGGAGGGGGCTGTGTCAGACGAGAGAAGGGGACAATGTGGAAGATAAGTAGGGCGAAGGCAGAGACAACAGGCTGGATAAGGTCAGGCTGAGGTGGGGAGGACAGAGTGAGAGGGAGTAATCAGAGATGACATCTACGTTTTGAGCCTAGCCACTGGTACCCTTCAAAGTAATGGTAAATTTGGAAGAGGGGGAAGGTGGGGGGAAAGATCACGACTTCCATTTGGGACATGTTGAGTTTAAGATGTCTACTGGACACCCAGTTGGAGATGTCTGAAGGGCATTTGGAGATTAAGGCTAGATAAGTAGATCTGGGAATCATTTGCATGGAAGTGATAATTGAACTCGTGAGAGTTAATGAGACCATCTAGTGAGCTTATGGAGAGGGAAAAGAAAAAAAGAAGGGAGGACAGAGTCTTGGGGACAACCATTTTTACTGGCACAAATTAAATTGGAAATCTAGTAGACTGAGCCTGAGAAGAAGTGGTAGGAGAGGCAGAAAAATCACAAAGCAGGAGAATGAGGGATACAATTTTAGGATAAAAAATTCCTCCATTATTCATCCACGCAGCCCTACATCCACATGTCTGTCTATCCATCCATCTATCCATCTATCCATTCAT
>NW_020950758.1:8437833-8464838 GCF_900497805.2 Vombatus ursinus | reverse complement strand
TATCCATCTATCCATTCATCCATCCACATATCTGTCTATCCATCCATCTATCTATCCATCCATTCATACTCAAACAATCACATACTCATCTTAACTGTCAAATGCCTCTGCTGTTCCATTGAGTGTGTCTGATTTGGAGGAAGGTTGGGAAGGAGGATCAGTGCTGTCCCTGCCACTTTACAATCTTTTCAATCCCCTGTCAAGCGTTCATGGGGGGACATGAAGCAGAGCAGTCCTGGATGTGAAGGTGCGGATGGATTATAATCTCCACCACCTGAGGAGAGAATTCATGTGGATGAGGTCATGCATTCCTGCTCCTAGAATACTCGAAGAAGGTATTCCGGTGATTTGACGGACGAAGGCTTCTGACTGAAGTGGGCCTCTGAGGGATAGGCCTTGGTAAAAATAGAGAACTAGCTTCCTGGCTCTCACTTTTCCTTTGATAGGACGAGTTTTTGCTGAAATTGAGAAGGCAAGGCAGCTGAAGTGTGGGGGCTGGGAAGCCCCAACTGCTGCTGATAGTCCCAATGAGGACACCAGCTTTTGTCTCCAGCTCAGAGGCTGCCTACGAGTGGCAGAAAAAAACAGAGAAACAGACCCTTTCCATTGGGCTTAGCCTGGCCCAATTTCTTCCCAACAGCCCTGAAGTTTAGGAATTGCTGAGAAGCTCGACTGTTATCTTCACAGAAAGGCCAAGTCACCCGCCCAAGGTCACACAGCTGCAAAACAGGTTAACAAGCCTTTCTCGAGCTCAGGGCAGAGGTGGCCCAGAGGGAGCGGGAAGAGTGGGAAGTATAGAACCGGCCTGGGGAGCCAAGTAATCGGGAGTACTAAGAGTTGGCAGGAGGGGGTGAGGCTATCTGTCTCCGTGGCAGAGGATTCAGGGAAGGGCCACTCTAGAGAGACTCCAAGGCAAAAGAATTGAGACTTAGGCTGGGGGAGGGGAACATGACAGGTCTGGGGTCGATGAATGTTGGGTGATCGTGGATTCCCAAGGTGGCTGAGCTGTCTGTAGAGACAATGCCCCCTCTCTTCTAGTGCCTGGGTGGGCTCGGGTCACATTTTCAGAACCGGGGAAGGGCCTGGCCATTTTCCACTGAGAAAGGTGGGGGTGTCTGGGCAAGTAAAGGTTAGCAAATAGGGGGCTGTCTCCAAGGATCCTTGGGAACAGCATTGTACAGAGGAAAGACCCCCCCAACCCTAATTTGTGGCTCCAACCCCCGCTACTTATCCAACCTAGAGAGAGTCCCTTCCCTGCTCTGGGCTGCCTCAGTTTCCCCTTCCTCCTTGTAAATGAACTAGATGGTCTCCAAGTTATCTCTCAGTTCTGACATTTCATTACAAATCTCAAGATCTCGACCTCAGCTCAGTTCAAGATCTTACTCTGCTGGATTCCCCCAACTCCAATGGTTTCTTAAAGGCCACTATTGGGGATCATGTCTAAGCTTTCTGGGCTAAACAAGGTTCAAGTCTATTTCAGTTAAAATATGAGATTCCTTTTCTCTAGATTAGAAACTCCACAGGAGCTCTATCCTCATTTGATGCTCCCATTTTTCAGAGGAGCAGACTGAGGTCCAGTAAGGGCAAGACACTTGCTTATGGTCACACAGCTAGTAAGCAGATCCAAATATACAAACCTGTTTCTCCAGTGCCATGGAGAGACCCTAGGCTAATAGAGAGTAGCCCCAGAGGCCAGGACCTGCCCGTAAGGCCTTTCAAGAGGTTGGCCAAAAAGAATTGGAAATTGAGGGGATGCCCATCAATTGAGGAACGGCTGAACAAGTGTGGGCTATGAATGTGATGGAATACTGTTGTGCTATAAGAAATGATGAACAGGCTGACTTCAGAAAAGCCTGGAAAGACTTGCATGGACTGATGCAGAGTGAAGTGAGCAGGACCAGGAGAATGTTGTACACAGTAACAGCCACGTTGTGAGATGACTAACATTGGTAGACTCAGTCCTTCTCAGCAGTGCAAGGATCGAAGACGTCTCCAAAGGCCTCATGATGGAAAATGCTATCCACATCCAAGGAAAGAACTATGGAGTCTGAATGCACATCGAAGTTTACTGTTAGATCTTTTTTTTTCTTCTGTTTTGTTTCGTTTCCTCTTTCTGGTGGTTCCTCCTAATGGTTCTAATTCTTCTTACAACATGACTAATGTGAAAATATGTTTAATAGGAATGCACATGCAGAGCTTATATCAGATTGCACGTCTTGGGGAGGGCATGGGGGGGAGTGGTAGAAAATGTAAAACTCAAAAGCTTATGGAAGTTATTGTTGAAAACTAAAATTAAATTAATTTTTAAAAAAAGAGACTGGCCAAAAGTGGGGAGGGTGGAGTAACCTCCACGCCTTTTGGAGGTTTTCATTCCCAGCTCTTCTGCCGACTTGCTCTGACTTCCAGAAAGTCGCACTGCTTGATACCTTTGTTTTCCCATCTGTAAAATGGGGATTCAACATCAGTCGCCTTCCGGTCCAATAACAGCAATGATTTGGCTGATGGGGGAGGAAAAAAGTCCCCCTCCCCCCCCCCCCCCACCCCAGCCCGAGGCCTCCCTGACAAAGTCTCACTCTAAGGAACTCTACAACTAGATTGCCAAGTCCCACCCAGCTCCTTAAAGCCCCTGGAGGCCAATGCCTGGTCTGTCTGCTCCACCGAATCATGTAGCCAATCTGGCCTCAGACACTTGACACTTACTAGCTGTGTGACCCTGGGCAAGTCACTTCACCCCATTGCCTAGCAAAACAAACAGACAAACAATCATGTAGCCTGCTTCTCGACCAATCAAAGAGGCTCAGACATCATGAAGAAAGCCTTAGGTGGTTGCCTTTACACAACAAAACTTGACCATGAGTGAAACTTCACCTTCTGTGATGACAACATCAATTAAGCTGGGGTGGTTTTGGTTTTGGGTTTTGAGGGGTACAGTAATTCCAACCCATCTTTCTGGGATCAAATTCTGTTTGTGAAATTCCTCTTCATTTTTATTTTTTTTTTTAATTTTTAATTTTTTTATTTTTAGGCAATTGGGGTTAAGTGACTTGCCCAGGGTCACACAGTTAGTAAGTGTCAAGTGTTTGGTCTGAGGCCAGATTTGAACTCAGGTCCTCCTGACTTCAGGGCCGGTGCTCCATCCACTGTGCCACCTAGCTGCCCCTCCTCTTCATTTTTAGAAAGAAGCTAGTGCTTAGATGGGCAGGGGTGCTGCTGGGGTGGCAGGGGGGAGGGCTTGCAGAAAAACCTTTTTCAAGAACAGGAGTCGATAGTGAATCCACTGGTAGGAGAAAGACAGACAGTACTATTCTAGACTCAACCCTCAATGGTTCTCATAGCTTACACCTTGCACATGAACTGGTGGTGGAGGCAGAGAAGAGTCCTGGCAGCCGCCTGGTGCATGGCACCAACATACTGAACATTGCCCAGATGGGATATAGGGGCAGAGACCAAAGACCAAGACACTGCCAAGCCCCCTTGCCTACCCCCTTCCTTCCCTACACTCACCTCCACCTTCTCATTCTCTACTCCAGTCTTTATTGCTTCCACCAAACCTGGCACAGTGAGTACTCCAGCCCCCTTCCCATGCCCTAGTGCCCCCAATCCCCTGCAGGCTGCCATCACTCCCCACTTCCAGCTTCTCCGGCTGTGAGTGCAGTCCATGGAGTTGGCCAACCCACACATTCAGAGTTCTTGGACAGATGCTCCAGATTGACAACAAGCTATTTTCAGAGATGACTAGGAGGGTAAAGAGGAGACTGGAAGGAATTTGGGAAACAAAGCAGTTCCTTCAGTGACCTCAAGTGTTTTCTGTCTCTTTCCTCCAATCTTCTCTGTGATACCGCAGGCTATCCCTGTCACAGAGGAGTCACAATTGTGAGTGGCCTAAAGGGGCCACAAAAGGATGTGGAGCCAGGGACAAAAGGCAGTCACAAGGATTTGGTGCAAAAAGTTCCATAAAATCCATCACCCAGGAAGGAGAAGATTAGGCTGAGGCCTATGACTGGGGGGAACAGACCAGCTCTGGGAAACTAGCCGCTGCCTGGAACAAGGTTCTTCTGAGTCCTGGAGGCTTCTCTCTGGAAGGACAGGGCAATGGGGGTGGGCTGGCCCCCAGGGAGAACTCACCTTGATGAGTATAGCCCGAGAGCCCACTGGCTCTTGAGAGGCCTCAAACCAAAAGGGGACAATTGTCCCCTGGGGTCCCTGCTCCTGAGGGGCAGCTCCTCCCCTAAGGGACTCTGACTTCCAGCTTTAGCTCTGAGAGGTCAAACTTGGCAGTGGATCTCCCTCAGACTCCACCTTCCTTCTAAGCCCAGCCTGAGGAATGTGCCCTTGAGGAGAAGGTCATCCTTATCACCAGCAGAACCACAGGCTGCCACCCCCCACAGGGCAGACTTCTGGTCACTTCTTTTCTCACTCTTCTAGTTGGAGGCCTTTAGCTCTGCTCAGCCCGGGGCCACAGGCGCAGCCAAATGCCCAGGGCCAGCCTCTGCAGCCCAGTTGTGCCCTGAGTCAGCAGCACTGGGAAGCCTGCCCTTGCCCCAGACTTGGGTGGTGTAAGCACATCCAGCGACAGTCTCTACAGCCTTCACTCCAGAGTTCACCTGCCCAAGGGCCTAGTACTGGAGGTTGGGGAGGTCCCCAGCCCAGGGGTTAGCACCCTCTTCCCTCAAGCCCTCAACAAAGCCATCTCCATTCAGCAAAGTTCTGAAGCCCCAGAGACTTTGCATAGGGGAGTAACCAGATCTGCCCTGGGCTTTAGGACAGTGAGTCAAGATAGACGGAAGTGAGGAGAGTCTGGGGTGCTCATCTAGGCAAGAGGGGAGGAGGCCCTGGACTAAGGAGGAGGCTGTGGAAGTGGAGAGAGGATGCCAGGGATTAGGGAGAGGACTCTGAGCTTGTGAAACGGGCGGCCTGGGAGAATGGTGGGGACAGAGAGAGAGGTGCCTGGGATGCAGAATCCCAGAGGGAGAACAGTGTCCCGCTGTCCAAGGTCCTGCTGATAGGTGACCCTGAGGAGGTCCCTTCATTGCCCTACGCCTCAGTTTCAGTGTCTGTAAAATGGTGCCATCACATTAGATGGTCTCCATGCTCCCATCCACCTCTGGATCGAGGCTCCAATGATTCGAGTTTGTGTTGAGACCTGTCAGGCTAGCCCAGGTGAGAAGAGCTGCCAAGTTCCCACAGGCCAGAGGACTGGCCCCTTCCCCACAAGGCAGCATGGGCACGTATGGGGGGGAGGGGTGTCAGAGGGCCACACTCCAGGTCAGCTCCTTCACTGAGTTAAAAGGGGATGGGAACTGCCAATAAGAAGAAAAGATTAACGGTTTTGGTTTGCTGTTTTATTGACAGCTTTTGTCTTTATATCACAGTGGTTTGTGAACATAACTCTCCCATGCCAGCTAAGCCTTCCCCTGTGTTGAAGAAATCCAACCTCTAATTGCAGCATATGCAGCATTCTGCAGCCATAGCCCCCACCTGTGCCATGAAAAGAGAGATGAGTTCCACCAGCTCTGCTCCAGGCAGCTGGCGGATCGTCCCGTTCCACCTTATCTTTGGTCCTTCCTGCTCACACTGCTGCAATCACTGTGTATGATCCTTTCTCTCTCTTCTCACGCCCCTCTGCATGGGTTGGTACAGGTCTTCCCAACTCCATTTATTGGTTCTACCGGGAATCAGAAACCTTGAGTTCAAACTTGGTCTCAGACACTTACCAGCTGTGTGACCCAGGGCAAGTCACTTAACTCTGTTTGCATCAGTGTTCTCATTTATAAAATGGGGATAACGGCAGCACCCACCTTGCAGGGTTGTTGTGCAAATGAAATGAGATAACTGTCCAGTGCTTAGCATAGTGCATGGTACATAGCAGGCATTCTATCAAGGCTGATTTCCTGCCCCTTTGCCCTTCCCTTCTGCAGAAGATAGGATCTGAGCTAAGTCTTAAAAGAAGCCAGGAAAACCAAGATGGCGGTGCAAAGGTGAACATGCCAGGCATAGGGGACAATGGAGCATCCCATGTGAGGAACAGGAAGGAGGGCTGGACAGCGGGGTGAGTAGAGGGAGGGAGGTGGGGAAAGACTGGAAAGGGAGGAAAGGACCAGGTCACAAAGAGCTTTAAATGTCAACCAAAGGACTTAATAGTTGATCCTGAAGGTAATAGGGAGCCATGGTAGTTCACTGAGCAAAGGTAGCATGGTCAGAATTGATCTTTGGAAAAATCACCTTGGAATGATGGCCAAAATGTTGTTAAAGAGTATATCTGCTATCTCCTCTATGACACAGTAATTGATACCACTGCTGGGTCTGTACCCCAAAGAGATCAAAGACAGAGGAAAAGGGCCCATTTGTACAAAAGTATTTACAGCAGCTCTTTGTGTGGTGGCAAAGAACTGCTGACTGAGGGAGTGAGTGGGACAGAATAATATAGTGCTGGAAGAAACCGTGAAGGAGACCATCTCAGAGAAGCCTGGGAAGACGTGTATGAACTGATGCAGGGGGGAGTGAGCAAGACCAGGAGAACAATGGCTACAATGAAAACAAGATTGGAAAGGTTAAAGTTCTCTGAGTGGCCAGAGCGCCCAGGACGAAACATGCTGCTGCCCACCTCCTGCCAGAGCCCAGAGGTGGGTGGGGCTGCCTAGAGAGGTCGTGAGCTCCCCCTCCTTGGAGGTCTTCAAGCAGACACCGGACAACCCCTTGGATGGTCAATAGAGGAGACTTTCCTGGACAAAATGGCCGCTGAGATACTGGGATCCTGAGAATCTGGGGGTTCAGGGTGGCCAGCGTGGTTCAGGGCCCCAAGCTCCTGACGCATCTTTGTTGCAGCAGGTCCTGGCCACACTGGGCTACTACGTGCCACCCACACACCCTCCTGCTGCCCACAGGAACAGGCCTGCCAGGAGCCGGGCTCCTTGCATCCCAGAGCCTTGTGACTGCTCTGTCGGTAGCTGAAACAGGCCTTGGGGCCTCTTGTGCCTACATCCTAAGCCCCATGGCATGAGCTTACCTGGCACAAGGAAGTGTTTTGGATTGGCCCTTAAGTTATTCCTGCTCCATCCACAGCAAGAGTTTGACCCAAAAGTATAATCCTGCCAAGCCACCAGCAACTCTCGAGTTCGATCTCGAATGGGATGATAAATGTAACGTACTTAGTGCAGTGCCTGGCACATAGTAGGTGCTATAGAAATGCTTTCTCCCTTCCCCCTTCCCTCTTGTGTTTATTCCCTTAGGTGCCCAATGCGGGCATGGATCCCAGATCCCACTGGTCACTCTGCTGACAGATGCATTTCTTTGAAAGGAGACATAGTTTGCTTCGTGCTTTGTGGGTTGGCACTTTTTTTCCCCAGGGACTGAGGTGGCAGAAGGGAGAGGATGAGCCCAGCTGATGGAGGGAAACGTTTGTATTTTCACTCTTGATTTATCTTCTCAGTCAATCTGCCTTTGTCAATGGCAGATATATTGGGGAAACACGTTGAAAGGGTGGTCAGAAGTAGCAAAAAGCAGCCTGTGGGGACCTCTAGGTGGGATAAAAAACCAGTGCTTAGAGGGGGAGCTGATGGATCCCAGCCCAAGTTAAGTCACAAGGTGAACCATTTCTACTTAGGACTTGTTTGTTGGTTTCCTTACCATTTGCTTTTCAAAGTATATTTTAAAGTTTATAAATGGGGCAGGCTCATTCAAGGAGGCTTCTTATAGCCAAAGAGTCACTTATTTAATGCCCAGAACTGAAAACAACAAGATTCTAGGGCAGCCTTGTCACTTTAGACAGATCCAGTTCTGGGCCAATGTCTCATAATGGACAGAACATGGCTTATTCTTTCTCCATGAAAGATTCTGGGGAGGTGACCCATAACAGATAGAAAAGACCAGGTCAGAATGGCAGCAGGCACATCCTGATTTCCACAGCAATTCTCCCAGGGCTCTGGTGCTTGAGACAAATCCAAACGCTGTATCAATCTACCTATAGGCATCACTTTCCCCTTAAATTAAGACTGTCCCCATTTGACAGAGAAGGAAACTAAGGCACAGAGAAGCTACTGAAGGTCACCTAATCTGAAATCATTCAGGCAGTAAGCCATAGAAGTTGACTTGACTCCAGATCCTTTGTTTGCAGATCTGGGGGTCTTCCTGTACTGTGACTGCAGAGAGTGGGCCCCTTCACGGTCTGGTTCCCTCCTCTCCCTGCCAAATCCATCCTCCTGTTGGCTCATCATACATCCTGGAGAAGGAGTGATACCAGGGGGTCCCAGAGATGCCCCTGCCCAAAGAGCTCACATCAGCTCCCCCTTTGGGGTAGATGACCCCAGGATTGCTCTGGGCAGCTCCGGTCTCAGCTTTGTGACATGAAGTGAGAAAGGTGGCAGGGTGGGACCCAGGCCCTCCAGCCCGTGTTCTGGCCCTGGTGGAACAAAGCAGATGCAACTAAGAAAGGATCTTCTTGAGGAAAGAGGGAGAACCAAGGGAGGCCCCTGAAAAGAAGGTGCACCAGGAGGTGCTCATGTCAGGGGGGAGATGACACGTGTGCATTTTTCCAAGGCCAGTGGATCAACAGGGGCTGTCCAGGCACCACCAGGCAGGGCTCCTTGGTTGGCCCCCTCAGTCAGCGCAAGGTGCTCTGGGCTCTCCTCAGGGCGGGCTGCTCACCTCCAGCCACGGTCAGGCATCCCACAGACCCGAGAGGCCACCGCGTGGCTCTGTCTCACAGGGCAGCAGAGCTTAGTTTCTGAGCAAAGACCTTTTGTTACTTGTAATGAAAACAGACCAAGTTTTACAGGGAACTTGGCTCAGGCTCTGAGCACCCCCAGGCTCCTGCTGAGAGCAGATTCGGCTCTTACATAACACATCTTTAGCTCTCTTCTCCTCCTGGGTGGCAGGAACAGAAGGCCAGCACCCAGGGTTAGCGGAGGAAGAGAGCTGCAGAAACTGGAGCAGGACAGATTTGCATACATTTACTCCAAGGCCACGTGCAGAGAGAATCAGGGTATTTCTGAAAGGATCCAGGCAGCCCCTGAGTACAGGATGGAAGGAAAGCCCCCAGGGAGCATGGACATGGAAAGGGGAGGCAAGGAGAGAAAGTCATGAGGAGAATGCAGAGGAAGACCCCTAAGGGAGAGATAGAAACAAACCAAACCCCAAAATCCCCAGAGCCCGAACCCTGGACTACAGGCTAAACCTTAGTAATTATTGAGAAGACTTCAAGATTGATGTGGGTGCATGTGAGCCCAGAGCTACAATTCTGCTCTCACACACCAAATGCAGATACTGCCTTTTATGGAAGTCATCTTCTTTTTTCTAGCCACAACATCTAGGCACTGGACCCCCCAGGGATGTGCTTATGAAGAGATCAGACATGGGGTCCCCATTAGGGAGGGCACTGGATTTTTTATCAGAGCACATGAAAAACACTGCATCCTCTTGCCTGCTAGTTGGAATCCTTCTCTGCCTTCAAGGCTCAGCTCAGGGGCTGATTCCTCCATGACTCCCACCCCTCCCCCTCTCCCAAGCTCAGATGTCTCCTTCCTCACACCATCCCAGGGCACTTCATGTCCATTTATATTTTACCCCAATCACACTGTGCTGAGGATCATACTTATCTGTGGACATGCAACATCAGCCCATATGTGCCTATTGTCCATACAATGCCCACAGAGCTGGGCTGTACCTGGATCTTAGGCAGATGTGTGTGCATGGAGAAGGAGAGGGGCTCAGAATTGAAAAGGGGGAGAGAAGGATGCACTTGGGGAGCGCTGTGGTGCTTTTAATGACCCCACACTTCTTGAAACAAAAACCCATCTGCTTAGCATGAGTATTCTCTGAATAAAGCTCCATGGTTGAGATTCAAGGAACACTGTGACCTCTGAGGAAGCAAAACTGGGGAGACTGGAAAGCCATTTGGAGCTCCGCCCCCAAAGCCCCAGAACAGCACGTGCCCTTTGACCCAGCAATACCACCACTAAGTCTGTATCCCAAAGAGAGAAGAAAAGGAGTCATGGGAATATTTCTAGCAGCTCCTCACGGGGCTGCCCATCCACCGGGGAATGACTGAACAAGCCATGGTCTCAGAATAGGAAGGAGGTTTACTGTTGCTCTGGGAAGGGACCAGCTTCAGAGAAGCCTGGGAAAACTTTTATAAACTGATGTGGAGTGAAGTGAGCAAAACCCAGAAAACAATTTATATCATTCCAACAATATTGGAGAGACAAACACCTTTGGAAGCCAAAAGCTCTCTTATCATAACAATGACCCAGCCCCTATCCCATGGGTCCCATGGGGGCAGCTAGGTGGCGCAATGGATAGAGCACTGGCCCTGGAGTCAGGGGACCTGAGTTCAAATCCAGGCTCAGAGACATAACACTTACTAGCTGTGTGACCCTAGGCAAGTCACTTAACCCCATTGCCTAGCATAAAGAAAAACAGAGGTCCCATGGTGAAGCCCACCTCCTGACTCAGAAGGGCTGAACATGCAGAATGAGACTTGAATACCTACTAGGTGCCAGGCCCCGTGCTAAGCATTAGGAACACAAATAGAAAAATCAGTCCCTGCCCCCAAGATGCTCCTGTTCTAATTAGAGGAGAGAGCCCGTCCAGGAGGGTAGATGGGCAAATGGTAAGGCCTTGGGGAGGAGGGGGACTGGGAAATAGGAGTTGGGATGGGGGAGGGTAAGGCACCCTGAGGCAGGTCACCCATGAAGGAGCAGGGCTCCCAGCTCCTGACTGGTTCCAAATCATCCCCTGGGTCTCACCCAGGCCTTCCTGAGCCAGTTGGGTGGAGAGGGTCTGCTCCAAGCAGGCAGTGCTGGGCAAGTCTGCCAGGCCCGGCTTCTGGCCCCAAGGTTCCTTCCCTTTCATCCTCCATGGCAAGCTCCCCTCTCGGCAAGGGGCTCCTTCTCAGATTGTGTCAGGCCCTGAAGGGGCTTGGGAGGAAAGGGAAGGGCACCTTTCTCAGGGAAGGAAGGTTTTGTTCCTTGTGAGGAGAGGGCAGTCTGCTCCTGAAAGGAGACCTGGCTAATGGTCTTACCTGGGCAACCTGAGATGTGGCACATCCCTCACTCAGGCTCAATTTCCCCATCTGTACAGGGAGGCCCTGGCCTCAATAGCCTCTAACATTCCACGATAATATGCATTTGGAAGACAGAGCTGTCACGCTAGAATCCTCCTCTTC
Organism: Vombatus ursinus; assembly: GCF_900497805.2. Lineage (NCBI taxonomy): Eukaryota > Metazoa > Chordata > Mammalia > Diprotodontia > Vombatidae > Vombatus > Vombatus ursinus. The sequence goes on along the minus strand of NW_020950758.1, from coordinate 8,453,677 downwards.
GCATTTCCTCTCCAGGGAACCGTTTCTGGAGGGAGGAATAAAGAAGAGAAGAAGGAGAAAGGAGCCAAGGAGGAGGAGGAAGGAAGATCCTTTTCCTCCCAGAGGAGGTTCAGCAACGGCTGCTCTTCCCTGGGGGTTCCCGTCTAGCTCTATTTATCTCCTAGACTGGGAGGCTTTAGGGGCAGATGCAGGGGTGCCTGGCCCCTGATCCATGGGGGGCTGGCCCGGGGGCAGACTGACCCCTAATCTGGCCCCACACAGGGTAGGTGTCAAGCCCTAGCCAGAGGCCTGGGTCCCTCCCAGCCCCAGGGAGAGGAGTCGCCAGCTGGTGCTTTCTATGGATGCCTGGGCTCCTGGCCACCGTGTGCTCCCTGGCTGTTCTGCTCACACCTCTGGTCCCTGGGGAGCTTATTCTCCAGAGCAGGCACCCTGTGGTATTGGGGTCTTCCCCCCAGGAGAAGAGCTGGCCCTGGGCCCAAATGGGCTGTGGATTCCACAGCAAGGGAAGCAAAGCCACAGCCTTCCCTGTCACCATAGCAACCGTCACTGTGGTAACAAGGAGCCAGGCAGGATGCCGCAGGTGATGCCTGGACACAGTTGGGTTGGAGAGCCCAGAGGCATTGGCTGAGGAAGGCCTGACCCCGCCCTGTCAGACTTTTCCCTGAACAACTGGAAGCGGGCAGTCTTGGCGGAAATTCTTGCCCCCCTCTCCCTCAGCCCCCCACCCCGGGCCCCCAATGTCCTCCCCACCTGCTGGCTGATCTCGGGGGAGCACTGTGGGGTAGAGCAAAGGGTGCTGGAGCCAACGTCAGGGCAGATCTGGCCTCAGAGCCTGGCTCTGCCTGATTGTGGGACTGAGTAGCTGCTCAGAACCTCTGAGTGGGATCATAGGTCCGACCTAAGCCCGTAGAAGTTTCCAGGATCCTCTGCCCGAAAGCCACCTCCAGAGGCAGCCTGCCCCACCAGGCACCTCTCGTGATAAACTGGAGAGTCCTGACGTGACATCCAGGCACGGTGGTCCCTCTGGTCTCTACCCCTCATAGCTCCTGGCCCTTCCCTCTGAGGCTGGACCAGCAAGGCCAGGCCCTTGGTTTCCTCATTTGTAAAATGGAGCTAACCCTTCCTGCCTCTTGGGATGGAGAGGTGTTAGGAAAATGCATTTAAACCTTAAAATGTTAGAGACAGGTCAGCTGTTATTATGAGCAAAACTGTGCCTGCCACTTCCCTCCCTTCTGGTCACCCTGAAGCCGTTTCGGACAGAACTTGGCCCCTTCGGCCTCTGGCCTTTCCTTTTCTGGGCTCCGGGATCAGGGCTGTTCCCATCACTGGCCTGTGGGCAGAAGCCTCAGACCCTTCCCTGGGCGCAGCCTGGGGAGAGGCCAGGAGGCCACTGGGTCCCCAGGGAAAAGCAGGGGTCTTGACTGCTGAATCCCAGCCCGAGCCAGGGCCCCCAGAGTCGTGGCTACTCTGGCTCAGGCAAGTCCTGAGTCATCCAGTTCAACTCAAACCCAACTTCTCCAGGTCCATCTTTTCGTCCTAGCCACACGTGCCTATGCTGGACTAAGCTCTCCAGAATTCAGTGGCCTGTCCCGGCCGTGCTGACGACCAAGGCAACCTCTGATCACAGTCTGCTTGTGATCTGAAGGTCCCCCCAGGTCAGTGGGAGCAAAGCCTTTATCTCAACATTCCCCTCCATGGCAGGGCAGACCCAGGGACCAGGAGGGATTCTGTCCTCTGCCCACTCACCCCTGAGTCTGGGCCCGTGGGAAAAACCAGGAGGATGGCCCATCCCACCGACCTTGCCCTGCCAAGCCAGGACTTAAGGCCGGTTTTCTGAGTCCGGGCCTAGGGAACTGAAACAAGGACCCTCCAAGCCTTGGAGCCAGGCCAAGCCTCCAGAGCCCAGGGGAAAAGCAGCCTTTGACTATAGATGGGCAGACTGTATCTCGTGCCTTCTCCCTGGCTGCCTGGGAAGGATTCCCAGCCTGCTTTGTTTTCATGGTGAGAGGTAAACAAATCCCTTTAGCTTTGGGGGCAGGCGAAGGTGGATTCCAGAGGGAAAACCATTGGAGTTGCCAGGTCCCTGGGAGGCTCATCCTTCAAGGCCCTTTCATCAGCCAGACAGACAATGTTCTTGTGCATAAATAAGTGTGCCTCTGTGGGAGGTGCGGGTGAGGGAGGGAGGAAATCTGAGGGCGCTTTTCCAGTTCCTCCACCTTGAGTGCGAAGGTAAAAAAATCATGAAAACAACCTAGCAAATGTCTTCTAACCAAGTCCTCCTCTGGCACCAGTCCCTGCAAGGAGGGCCCCCGCCCCTGCCATGCCAGCTGGGCCGGGCATGGGTCATGGTGATGAGTGACACTGCCCAGCTTCTCTTCACCCTTGTCCATAGGTGACATCAGGAAACATTTGGTGAATGAATCTGGGAGCCCTGCAGGCGTCTCAAGTGGGCCATGTTTAAAATGCACTCATTTTCTTTGCCCCATGCCTCTGCCCTCCCTGAGCGTCTTCTTATCAGCATGGCCACCACATTCCCCTGTCAGGTGGGCTTGGGTCATGGGCACCACATTCCCCCGTCAGCCAGGCTCAGGGATATGGGCTCATCATTCACTCTTCACTTGCAGCTCAGCTCCCACAGCCAATCTATTGCCACATGTGGCTGTTTTTACTTTCCCAACATCTCTCACATCCTTCCCCTCCCCAGAATTCCTATAGGTCACCTTAGGCCAGGTCCTGATCACCAATCACCTCCCACCTGAACTAGTGGCCTCCTCATTGGTCTCCCCTGCCTCTCCCCACTCCAAACCACCTGCCTAAAGCACAAATCCCCTTTCAACACTCCCCTACACATATACACACCTTCAAGAAATGCCAATGGCTCCCTATTGCCTCCAGCATCAAAGATCAAGTCCTCTGTCTTTGGGAGCCCTTCACAACCCTGCCTCAGCCAAGCTTCCCTTCCTAGCCTTTTTTTTTTAAAGGGGCCACCCTTTGACTCACTTCTTAAAGAGGCCTATTCACTGAATGGGTGTTGCCTCACTCAAAGTGAGAACCTGAAAGACCTTAGCTTAAAAGCGCCAAGATTTCCCACTGCATCCCAGGCCACCTCCAGTGTTCCTGATCTCTCTCTGGCCCCTGGACCCAGATGGCTCTGGAGGACAAAGTGAGGCTGGTAACTTTGCACAGCCCTCCCTCACTCAAATCAAAGTCAATTGCAAGTCATGCCATCATCTCCCTGATGTCATGGCCCTCTTGGAGAACAAAGGACAAACACAACATCTTACTGCCCTTCAATGAGCTCTGCAGACCCTCAGCACTGGCCTTCTCTACTATTCCTCACATACGAGTCCGCTTCTGCCCTCCGTGCCTTTGTTCTGGCTGAGCCCCATGCCTGACATACTCTCCCTCTGCCCCTCCACTTCTTAGACTCTCCGAGCACCATTCAGATCTCAGTTCATGAACCTTCTCCTTCATGACCCTTTTTGGATGACCCTGCCCCCAGTATCACTCTTTCTGCATCTACACACGGATACACTGTCTCCCTGCCTCGACAGTAAGCTCTTCCAGGGTAGAAACTGTTTCACTTTTGCTTCTAAATCCCTATCCCCTGGCCCAGCATTCTCTCAAGCAGCAATTGATGAGAGTGAGTGAATGAGTTAATGAAGTAAAAGAATAAACAAAGCAAAAAGGGGTCTAGACTAGAAGCAGATCTCCCCATAATCGCACCAGGAGTAAATGCCTCTGGGGCAGGACACAAGGCTAGCCCTGTGGTGGGCAGCCACACCAGGAGGGGGTTCCTAGTGCCCTGAGAGTCCAGCCCTTAGTCTACGGGGGCTGGGGAGAAGGCAATGAGACCACGGGGATGGTGTCCAAGGGAAACTGTGTTACCATTGCAAAGAACACAAAAAAGGAAGCCTTGCCCTCCCTGGGTGACATCTGTGCTATTTCCCACACTGGGCAAAGCCAATACTTCTTGAAATCCAACCCTCCGGCCAGTGAGTCAAAGATGTCATTTCCCCAAGGGAAGGTGAGGATCCGTTATGACCCAATTCTGCCCAGGAAAATGTGGTCCTTGGCCTTCTCGGATGAACTTGTGTGACTGACCCATCAAACTCCTCCCTGCCCCCTGCAGGAGAACACCTGCCACAAGATGCCCAGTTTTCCCCTGCCCTCCCCCTCCCACCCCCAGGGAATGGAATGACCTTGAACTAGCTCCCGCCTGCTGAGCTCTTCTGAAGTGACTCCATCTCAGCCCTTTTTCAAAGGCAGCATCTCTAGCAGAGACAAGAACAGCTATTTTTAGGTCACATTTCTGGACTCTCTCTCTCACAATTTAACTCCATCCCCCCAGGGGCAGATCAGATCCTTATCGTCTCTAACTGCAGCCAGCCCCACCGAGAGCACGCAGTGTGTGTGATATAGACTACAGAGACTGTGGAGAAATCAACCTCCCCCACCCTCTCTGTCTCTGTCTCTCTGGCTACATAGACTTATATTTTGGTAGAGAGAACAATGGATAACTTTGCTGTTGCCAGGAAAGTAGAGCAGAGGTCACCATCTCCTACTTTAGTCCTACTAGGTGAAACTGGGGAAAGAGGCAGGGAAGGGACTGGACGTTCAGAAGAGTGAGGAACAGGGCACGTGAGAGCTGAAAACAAGTGAAAGGAATGTTCCCACCCTAGCTCAGAGAAGAGTGACAGAGGAGACAGAAGGAAGAGAAGGAAAAGGGTTTAAGAAAAGATTGTTGTTGCCTAAGGGCTTCTCTGGCTGCCTGGCGAGCTATGGGTCTAGAATCTCGAAAACTGAGATAGCCCCTAGGGCTGTGAGCTAAAGACTGAGACCCCCTCCCCTAAAGCCTAGAAGGCTGTTAAACAGCTAAAATTCCTGAGAGAACCAGCTACTGGCAGGAGCAGAGACCAATCAGAGAGCAGCTCAGCAAAGACACCAAGAGACAGCAGCAGCACAGTGGAGAGAATAGACCAGCAGAGGATACCAAAAGTTTGTAGCAAGAGGAAAACAGTTCACTTTGTAGGAAAGCAAGAGCATCAGAGGCAGTATTGCGGGAGGGTCAAAGTCCTTGGAGAGGAAGTTATCCTGGCTCCAGGTAGTTCCTGGCCCTCTGTAGGAGAGGGCATGAACACATGTGGCTAGGCGTCCTCATGATATGTGTGCCCTCTCCCACATGTCACCCTGACCACTGGTTTCCCATGTCACGGGCTCACTCTGTGTGTTCTCTTCATTACTGCTCCCTGGCCATACACTTTCTCTGCCTTGCTTCTATGACAGGTGGTGTAGGAAGGTTAGAGACAGCACCCTCGTGTATTAGCAAGGAGGTGGGCGTTTTCCTCATCTTTCGTTTTGTTACATTATTTAATCTGCATCTTTTTCTTTGAATTAGGGTTGTTTTGGTTTAAAAAAAAGTTGGTGGAGACTCCGGAATAGTAGTTATGGGTGAATGCTAACCCAAAGCAAAGCTTGATCTGAGGGAGCTTTCAGGGGGTGGGCCCCCCAATTGAAGAGTATTGGCTAAAGAGAAACAATTCAAGGATCCCTTCTTTCTGTAGTGCGTGCCCTCCCTCCATCAGTGAGGACAGGTCTCACATCCCTACTGCTCTGTTGATCAGCACTGAGTCTGGAACCCTATGGTCTCCTTCAGCCTGGAGATTCTGGGTCCTGGGAAGCTTCCTCCCATCCCTCTGACAGTCATTTTTTCTACCAAGGGCCTCTCAGCCCCTCTTGGCAACCTGGCCTCAGAAACCACCCACCATTTGTTATCAATACTAGCTGTTTCTTTTGTAGCTTTTAAGCCTTCTGGTTGCCCAGAAGGAGCCTGGTAAAGACATGGGTGCCCCTCCCACTGCCACCACCAAGTCTCCTACTTGTCCCAAAGGAATTTGTCCAATGTGCTGAAGACTCAAGGTCCTCCTGGCCAACTTTGCCCTTACTGCAGCTTCTCCCCTGCCCAGGCCCAATGTCGGACCAGACTTCCTCATAACCTCCTTTGGCCATGTCCCCTTCTTCTTTAAAGAACCTTGGTGATCACTCCTGGCCCCTCTGCTCATTCAATAAGTATCTATTGAGCACCTGCTGTATGCAGTTCCATGACTGGTGACAGCACGGAGGCCCTGTCCTCTTTAACAGTCCTCTGGGTTTGTCTGGTCTCCCCAGACAGATTATAAATGCCTTTTGGGGAAAGACCAAGGCCCAGAGCTCTCCTCCCCACCCCACTCTCTACCCTCTGCAGCTCTGGAAAATTGTGAGAAACTCATCTAGAGCTGGGCTCACTGTGGGACCCCCTTGTGACTGTGTGGGGGTTGGAAGAGGAGAGTAGACTGACCCCTGGGGGCCTGAGTAACCACCACCAGGTTGGGCAGGTACAAGTCAAAGAAACAGGCAAGAAAAACCAAGGGTGACTTTTCTCTTAACCAGCTCTTTCTACTGCGCTGGGCCAGAGAGGGGGATGAGGGGGAAGGAGAGGCCTAAAAACTCCCAGAGCCCAATGAGAATGAAAGTGAGAACACCTTGGGCCTCAGCCCCCTCCTGACATGTGCTGTGTATGGTAGGGAGGACCTGTCTAGTGCTGCCTGACCTGGGAGCCAGGGCCCCAGCAAGGGCTGAGGGGACTCCACCCCACACCTGCTGGGGGACCATGGCAAATACTCCCCTTCCCTGATCTTCAGTTTCTCCATCTGAGAAATGAGGCTGGTTGGATTTGGAGCAGCTGATTTCTAAGCCCTTCCCAGCCTTGCCATTCCTCTGTGATCTAAGATCTGACTGAGCAGGTCACTCCCCTTCTGAAGAATCCCTAGTGCTCTTCTCCCACCTCTTGCATAGAACCCCAATTCCTCTATTTGACAAGCTCCAGCCTTATTTCCCATTTGTCCCCTGCATACCTTCCAGCCAAAATGGCGCCCTTGCTCCTTGAGCTTGACCTCCCGTCTTCCACCTTCGTCCCTCTGTGCAGGCTGTACCTCAAGCCTGGAATGAACTAGCTCTTTCCCTCTACCTCACAGACCTTCAAGGATCTAGTTTACCCATTGAGAAGGACTGAAGGCATCATCCCTCCCAGGCCACTTGCATTATAACAGAGGACATGAGTTTTCTAGACCCGAGAAAAGAGCTCTCCTATGTTTACCTTCCAGGCAGAGTGATCATCAACAGAGGAGACAGGAGGGGACATTGGGGGTGGCCACATACTCTGCCCACACAAGGGGCTGATTTGAGTTGAAAGTGGAAGTCAGTGTAGGGTTTGCCCAACATGTTCTATGTCCCCCCCACCCCTTGCCTTCTCTGGGAGGTTTGCTCCTGCAGCAAACAAAGCCTCAGGAAAAGATATGATCTGAACTCTGCAATGCCCAGAGACCCTGACTCAGAGAGGCTGCCTGAAGCCTGGAAATGCATCCCTTTTCTGTTCTTTTCCTGTCAGAAGGGGGAAAAAATGACATAAAATTGGCCCAGAAGGATGGGAGAGATTTCCACTCTTGGCCAGGATCTGCTGATTTCAGAGACAATTTATCACTGACTGCTAGTTATTGGACTCAAATGTTTAAAAAGTGCCTAAATCTGGGTCTTGGATGGACCCCAGGAGACCTGGAGCTATTTCTGGCCCATTGGCTGGAAAGTTCTGAATTCTTCTGTATGAGCTATTCTTAGTCCCAGAGAAAGTCTGCTGACCTGGGCATCCAAGGCTCCCTAACTAGCCCCCGGATTCCCAGAGCCCCTGCTCCAATGAGATCCAACAATTCCCCAAACATGGAAAAAGGGCCCTCTATTGCCAGGCACCTGCTAAGCACTGAGGATGCCAAGACAAAGAAGAAACAGCCCCTGTCCTCAGAGAGCTTGCATTCATTCTGCTGGGGGAAACAGTATAGGCGCAGAGAAGGAATGTGAGCTAAGCCAAAGCTGCAGCTGCTGGGGGAGGTGGGGACCAGGTATGGCTTCTCAGAGGTGGCCACACCTGGGCTGAGCCTTGGAGGATGCTTGCAATTCCAAGGAGGGAGAGCAGTCCAGGCTTGGGAGATGTTTGGAAAACAGCTGGTAGGCTGGGCTAGTATGGAGTGAGGGAAGGAGATTTGTGTGACATGAGGCCGGAGAGGATTGTTGGTGACGGGTCAAGATAGACGCCTGGCTTCTGTGAACTTGGAGGCAACAGGGAGCTCCTGAAGGCATCAGGGCAGTGATTTTGGCGGCTGGGTGTAGGATGGATCCGGGAGAGGAAGGTTCCTTCTCCCTCCCTGGGCCTCAGTTTCCTCCTTTGTAAAATGAGGGGGTGGGGGTAGACTTGATAGTTTGTAAGCGCCCTCCCAGCTCTGAAGTTCTGATCCCTAATTGTGTTGTTCCTACTATGGTCCGAGGCTCTGTGATGTCTATGAACAGCCAGAGAGACTGCGCTAATGGGGCTGAGCTCCTTGTTCTGGCGAATGACCCCTCAGGTCCCATTGTGGCCAGACCCCTCTTCACAGGCTGCCTGGGAGCCAAGAGAATCTTGGACTCTGCCTTGGTAGGCCTGCCAGAGAGCAGGGGAAGAGCCCCAGTTGGGGACGGTCAGTGACTGTCCAAAGGGTTTGCCCTCTGAGCTCAGGACCAGGCTTCTTCGGAGACAGCCTAGTGAAAATCCTTCGCCCTGTCCCTCAACCACTGCCAGGCTGAGCCACAGCATCCTGAGGGAGCTGTGACGATCTTCCTGGTTCCAGAGCAGAAACCCCTCGCGGTGGAGCTTGGGGGACTCCAGGCAGAAGCTCAGCTCCCAGAGGAGGTCAGTCCCCCGGGCTACGGAAGAGAGAGACAAAGTACCCAAGGACCGAAATACTGCAAATGGGGGTGCACTGAGCAACTCTAAGTGTCAATCCTGGCGCCAGAGAGCAGATATGGTGGAGAGGCGGGCTGCTCCAAGGGCAGGAAGCTGCTAACATGTAGCAAACCCAGCTGCTACCTCACTTATTTTAGCTTAACTTTTTTTTTTTTTTTGCTACATGGAAGACGAAGGAGGGGAAGGAGGGGAAGGAGAACGGGGAAAGAGGGGGAGTATATCCAAAAATGATGTCATTGTAGAAACAAAAGAAAACAATAAAACTTATTTTAAGAAATAGAATGATGGAGAGAGAGAGAAGGAGGGGGAAAAGTGACAGAGAGAGAAAGAATGAAAGAAGGAAAGGAAGAAAAGAAGGAAGGAAGGAAAAAAGGAAGGAAGGAAGGAAGGAAAGAGGAAGGAAGAAAGGGATGGAGAGAGGAAGGGAGGGAGAGAGGGAAGAAAAGAGGGAAGGAGAGAGGGAGAGAGGGAAGGAGGAAGGGAGAAAGGAAGAGAGGGAAGGAGGGAGGAAGGAAGAAGAGAGAGAGGAAGAAAAAAAGGAAGGAAGGAAGAAAGAAAGGAAGGAAGGAAGGAATGAAAAAAGAAAGGAAGGAAGGAAGGAAAAAAGAAAGAAAGGAAGGAAGGAAGAAAAACAAAAGACTCCTCTCTCAGTCAACAAGGGCAGCAGTCCTTTACTTTGCCTCCTTCCTGCCTACAGCCCTGTCACTGACAGCTGCCTGCACAACCCCCAGGGCCTCAGGTTGCCTGCCACAAGCAGGCTGGCCAGCAGGAAAGAAGGAAGAGAAACGTGGGGAGTTGGGGTCCTTTTGGGGGGGCAGAATGAAAGGACAGTGAATCAATGTCCACCCAGAGAGAACCTTCCCACTCATTCTTGGGTGGGGCAGCAGAAGGGTTGGATTGAGGGACCTCTGCTGTCTCCAGCCTGGTGCAGATCCCTGGACAAAGCCTTCCAACCTCCCTGGCTATTGTCTCTGACAATCTGATATTTCTTCATGGCAAACACAGAAGACGGGTCACTGACATGTCCCCACTAAGCAGATGGAGAAGATGAGTCTCTGAGATGATGCTAACATCTTTTTAAATCCATGAAAATATTTCCAGGGTATGCGTCCATACCAGCTCATGAGAGCTGATTGTTAAATTTTCAGTATGAGAATTTATAGCTTAGAAATTGCAAATGCTGCAAACCACTAATTTCTTGTTTTGTTGATTATCTAGACTTAAGAAAGTGCTGGAGAACGTTAATCATGCCAATTCAACTTAAAAGTATATTGTGTGCACATTTTTCCTCTGAGAGCCAGTTGTTAAACATTTACCACAGCCTTGCTTTGTGTCCCAAGTTAAGCCTCCCTTATCTCTGGCCACCTCCAGGGCCGGCCCAGAAGCCCAGGATCTCAGTGTTGGAAATGGTTCAGAGATATCCCTCTGACATGGGAGCAGGAATACTGCTTCCCCATCATCCCTGACTTGGACTCAGAGCATGTGGGAGCTGAAAGGGATCCTGGGTGTTCTCTAGAAGAGCCGTCCCTCACACTATGAAAGGCTCAGAGATTGTGACCTGCTTGCCTGAGGTCACAATGACCGGGAGAAGTAGAGACGGAGCTCAGCTTCCACCACACTGTGCTCTGCTGGAGGGAGCAGCCTTCTCCAGAGCCTTTCAGGCCCAGCCTCTACCCTTCTCTTGAAGGAAGTCCTTCTGCTGAGTTAGGAAGAACAGCTCCTCCCCTTCCTCACTTGACTCTGGGGGCCTCAGTTTCCCCCTCCATAAAGGGAAAGGTCAGCTTATTTGATCTGCAAGATGGCCCTGTGTTTCTCTCATCCTAAGCTGGTATTGCCAGTGCCCACTGGCTGCTGACATCGCCCTGCTGGCCAGAGGCCAGTCCCTGCAGTGTTTTAAGAGCTCAGGAAACAGGGTTCAGCTGTCATCCTTCCTGGGAAAGCATTAGAAGCAAGCACAGTGACCTAGCCCCTGGTCCGGGTGTGTTCTCAGGAATTACTAAGAATGAGGAGAAGCGGAAAGGGGTCTGTCTCCCCCCAAGCACTTGACAAACACATCTCTTTTCTCATTTCCCAGAACTGCTGTGTTTTTCTCTCCTGGGGGGAGGGGGGATGGACAGCTTCGTGCCAAGCACCAGCTTTGCCCAGAAAGGCACTTGGCCCTGCCTGGACAGTTGAGGGCCCACTCAGGCTCTGAATCATTCCAGGGACAGGGCAGAAAGCCCCTGCAGCTGCTGGTTCTGGGCTGAGGATTTATCTGGCGCCAAATGCTTTCAGAAGGCAGATTGTCCTGTGAAAGCAGCGCAGATCCCAGATCCTAATTCTAACTCTAACCCTCCTTGGGGTGGGTCTCATGTTCGTGAGCAGGTGCCCTAAGTAAAAGGGCTAGTTATCCACCCCTCACAGAGTTCTGGTACATCCCCCCTCCCCCACAGAAGAGAGGTGCCAACAAGGGGGTGGGGAGGGAGGCTGGCTCTCCCATAATCACCAGCTGCCAGCTGCCTATTTCCATACCATCCCTCAAATGCACAGAAACTCAGAATCAAAGAATCTCAGAGCTGGAAAGGACAACAGTAAGCAATCTGAGAAAAAAGAATTATTCGCTCCAAATTACCCAACAAGAGGTCACCAGCCCCTGCTTACAGCCCCCCTCTCAGGAGGGGGACCCCACCTCCTAGGGCAGCCTATTGCATTCTAGGATGATGGAGCTCTTCCTGACATCAAGCCTACATCTGTCTCTCTATAACTACTCCCCCCCCACCGCAGCCAGCCCCTTCTCATCCCCACTGCCCTGGTTGTGTAGGGCACATATACAAGGTTTGGCAAAGGACCTCCAGGGAGGTTCGCTTCAGCCCTGGGTCTCATCCTGCCAGATCTCAGCAACAGCTGCGAGGTCCAGTCTGTCTCCCAAACCCTCCAACACTCTTATTTCATCTTGGGGGCTTTTGAACATGGACCTTTGAAGCCATGAGCGTCACCACTGGCTCCTTTCTTGGATTTGCCCCTGTACTTCTGGGAGTCTCAAACGCTCTTTTTCTTTCCTTCATCAGAGCTACAGCTCCCTACAGTCTCAAGCCTGGGGGGCATGCACAGGCAGTTTTCTTCCTCCCCCAGCCTTTGCAGTTCAAAGCCCTTTCGATCAGATGTTCAAGGCTGCAGAAAAATTCCTTGTTATCGTCCCTTCTTGGGGACACTCCATTCCTGGCCAGCAGCCCACTATTGCTCTATTCTAAGTCACGATACAGAGCCCCAGACCCAGCCTATCCTTTGCTAGATCATCAGCCATGTCCCACCTCCTGGTGGGTGACCCCAAGACTCCATCCTGGACCCTCTTCTCTTCTCTCTATGCCCGTTCACTTGGTGATCTCATCATCTCTCTCTGTCAAGATGACTTCTTCTGGCTCTGCTACTTACTGCCTGTGTGGCCATGGACAAATAGCATTAACTTTCTGGGTCTCCGTTTTCTCCATAAAATGCTCTGAGTGATCTCTAAGGTCCCTCCTAGCTCCAAAGCTGTGATCCCACAATCCATATCTGTACACACAGGCTTAGGCTACCTATGAGCTCCAGTCCTGTATCACCATGACCTGTTGGATATTTCTCCTGAATGTCCTCATTCAGCGGATCTCTTCCCCCAAGCCTTCTCCTTGATCAAACTTCCCTATATCTGTTGAGGACATCACCATCCTTCTAGGCTCCTAAATTCCAGCCTCTTCCATTCTTCTCTTTCCTTCACTTCACATATCCTATCAGTTGTCAAATCTTGTTGATTCTACCCTGACAACATCCCTTGTCCCTGGTGCCTTCACCCTGCTCACAGAGCACCACCTCAGTCCAGGCCCTTTTGCTTTCTTGCCTAGAATAGTACACCAGCCTTGTCCTTCCATTTTGAGTCTCTGCCTTTTCTGATCCTTCCCCCCCCAGATGCCCAAAGTACCTTCCTCAAACACAAGTCTGACTATGTTGCTGTCCTGCTTAAGAGCTCTCAGTCATTCCTTTTTGGCTTGAGGATAAACTCTCAGAATCAACAGGACTTTAGAGTGTCCAGATGCCTCAGTGGCCACTTTGTCCAGCTCATGACTTAGCAGGAATCCCCACTCTAGCCTACCCAACAAGCAGTCCTCCAGCCTTTGCTTGGAGACCTCCAAAGAGAGAGAAGCCCTTGCCTCCTGAGGCGCGCCACTCCGCTTTGGCGCGGATGTGAAGCTGTCCCTGTGACTTGCACCACTCGTCATCCCTCTGGGGTCGTCAGGATAAATCCCATTCTTCTTCCACATTACGGTGCATCAGATTCTTGAGGGAGGCTGTCTTACGGGCCAGACCCACTTCTCTCCCAAACAGGGTGCAGCCCCTACCAAGTGTGACCATCAGGAAGTGGGCCTGGTCCCCTCCTGGGACCTGCAGTGTCCTCTGTGGAGTTCCCCTCGTAAGGAAGCATCTGGCAGCTAAGTCTTCTTTGGCCCACAACAGCCAGGCAGATGGATGGAGAGACAACCCAGGGGAGAACCGGACCACAACTTTCCATGCCATGGGAAAGAAGCTGCATCTCCGAGCACCAGGGAGCTGCCAGGGCCCAGAAGAAAAGCTGATCCCGGAGCAGGCACCTCAGACTTGAATGCTCCTCAGAATAGAATGGGGCCTTCTCATGGACAGTCTGTATAACTCTGGGAGAGTTTCCCCTAGAGTTCTGGGAAAGGGCACTGCTTCATTCGACTGTTCTGATGCCACCTTGGTAAATGTCTTTGCTAGGAGCTAATTGTGTCTATTGGCTGATTGTTCATGGGGAGCGCACTGGTGGGGCTTGTGAGCTAGTTAGGAGTGGGTAGCCCTTGACCCCTGAAGATGTCATTCTCCTGAGGATTCCGCTTACAAAATTGTGAGAGCTGAGTTAGGGGAGAGTGTGTGTGTGTGTGTGTGTGTGTGTGTGCGTGCACGCGCACGCACGCCATAATTGAATGAGGTTCCTCCTGCAACATGAAGTCTCTGGACCCCCCAGCCTGTCCACATCCTGTCCGCCGCTGTGCTGAGCTTGGAGGAGGGGGCAGGGCCCTCAGCTTCTAGTCAGAGCAGAACCAGGGAGTGAAGGGTATGGACCCCAAGGGAATAAAGACCAGCTTTATCACTTTATCAGAAACATCACTGGTCCTGTTTTAAAAGATGAAGGGCAAGAAACAACAGGTCAGATTAGAAATCTGGTGGCTGCCTTTCCACCACACCAGGGCATTCCCCTGTGGTGTGGCAGCAAAGTCTGCAGAGAAAGATTTTCAGAACCAGCACATCTGTGGAAGATGGAGGCTGTTCAGGGGTCAGCCAGGCCAGGAGGCTGCTGAGAAATCCCCAAACGCAAGGCCCCAGGGAAGGTCTGTCCAGTGACTTCCTGGCTCCTTCCCAGCAGGAGCCTTGGGCTCTTGGCACAAGAGGGCTGGAGGCCCTCAGTCCCACAGTCACAGAGAGCAACCAAAAATACTGAGCCCAAATTATAATACAGACCCTTCCTCCAGCCCTCCTCCTGTGATGCCAGCCTAAGCACAAACTCTGGTAGGGCCCGGATCCCGCGGACTCAGTGTCTGTCCTTCAAGGACCAGTCTGGCTCCTCCTAAGTCAAGGGCAGAGGGTTGGCCACCAATAACTTGGGGCCTGGATCCAGGACAAGGGAGGGAGTCCCAATGGGGTGAGATCTGCAAGAGTCTGCCCTGCAGCGTGAGGAGACCCAGAGAACTGCTCCTTTCCTGTCCTCCCTCCCCCTCCCCCCAGTCACACTGGGAGCTCCTTGAGAAGAGAAACTGGGGTGTTCTGTCTTTCTTTTTATCCCCAGCATCTAATACATGGTAGGTGCTTAGTGCTTGTTAACTGACTGACTGACATCATCTTTGGATTTAGAAAGCATTTTGGAGACCATTTCCTATAAGCCTCTCATCTCACAGAGCAGGGAAACTGAGGCTCAGAAAGGGGAGGGCCTAAAGTTACACAGGTAAGAAGGAGCAGAACTGGGCTTCAAACCCTGACTATCTGATTCTTTTTCCGCTGATTCATCCCAGCTTTGGTGTAAGTGGAGCCAGGAGCCATTTGTATGAAAAAGATCTGGGAGTCTGAATGGACCACAAGCACCACATGTGTCTGCAGTGAGTTACAACAGTCCAGAAGTTTAAAGAAATGATTCTGCACAGGCTTATGATCACAGGAGGTCCAGGGTCCCCCAGGACCCAGACTTCTCATCCTGAGGAACAAGGATGCTGCCAGAAGCCTGAGCATCTCTCTCCCTTGTGGATAAATGGTCTCACTGAGTTTCTGCCCGCCTCTGAAGTTCTTGGAGCACCTCTTCTCACATCCAGGTTTACTCACTACTCACTGACACCCCACCAGGGGTGGGGGAGAGCAGGGGAGAACAAGAGACCTGAGGAACTGTCTGCCGCCTCCTCCCATTGGACTGGCCAAGGTCTTCCCTCCCCTCTAAAGTTACATTTGTTAGAATACCTTCCTTCTATGTGCCTGGGCCAGTAGGGAAGGAGGGTCAGAGGCCTGCCTGACCCAGAACAGAGTATTCCCTGCAATGACCATGACCTCAGGCCCTGGGCCAAGCCAGAGGTAGACAACAGGAGGATAGGGGGATGGGGGGGGGAGGCTAATCTGGAAAAACTGCTCTAGACCAGTCCATCTTGGAGCCTTTGGGCCATGTCTAAGGGCTTCAGGAAGCAAGAAGAGCCAGCCCAAAGTGGGGGGGTTAGTGTGGAGAGAAGGGCTGAGGGAAAAAGGCAGCTTCAGGAAGCAAGAAAAAGAAGGGGCAAGGGGCGGATTCCTCCCAATATCCCAAAGGACACCTCCATTTTCTCATCTTTAGCTTCAGATTAAACCTGGTTGGGGACCCAGTTTTCTGCCTCAGTCCCAGCTCCATCACCAACTGACATGACTTTTGTCTCCCTGGACCTCAGTTTCCCAATTAAATGGTACAGTTGATGATCCCAAAGGGCTTTTAGGAGGTCATCATCATCACCACCATCATCATCACCATCATCCTCATCATCACCACCATCATCCTCA
>NW_020950758.1:8341274-8437823 GCF_900497805.2 Vombatus ursinus | reverse complement strand
CACCATCATCCTCATCATCACCACCATCATCACCATCACCATCATCACCATCACCATCACCATCATCATCATCACCATCACCATCATCACCATCACCATCACCATCATCACCACCATCATCACCACCATCATCACCACCATCATCATCACCATCATCCCCATTTCTGGCCCACTTACAAAGATTTCCAAAGGTGGAGGGAGGAAGGGCAAGGATTATTCCCCTCAGTTTACAAGTAAGGAAACTGAGTCTTGGGGAAGAAGTTGCCCAAGGTCACCTAGCTAGTAAGTGGCTGATGTAGCATTTGAACCCAGGCCCAGTGCTCTATCCCCTATAAAGTTTATATACATACACACATGCATACACACCCAGAGACACATACATGTATGTACGCATATGTATGCATGTATTATGTGTATATAGTTGGAGGCAGCTGAGTGGCACAGTGGATAGCATGCTGGGCCTGGAGTTAGGAGAACTTGAATTCAAATCTGGCCTCAGATACTTCCTAGCTATGTGACCCTGGGCAAATCACTTAACCCTGTTTGCCTCAGTTTCCTCACCTGCAAAATGAGCTGGAGAAGGAAATGTCAATTCACTCCAGCATCTCTGCCAAGAAAACCCTCTGGACAGTATTGGCGGGCTTTGGTCCACAGGGCCATGAAGACTGAGGCATGATTGAACAGCTGAACAGCAACATTTGTGGAGAATTGTATGATTTGTCACTTATAAAGCTCTTTGTACTGGACATTACTTGAGGAAAGGCACTCATGTCCTTCCCTTTGCTGTAGAAGTTCCACGGCTCGGGCTCTCCCACAAGGGGTCAAAGACAGAAAGGCCCCACACATGCATACCCCAAATCATCCTAGCAGCCCTGATTGGAGGATAGTAGGCAACTAGAAACCAAATGAATGCCATTTTGGCAGTACGAGCTGTGCACAAAGGACTGGGTTTGAATTCTATCTCTGCCACCTAATGCCTACATGACCTTGGGCAAAGTGAGTATCTTCCATGGGCCTCAGTTTCCTCATCTGTAAAGTGGAAGGCTTGGCCCAGATATTCTCTAGGAAGTCCCTGTGATGAGGGGATGGCTAAGCAGATGAAGGCGCTGGAATGGGAGGGACCATTGCTAGGCCATTAGTAGCGATAAGCCCAGGGGCGGGTGACCTCTCCAAACTGAGGCGGAAGCAGGGGGGGCGGGGCGGTGTTGGGCCACACTCTCCACATGGGAGAGTTGACACTCTATGCTTTCACACCAACAGTGGGGCCAGAAAGAGCCTGAGAACGCAGCCAAGCTCCGAGATCTGGCAGGGCAGGACGGAGGAGGAACAGGGACCGGGTGATTTCTTTGCTCATAAATCTCTGAGGGAAGATTTGAACTCAGGTCTCCCAGCCTCCGAATCAGGCACACCAGCACCTGGTGCACTTGGGAGTGCATTCAGCGAAATCCCAGCTTCTCAACAGAGAGGTGGAGGACTATGGCCACTGAATGCTACATGTGCCATCAGACACAACTGGTTTTCCTTGTTATAAGGGGTGGGGAGGCAGTCGGGGGAGGGCATGGCATCAATCACACAAAATTAATTAATGCAAACTTTAGGTGGCTCTAGAGCCGCCAGGGAGTTGGACCAACTCTGCTGCTCTCATTTTGCTGCCCATTGAGGGGAGACTTGTGAACTCTTCTTAGAGGCAGAGCCGAGATTTGAACGTGGGTCCTGACTGTGAGCCCAGGGCTCTTTGCAGCTTACACCTCTCCTTTCAGCAGACCCTCCTCTCTGGCTAGCCTGAGGGGGACGACAGAACGCATGATCCTGGGCTTATCTTCAGATAGGTTTGTAGGTGAAGATCAGAAGGGTGGGGCTGGGAAGGGACTTTTCTAGGGCCACCTGGCTCATATGGGAGCCCTGACCTCTCTCCTCTGAGCCAACATTCTGCCTTGTGGAGTAGGCCCAGCCACACACTCATGTTTGGGGCCTGACCTCTGACCTCAGCCCCATAGGATCACAAAGGGAAGAGACCCTCAGAGACTTCTCCTCCAAAGGAGAGTGATCCAGCAGGGCAGTCCCATAAGGACGTAGCCTCTCCCCTGGCTCTGGGAACCTTCCTGCCAAGCTCACATTGGGCATTTAGGAAACCTTCCCAGAAACCTCATTACTGAGGGGGGAGGTGAGTTTGGCAGCCAGACAAGTGGAAGTCTGCTGTGGGACGCTTTTGGTTTTTGTTTTTGTTTTTGTTTTTGTCTTGTTTTGTTTTTTTAAAGACCGGGATTTAGCTTCAGAGAAGCTGCCTTCAGATCCTGGCTCTTGACCACACCTCCTGTGTGACATTGAGCAAATTGTTGAAACTCCTGGGGCCTCAGTTTCCTCCCTCTGGAAAACGAATGTGTCGGACATGAAGGCCCCCCCAGCTCCAAACCAAGAGTCCCATGGCCTCTGTCCCCAACGAAGCAGACTAGACCAGCAGGTCTGTCCACCCCTCACTTCCTGGAGTTCTGGAGGGGTGGGGAAAGGCCTGGTCCCTCTGAGCGGCCCTTGACTCTGGCCCCCCTGAGCAGCCCTCAGCCCCTGCCCCCCTGAGCAGATCCTCAGCCTGGTCCGTCTGAGCAGCCCCCAGGCCCTGGCCCCTCTGAGTGGCCCTTGACTCTGGCCCCCCTGAGCAGCCCTCGGCCCCCTGGCCCCCCTGAGCAGCCCTCAGCCCCTGCTCCCTCTGAGCAGCCCTTGACTCTGGCCCCCCTGAGCAGCCCTCGGCCCCGCCCCCTGAGCAGCCCTCGGCCCCGCCCCTCCGAGCAGCCCTAGGGCCGTCTCTCCGAGCAGCCCTAGGGCCATCTCTCCTTGGGATGCACAGACCCTGTTTGGAGCAGCAGCCACCTGAGCTAGGAGGGCAGGGCTCAGATGATGCCAGGCTGGGGCACCTCCCGGGAATGAGGGGACTTGGCACAGAGCCTCCGCTGGGTAATCGATGCCCAGGAACCAGGGAACTGCTCAACCCCAGCCAGCTCGCAGTCATCCTTCGTCCCATTCTCCGAATCTGCTGGCCTGGGGCCCTCCCCGGGGCAGGGTCAGTTACCCTGGTTCCGGCCTGAGCCTCCTCAGCCCGTGCATGCGCTTAGCTCTGACGCTCCTGGTGCCGAGCTTCAGAAGTTAACAAAAGGCCTCTACGGTGGGGGGCCCCACTCGGGTTTAAACAAGCCGCAGCAGGTGCAGAGTGGAGGAGGCAGAGCTGGAAGTCTTCCATCTGAAAAAGATCTGGGGGTTTCAGTGGACCACCCTTGCGATGTGAGTCTACAGTGTACTGTGGCCGCCAAGAACGCAAGTGAAAGCTTAGCGGGTGCTAAGAGAGCCTGTGGTCCCGAGCAGGCACAGCAGGCACAGGAGAAGGAGTGGCTCTAGGATTGCCTTGGTTTGGGGAACTCCCAAGTGAGGAAACTCAGGCTCTCAAGGCAGGCCGGGTTCTCGCCTCCTCTGACATCTCAGAGCTTCCTGGGGTGCTAAGGAGTTGCACCCGAGCCTGTGTCTGAGGCCAGACTGACCCGGGTTTCCCAGGCTTTGAGGCAGCTCTCCAGCCTGACGCCGGGCTTCCTGCCCCAGTGACGAGGCACCTCATAAGAGCCGCTGTTGTGCAAAGGGCTTGATCCACACTGTCTCATCTGAGCCTCCCAAGCCTGGGAGCTAGGCCCTACACTTATTATTGTTCCCATTTCCCAGACCAGGCAAGTGAGGCTCAGAAAGGTGAAGGGACTGAGGATCCCAGGGTCACAGCACGAGAACTAGAAAGACCTTTGAGGGAACCTAGTCCAATACCTTTTATTTTACATCTGAGGAAACTGAGGCCAAGCGAGGGGGAGAGGCTTGGGTGTATGCCCAAGGTCACCCAGGGACGGGGAGCGTCAGGATTCGAAGTCAGGTCTTTGGATTCCAGCACTCTCTCTCCTGTTTCTCAGCTCCCCCCATTAGGGAAGGTAAGAAGGGCATTGGAAGCCCACTCCTGCAATCCCCCAGACCCCAGTTCTCCAAGCCATCCACACTAGAGATTCCTGGCCAGGGCTTCACCTTTCATTCCAGAGAGCCTTTGTGGAGCATGTTTGCTGTGGCCTCGGTATGAAAGCTATCCTGGGGTTAGCCAAGGAATCATTTCTTCGAGAAATCCCGAGGCCACTGGCTCCCTGGGGGCTGGCCAGGGCTTACCTTCTGTCCCCTGCTCAGGGGAGCCTGACCCAGCCACCGGCTCAAGGAAGTCCCTGTCTCGCCTCCTACCAGCTCTGGGACTTCCAGTGTGGCCCTTCCCTTCTCAAGGACTCAGCTTCCTCCTCTGTAAAAAACCCAGTGGGGCTCAGGGACCTCCAAGGACCCTCCCTGCTGAGCCCAGGCTCACCTGGACAGCCGGGGAAGGGGCTCCCTGCAGGTCTGCCCAGACATGGGCCTGGCCACCATAGCCCTCTGCCCGGCAGATCCACGCTGTGACTTTCAGTTTTTTGGGCAGGGGCCTATCTTCCCGAATAAAGGGCAGCCCCCACCCCCTTAGCCAGCCCAGCCACAGACTAAGCCCAGCTGGCCCCAGGGACACAGGGTCCCCCTGGTTGGGAGGGCGCTGGCAAGGAGCAGGGCATTGTGGGAAGGCTGTCACGGCGCCAGGCCTCTAGCCAGGGCCTCCAGCCAAAAACAAGAGCGTGAAAAGCTCCCCCAACAATTAGCTCCCTGTTCCCTGGACACTGGAGCCTGACCATGGAGGCTTTTGTTTGGCTTCCTTTACGAGGCAGGGCAGGGAGGGGGGAGGCAGCGCCAGGCGGCTGGGATGGGGGGGTGGGGGAAGCCCTGACTGAAGGGGAGAGATTAGGGGCTTCTGGGGGTCGGGTCCAGTGACAACGGTGCTCCCAGAAATTACTCTTCTCAGGCTCACCCTCCTCAGTTCTCTAGCTAAAACCTAGGATGACACAGCTGGCAGGAGCCCTAGAACCTAGAACGCTGGGAGAAGGAGGGACCTTAGAATCTAAGAACATGGGAACACTCACAGCTGGCAGCAGCCCTAGAACTCAGAGTGTCAGGACAAGGAGGGACCCTAGAATCTAAGAACATACAATATTCACAGATGGGAGTGGTTCTAGCACCTAGAACTTGATTGGTGTGGGAATTTCTTTGCCTTGACTGTGCCTATTCACCACAAGGGTTCATTTTTTCTTTTTAGGGTAAGGAGTAGGAAGACGGAAAATAAAGGTTAATTGAAAAAAATTGCTCAGAAGTTTAAAACCTAGAACCTGGAATTCTGATTTGGGAAAGATCATACAGTCTTCTCCATTGTTCGAGCTGGAAGGGACCTTAGATCCTAGAACACAGAATGTCACTGCTGTCACTAACCCTAACCCTTAGAATCTAGAATCTAGAATGTCAGAGCTGGAAGGGACATGAGGACCCAGAATCTAGGATGCCTAGGGGCAGCTAGCTGGGTGGTGCAGTGGATAGAGCTCTGGGCCTGGAATCAGGGAGATCTGGGTTCAAATCCAGCATTAGATCCTTCCTAGCTGTGTGACCCTGGGCAAGTCATTTAACTTCTGTTTGCCTCAGTTGTCTCATCTGAAAAATGGGGATAAAAATAGCACCTACCTCGTAGGGTTGTTGTGAGGACCGCGTGAGATAATTGTTAAGCGCTTAGCACAGGGCCTGGCACACAGCAGGTGCTTCATAAATGCTTGTTTCTTCCCTTCCTTAATAGCACATGAAGGGTTTCAAAGTGCTTGGTGTGCATTATGTTCTTTGGCTCTCGTAACAATCCCGAGAGAGAGTTATCTCAGTCTTTCCTATCCCCGTCTACAAATGGGAACACCAAGGAGGGGTAAAGTGAAGTGCCTTGCCCAGGGTCACACAGAGGCAGGATTCGAACCCTGGTCTCTGCTCATGACCTTTCAACTTAGGGCAAGAATGTCAGTGAGTGCCAGGAGGACGCTTCTTGCTCACTGAGTTCCACGCCCTCATTTTACAGAGAAGGAGACTGAGACCCAGAGAAAGAGCAGAGCACATTGTTGGGGAGAAGAGGCAGCCTGGGCACCCAAGTAACACCCGAGCTAGTCACTGGCCTCCCAAACCCTCCTGGCCTGGGGGTCTGGGCCATCAGTGTGTCTGCCATTCGCTTAAACGTATAGTGGGGAAAGCACTGAATCGGGGTCAGAAAAGACCTGGGTTCAAACCCTGCCTCTGAGACTGCAGAACTCTAGGTGGGCCTCTCTGACCCTCAGTTTCCTCCTCTGTAAAGCAAAGCAAAGAATGCCTGTGGTCCCCCCCTCCCTAAAGGGCTGTTGGGAGGTATTGGGGTTGTGCCTCCCCCTAGGCCAGGTCCTTGGACAGCAGGCCTCCACACGGCCCATTTCCAGCTCTCTGGGTCCTGCCAGGGTGTGGGGGTGTGCTGGGCTTCCCAGGAGAACTTGAGCAAAGGCAGGCCAGGATGTGGGGGCCTCCTCACAAAGTGGGGTCAGCCATGCCTTTGGCTTCATCCCCCCATCTCCGCCCTCAGCCCCGCCTCTCTCCCCTGAGCCCCGCCTCCCAAAGCAGCCACGCCTCTCTCTCCCCGGGCTTCACCGCCACCTCTGCCCTGCCCCATCCAGGCCCGGCCAGCTCTGACTGCCCGCAGGGCTCTCTTCCCACATCACCCACATCAGGAGTCTCCACCAACAGGACACTTCCTGACTTAATAAGAGCGTGCATTTCCAGTTTGCAAAGCGCTTCGTAGTTTTCTCATTTAAGCTTCACAACAACCCTGGGAGGTTTTACAGATGAGGAAACTGAGGCAGGAGGTGGTTAAGTGACTTGGCCAGGGTCACACAACTAGTGTTGGAGGCAGGATCTAACGCCGGTCTTCCTGACCCCAGTTCCGGCGCTCTATCCACTGCACCACCCGGCTGCCTCTGACTTCTCTGTACCTCAAAGGTGACTCAAGCTCTGCCCTGGGCCCCAGAGTCACATCTCCTCCCTTCCACCCTGGGTGACCTGGGGCTCTTTGGTTCCCTCTCTCACCCTCAGGATTTTCATCCATGGTCGGGAGACCATCGGGTCTACAGAGAACCTCAGAATCTCTGAGTGAAACAAGAACTCAGCTCCCGCAGCCCCCACAGCATTCTCCCGGGCACCCCCAAGGTACCAACCTCTGCCTGGAGAGCCCCCTCTGAGGCAGAAGTAGCAGGGCTGCTGAGAATGGCCTAGACCTGGGACCTGGACCCGCATCCTGGTGACTGTCTTTACTCCTCACACATTAAGCACCTACTGTGTGCCAGGCACCCAGCTCAGCGCTGCAGATAAAGCGAAGGCAGAAGATAGTTCCAGCCTCGGGGAGCTCACAGTCTAATGGGGAGACACCAAGCCACGAACAGTGTGCACATGTGCTACCCATGGGATAAACTGGAAATAATCTGCCTTTCCCTCTCTGGGCCTCGATTTTCCCATCTGAAAACAGGAACAGACTCATCTCCTGTGTCCATCGCCAGAAGAGGGCTCCAGAAGCTGTCCCTGCGTCACCCGGTGTGGTTGGGCCTTGGCCCCGCGCCCCTTGGAGCCCTGGGCCTGGGCCCGGCCACACTGACCTGCCGTCCTAGAAGGGGCAGGTCTGCTGCGGAGCTGGGGACCGCGCTCTGCCCCCAGGGTGGTGCTTTACCCGGGACTCTTCTGCCCGGAGCTAGCCCGGGGCTGGGCCTGGAGGAAGTGCTGAACAAAATGTTTGTCTACTCATTATCTCACTCATTCTGAAGGCTTCTCCTTCGTTCAGCTGTGTCCAGAGGCAAGGCCACTTGGACCCTAGTAGCAGCAGCTTTGCTGCCCGCCCCCTCACCTCCCCCCATCCACCTCAGGATCTTTGGGCCATCACTGCCTGGGTGCCCCAGGGCTAGCTGGGAAGGGCCCCTTCAGAGGCAGGAATGACAGACTGCAAACTGGGCTGCTCTGGATGGGATATGTCCTTCTGGGAGCTCCTAGTGTGGAAAAGGCCAAACCTTGGTGGCTAGAGGCTGGACAATGCAGCGGGCAGGGCGCGGTCTCCGGAGTCAGGGGAGCTGGGCTTGCCACCCTCTGCTCTGGGCTAAGGCCCTTTTCAGTCCTGAACTTTGATTTCCTCCCCTGAGATGAGAGGACTGGGCTAAATACTCCCTGAGGTCAGCCCCTTCCTCCCAGAGATGAAGGATGAGTCAGCAGCCCCCAGGCTCCAGGAAAGGAGATGGGAGGGGGGGGTGGAGGGGGCCAGCACCCTAGTTGGGTGGGTGCTCTCCCAAGGGGAGAGCCTGGCACCCTTCTCTCTGTCCCAGTCCCTCTCTGTCTCTTTCTCTGCCTCTCTCTCTCTCTCTCTCTCTCTCTCACACACACACCCACCCACACACCCATCCCCCCCCACACACACACATTCAAACGTGTCTCCAAAGGACAGAACAGGCCTCAGCCTTGCAGGCACCTGCCCTGGCCGCATTCTCTCTTCCCAGGATGGCATCAAGCCAGGGGCCTGAGGGGTCTTGGAAGGATTTGCTCTCCAAAGTCAGTGTTGGGGTTAAGCCTGGGCCTGGCCAAGAGCTGAGGGGGATTCTCTGTCAAAGGGCAGGACTGGTCTGGGGAGGGGGCCTGTGAGTAACCCGCTCCAAATCATGAGCCCATCACCTTCCTGGGGCTGAGCTTAGGGTCTGGCCCAAAGCATGCCTTCCCCAGTTCATTCTTGTCATTGTTGAGGCCTCAGCCTTCTCTGCCTCTGGGCCCAAGGAGAGCCTAAGGGGCCCAGGGCAGGGGGCACTGAGGCCGGATGCCCACTCATCAGGGACTCTTGTTCAGACCCAGGGGTCCCTGGTTTTGCTGAGATTCTGGGACTTGGGGAATCCCCCCTCGACAGCACCCATAGGCGGTGGCCAGGCTGAGGGTTTCTCTAGCTCCAATTACGGATGAGAGTTCTTCAGCTAGATTTTGAGTGGCTGCCTGGCTTCACGGGCCTGAGCCTGCCCACTGGTCCATGGAGCCATCCCAGTGGTGATGGGCCGAGGACATCTTCAGAGAGGAGGCAGACGCTCATTCGTCTCAAGCAGGTTGGCAGGAACCATCTGTGGCTCAACCCAGGGCCCAGGTGCCCAGAAGGAAGGCCGGTGGCATCCAGCTGCTGCAGCATTGGACCCAGCGCACCCAGCTTTCAATCTCTCCCGCCATCCCACCCCCACACCTCCTGGTGTGAAGCTCTGTTTCCTGGAGCCGCCCAGATTGGGTGGGACATCTCCCCCGCCCCTTCCTGCCCCCTCTCTGCACCCTCCTGGCTTTCACAGGCCTTGGAAGGGGAAGGGGAGGCAGAAAGGAAGGAGAAGGCATCTGTTGAGGAGGAGGCCTGGGCCTGCTTCCTGTCTGGAGGGCGCTGCTCCAGACCAGCCAAGGCCACCCTCAGCCCCTTCCCTTCCCTTCCCTTGTGGATGAAAACCAGCAAATGCCTAAACTCATATAGGGAAGAGCTGGAAGGCCTCTGATCTGATCTGATCCAATCCAAGCCCATTTAACAAGCATTTATCGAGCACTTACTGTGTGCTGTGTACTGAGCTAGGTAGTGGGGAAACAAAAAAAGAACTGCCTGCCTGCCCTCATGTGGCTTACACTCTATTGGGAGGATGTAACAAAGAAGCAAATGCATGAAAACCTGAGAAGGACAGAGCCCTGACCCAGGAAGGCATCCGTCAATCACTAGGTCAATCAACAAGCATAGATTAAGCTCTCACTGTAACCAGGCTCAGCGCTTCCCACAGGAGGCGGCTGGACCTGGGGGCAAGCTGAACACTGAGACTTTTCTAAGAGAGACAGCGAGGATCCCGGGGGGCTCCCTGGGACTTTTAGAGACCTGGGGCCCCTGGGAAGGCAGACAGCACAGCGAAGTCTAGCAGAAGGCCTAAAACATCCCTTTTATCGAGAGGGAAACTGACCCCTTGCATCAGGCCGCCCCGAGGCAGCAGCAGAGACCTGATGGCATCAGCTCCGGGGCTTTTCACACCTAGGCCCACCCTGCGACCTGCATCTCATCTGATCCTCCCAAGCTCAGCTCCAGGCTGAGAGGAAGGCAGAGCCGGCAGGTGTGAGGGCAGACCTGGGCACCATCGCTGCCGGAGCTTCCAAGGCTCTGTGGGTGCTTTCATAGTCCCGCATGTGCCCTATGATGGAGGAACACCAGGCATTCTCATCCACAGTTTCTTGAAGGGAGACTGAGGCTCCCACAGCTGGAGGCAGAGTCCAGGTATGAACCCCATCCTGGGGACACGAGCTCAAGGATAGGCACCCTGGATGGACACACACCATACGCACTAGTTGGGCAGATGGTCCTTGGTGCCAAGCGATGGCAGGCGGAACGTGGGCCAGGAGTCTCAGCAAGAATCCATCTTGCCTCATCTCTGGTTGGTAGCAGCCAGGCCGCCATGGCAGGTCTGCTCTCATCTGTTTGTGCATCTGGAGGAGGGTCTGTTTCCAGTCCGAAGATTCGGTCCTAGCGTCCTAACCCCAGGGGGGTTTCTCTCCCATTCTAGGGCATGGTGGGCAGAGCAGCCAAACAAACATTTTTAAATGGCAAATGACAATTTCCACCAAACAATGAACAGTTCCCTAAGGGAAGCCCCCGCAGGGTCACATGATGCACTTTGACAAGCTCAGGATTTAGAGCTCTGAGGGGAGGCTCAGGGAAGGAAGTGGCACCTTTGGGCAGGTCTGGCTGAGTCTGGCTGGCAGAGCTGGGGCTCAGTGCCTGCCTAGGGATTCCCACCATTCACTCCCTCCCTCCAAAGCCCTGCTCAGGCCTCCTCCACAGAGTCTGCCCTCATCCCTAACCCTGACGCGGTAATGGCCTTCTCCCTCAGGGCCTCACAGAACAATAAGTAAAAGTTGGTACAGGGTGCCAGCAGGCATTGACACAGTGCTCTGTCCAGCTCTGGCACCTCTCTGATGGGATTCTCAGGTCAGAGTGTGCGGCCAAACTAACTTTCCTATGCTGCTCCAACCTCCTTCCCCACAGTGCACACGTATGTGTGTATTCACACATACTGGCTCCCCATTGCCTCCAGGAGAAAGGACAGACTCCTGTCTCTGGCAGTGAATGCCTCCCCCAGCCCCTCCTTTCCAGTCTTAGTTCAGATTTCCCTCCTCTTATTCCAGCCAAACTGGCTTACTAGCTGTTCACCTCCAAAACAGCCCATCTCCCACCTTCAGATCTTTGCACTGATGGTCTCTGCTGTCTTGGTGATGAAAGAATTTCTGGCTTAACTTGATTACCACCACTTACTTAAGATAGGCGGGTCATGTAACCAGCTAGAACCTGTAAAAATCAAGCTGAGATATCAACTATAGTCCCTGTGTTAACTGGTTAGTTTTTGCTCAGCCAGTTTGCAAATTCCAGCTTTAGATATTAGCCCCAGCCCCAAGTGTTTACTGGCCAGTTTCCTGTTTCACCTGATACAGACTTTCCCTTTTTGCTGTCTATTCTTTGATGTTTAAATCACTACCTTCCCCTTTTGCTTTCTATAAAATTCCCTTGTACCCATCTTACTTTCTTAGTCAAAACCTACATAATGTATCTTAAAATGGCTGCTCAGACCCCAGCTTCTGGGATAAGAACTCACTAGTTGACAAAAACTGTTGGGAAAACTGGAAAAGAGTATGGCAGAAACTAGGCATAGACCAAAATCTCACACCATATACCAAAATAAAGTCAAATGGGTTCATGATTTAGATATAAAGGCTGATATTATAAGCAAACCAGGAGAGCAAGGAATAGTTTATCTATTAGATCTATGGAGAACAGAAGAATTCATGACCAAACAGGAGGTAGAGAGCATTACAAAATGCAAAATGAATAATTTTGATTACATTAAATTGAAGTTTTTGCACAAAACCAATGCAACCAAGATGAGAAGGAAAGTAGAAAATTGGGAAAGAATTTTTAAAACCAGTCTCTCTGATAAGGGCCTCATTTCTAAAATATAAAGAGAATTAAGTCAACTTTATAAGAATACAAGTCATTCCCCAATTGATAAATGGTTAAAAGATATGAACAGGCAGTTCTCAGATGAAGAAATTAAAGCCATCTATAGTCACATGAAAAAATGCTCTAAATCACTTTTGATTAGAGAAATGCAAATCAAAACAACTCTGAGGTACCACATCACACCTATCAGAATGGCCAAGATGACAAAACAGGAAAATGATAAATGTTGGAGAAGATGTGGGAACATTGGAACACTAATGCATTGTTGGTGGAGTTGTGAAATGATCCAACCATTTTGGAGAGCAATTTGGAACCATACCCAAAGGGCTATAAAAATGTGCATACCCTTTGACCCAGCAATAGCCCTTCTAGGGCTATATCCCAAAGAGATCATACAAATGGGAAAAGGACCCACATGTACAAAAATATTTATAGCAGCTCTTTTGGTGGTGGCAAAGAATTGGAAAATAAGAGGATGTCCATCAATTGGGGAATGGCTGAACAAGTTGTGGTATATGAATGTGACGGAATACTATTTTTCCACAAGAAATGATGAGCAGGCAGACTTCAGAAAAACCTGGAAAGACTTGCATGGACTGATGCTGAGTGAAGTGAGCAGAAGTAAGAGAACGTTGTACACAGTAACAGCCACGTTGTGCGATGACTAACGCTGATAGACTCAGTCCTTCTCAGCAAGGCAAGGATCTAAGACGTCTCCAAAGGTCTCATGATGGAAAATGCTATCCACATCCAAAGAAAGAACTATGGAAGTTGAATTGCTATTTTTTTTCATCTGTTTTGTTTTGTTTCCTCTTTCTGGTGGTTCCTCTTACTGGTTCTAATTCTTTCTTACAACATCACTAATGTAAAAATGTGTTAAAAAAATTAAAAAATAAAAAATAAAATAAATTATGTTTAATAGGAATGTACGTGTAGAGCCTGTATCAGATTGCTGCTGTCTCAGGGAGGGAGGTGGGGAGGGAGAGGGAGAAAAATTGAAAACTGAAAAGCTTATGGAAATGATTGTTGATAAATGAAAATAAATTAATAAAAATATTTTTTAATGGCTGCTCAGGGCTCACTGATTTTTGCATAGTGATGCCTATGCGCTGAGCATTCTAAACCAGGTGCTCCATATCTGATCAATGATGTTATGATGGACAATTGTACAAATCCTTAGACAGTTCTTACAGCAGCTCTCCTGACCTCCATCTCAGCATCCCCGGCTCTGGTGCCGCTAACTGCTTATGTCCTCTCCTGTTCCCCCCACTCACGTGTTTCCCTCTCAAAAGTCCTTGTGTTTATTGTAAACATGGTATCAATTTACCCATGTAAGTAGCATATCACCCTGGAGAGGGCAAGGCTTGGGTCATTTTTTAAAATCTGTGTATGCCTCTGTCTACGGTACATCATAGGTATTTAATAAATGTTTGAACTGAATTGCTCTGAAGCTGGTTTCACCGTCCACAGAATGGGCATGGTTATGCTTGCCCTTGCATTACACTGGTTGACATGAGGACCTTTCCCCAGCACCTGAGCAGTATAGTTTCGGTGTTTCCAGTAAAGAAGCTCTGACAGGGGCGGGCACTCAGCACACTGGCTCAGCTGCTACATCAGCTGATATTCTTCTACTCAAACCTCCATTGACAAACTTCTGATCAATCAATCAGTCAGTCAGTTAACAGCAAGCGTTGATTTGGGGCCTGCTCTCCGAGAGACTACGATTAGTGAGCGTATGGCCAGCTGACAGTTTGTTCTGGGTCCAGCACTGGCCTGCAATCACTGGAAGGTGCCCAGTGGATGGAGCACTGGACTGAGAGTCAGGAGGACCTAGGATGGAACATCTGGCCTCTGACACTCAAAAACTGTGTGACCCTAGGCCTGTCACTGTCCTCTCTGAGCCTCCTGGGGCACAGGGGAGGCTCAGATGAGAGAATTCCAATGAGTCCTTTGCAAAGTAGAAAGCCCTTTGTGGAACTGGCCAGGCCAAGGCCTGCTGAGCCCCTTGAGGGCTGAGATAGGGTCCGGCCAAAGTGGCCCAGGTTACCTCCTCCAGGAACTTACATTCTAAGGACAGAGAGACAATGTGCTGGGGGGAGAGGGAGGGACAAGAGAGATAGAGAGACAGAGAGACAGGAGACAGAGAGACAGGTGGGGGGGGGGCGTAATGTACAAAACCCAGACAAAGCAGAACTGCCCTTGTATCTATTTGGTATTTCCTTAGATACTGATGTGCTATTTATTCAGATACTTTGTTTCACTTTTGACTTCCTATTCCTGGGGCCTCACACAGTACCTGGGACATTGAAAATGCTTCATGAAGGTTTGTGGAATGATCGATAAAAAGAATGTATGCAGGAAAGGAGTGGGGGAGGAAGGAAGGAGGGAGGG
This sequence comes from Vombatus ursinus, assembly GCF_900497805.2. Taxonomy (NCBI): domain Eukaryota; kingdom Metazoa; phylum Chordata; class Mammalia; order Diprotodontia; family Vombatidae; genus Vombatus; species Vombatus ursinus. Next base: position 8,423,479 of record NW_020950758.1, on the reverse strand, counting down.
AGGCAGGGAGGTAGATGGCCCGGCAGACGAGTCTCCTTAGCGTAAGCCAGGCAGCTCCAAGGCCTTGGCCCCTCAGTCAGCAGCCTCCCATGCTCCAACTCCTTTTTCAGAGGCTTCCTCCCCATCCTCTTGCCCTGCACCGGTCAAGACACCCAGAGCATCCCTGACCCTCAGCTTGTCTTCAGAGCCACTAGGCCTCGTTTCTTCTCTTTGCCTCAGATCAGACCTGGTTGCAGAGGAGGTGACGACACCCTGCCTGTCAAACAAAGACGTATTGAGATGAGCCATCACTTCCAAGGCTTCACAAGTGCAGAGCGCCTATGCCTGGGAAGGGACAGAGAAGGTGAAGGGGAGAGGGGGAAAGTCTCTCCAGCTGGCCTTGGATTTGTCTCCAAGGACCTTGTCATGGGCTTTTGAAGCCTCTCCCCAAATACTGGCACGTGCACAGGCTGCTTGCTCCCGCTGCCCCCCAGCCCGGATGCTCCACTAGCATCTGGAGTAGCCCAGGCTGTCTGAATCCTACACGAATTAATGCCCGCCTAGCAGGCAGGGAGGACAGGAGCCACCCTGCACGAGGGAAAACAGGAGCCCTTGCTAACCTCGGCCCAGGAGAGCTGAACCGTCTGGTAGAACCCAAGGCACTAGCTCCTGGCCAATCCACCCTCCCCTTCAGAAGGGTATTTTCATACCAGGACTGGTCACCCAGTAGAGATGTGGAGAGAGGAGAGAGCTGGGTTCAGATGCCATTTCCAACTCACCATATAACCGTTGGCAAACAAGTCACTCAGTGTCTTGGAGCCCCAGTTTCCTCATCTGTGGCCTAGGGATGCTCACGCTGCTGGGAGAGCTCTGCCAGCCCACAGGACATGCTCTTTCCTCACGGAGTTCAGTGACTGACTCACTGTCTTCCTCTCTCCCTTCATGTGTGCCCTTGTTCTGGGGCACACAACATACAGACATGCTCTCTCAAACATCCTTCCTCCTTAATCCCTCAGTCTGCTGCACTCCTCCTCCAGTCCCCTCCCCCCAGCCCCAGCCCAGCTCCTCACAGAGAGGGTCCTGTCTTCGATCTTGCCCCCTCCCCCAGTGGTCCACTTCCTTCACTAAATACCCTGAAATTCACGCATCTGATCCCACCCCAGCCTGTTTCTCGCCCTCAGGATCCCAAAGCCGGACCAGCCTGCTGGCTTTGCTCTCCTCCCTTCCCCATCTTGACCCCTTGGTGACCCTTCCAGACTCTCCACAGTCCTCTTATCTAAAGGCCCCTCACCCCCTTATCCCATCACAGAGATTGCTCAGTCTTGGACGATTCCCACCGTTTGTTTCCACTCTTATTCTCATGCTTCTAAACAGAGCTGGAGGAAATCATGGAGCTCTATGGACTGGGTCTGCTGCAAACAGGATAGCTGGTCTCAACTGGGCCCTCCCTGCAGCAAGGCAACCGTTTCCTACCTCCCTGACTGACTTGTTACCCCACCCCACCCCCAGGGGCTATTCCAAACCCTCTGGTCTCTTCTCCAACCTCTCACCTCACCTTCCACTCTCCCACCTGCTCAGATGAAGACCTTACCTAGTACTCTACCGAAAAACCGCAAGGCCATGAGTCTCATCTTCCTCCCTTCCCGTCTCTTGTGGCTTTGACATCATCTCCCACTTTCCACTCTGCTCCAACCTCTGATGAAGATGGAACCTTTTCCCCCACCAAGGCCAGCCAATCTCCAGGCCTCTCGAATCCCATCCCCCTCAGGAGGCCTGGACAGCAGAGGGGAGAAGGTTGGCATTTTACAACAATTAACTCAGTTATCCAACTCCTTTTGCTTGTCTGGACACAGTCCTACCCCACCTGTCAGCCCACAGAGCAGTGGTTCCTCCCTGCCACCATAACACCCACCCTCCATCCAGGCTGCTTCAGGATTTAATTAACATCCCAGGGCCCTGGGCAGAGGGGTTTGATGAGAGAGAAAGGCAGAAACAACTCTGTCCCCTCCTCTACTTTTCTATCTGGCCTTCGGCAGGGGCCCAGCAAACCTGCACAGAATCAGCCGTGGAGGCTGGCCAGTGTGAACCGGTCTTGCTGAGTCAGCAGATCGTGTTCTGTCCTGCACAGAGGCAGGGGAAGAGAAGAAGGGCTGGAGTGTATGGCCTCCAAAAAGGGGGGCTGTGCTTGGATAAACAGTGACATCCTGCCATTGTCTAGCACTCCTGGGCAGACTGGCCAGGAGCCCCTTTCTCCTCTGCCAGACTGGTCCCTGTAATCTCCCCTCACTGGGGGCCCTCTAAGATTCCCACTCACACACACTCACCTACACACACATTCACTCACACACTCCCAAACGCAGTCACACACACACACACACACACACACATGCACACACGCATCAGAAGCTCTAAGGTCCTCTCCTGGCTCAAATGACTTCTCTAAAAAAGAAAACCATTGGCCTCGTTTGTCACATTTACTAGGCCAACCAAGCACCTAGTGTGTTCAGAGTCTTAGACCAGCCCCCCAGAGCACATCCAAAGCTTAGAGAAAATGTAGTCTGTTACTCCATGGAGCTCACAGTCTAGAAGGTAAGGGGACAGGACCCAGAGAAAACTAACCAGGACACACAATATCTTATGTAAAGGCCCATAGTCTGGGCTTTTGTCTTAGGAGAGTCTCTTTAAAAAACTAGTTCTGGGGGCAGCGAGGTGGCACAGTGGATAGAGCCCCGGCCCTGAAGTCAGGAAGACCTGAGTTCAAATCTGGCCTTAGACCAAACACTTGGCACATGCTAGCTGCGTGACCTTGGGCAAGTCACTTAACCCTGATTGCCTCACCAAAAAAAAAATAAACAAAAAAAAAAATAAAAAAATAAAAACCTAGTTCTGGGGCAGTTAGGTGGCACAGTGGATACAGCTCCAACCTTGGAGTCAGGAGGACCTGAGATCAAATCAGAAGTCAGATACTTGACACTTACTAACTGAGTAACCCTGGGCAAGTCATTTAACCCCAACTGCTTCACCAAAAACAAAACAAAACTAGTCCTGTGTTGAGGGCTTATTTAAAAAAAGAAACAAAAAAATGAGGGGCTCATTTTGCCCCTACTCGTGTTTCCTTGAGAACTGCAGGACTTTGCTTATACCTTGATCACAGCAGAATGTGAGTTAAAAGGTCCCCAATTCCCACATAAGCACTCAAGGTAACCATGTATATTGAATTCAGGTCAGCCTTATCATGCCTCAGAAAGAAAGCAGAAAACCAAGATATTTTCCTTCTTTCTATTAAGTCCCACTTTCCGCCCTAGAGCAAGACAGCCCTCTTGCCCCAGAGTTCTCTCTATCCGGAGAGCTGAGATTTCCATCACAAGGAAAATGCACTTGAGTTTCCTCAAGGAACAATCGCCTTCCAACCAGACCAGTCCACAGTGAGAGGGCTGGACTCTCAGGTCCTTCCACTTCTAGACCCATAATCTTATCATCCTACGAACTTACAGAACCAGCAGAAGACAAAGTCCGTGTTTTGTTCTTTCAGCTCATAGTTCATTCCTTAGCTGTTCCTCCATTTCTGGGGTCACATGGCTAGATGGGGGGGGCTGAGCAGGGACTCCTACCCCTTGGCCCTGTGTCACACTCTCCATGGCTGCCATTTTTTTTGTTTGTTTTTGTTTTGTTTTTTTGGATAGGCAATGGGGTTAAGTGACTTGCCCAGGGCCACATGGCTAGTAAGTGTTATGTGTCTGGGCCTGGATTTGAACTCAGGTCCTCCTGAATCTAAGACTGGTGCTCTATCCACTGCAGCACCTAGCTGCCCCTATGGCTGCCATTTTTGAGGGCCAGATGCTCTAACATGACCGCCCCATGGTTGCCATCTCTGGAGCTACCACAGGGATTCCCAGAGGGAGATGCCTTGAAGGGAGAACAGGTGGAAAGGCTTGATTGCACCAGGTGCCCAGATCTCTGGGAAAGCTGCCGTCCTCCTTTTGTAGGTCAAGTACCTAGGTGTGGCTCAGACCATGAGAGTGGGGGGAAGCCCGAGCTAAGCACATCACTGGCCTTGCTGAATATTACAAAGAGCGACTCTGCCCTCAGGTACACAAGCCAGGGGCATTCCTCAGCCCTGAGATGTCCTCATTCATCTCAAGTAGGTGTTAATGGACCATCTAAACCTTCTACTGGGTCCTTTTCCTGGAAGGAAAAGTTTGGGTTAAGGTCCCAAACAAAGACCTATTAGAATAGTAGCTTATTCTTGGCCTCATCAGCTGTACCTGATAATGAATCTTCGAGGAAAGGGACATCAAGGTAGAATGGAGGGAGGAACCGCCAGTCTGACTTGGGGCCAGGAAATTCAATTTAATAAGCATCTTTTCAGCACCCACTATGTGCCAGGCTTAGCAGAATGGCCCACACATAGTAGGCACTTAATAAACTCTTGTTCCCAGGTACCATCCTAAGCTCTGGAGGAATAAAGGAAAAAAAAAAGATAATAGCCTCCTACCCTCAGGGGGCTGACATTGTACTTGAGGTCAACTACAGGCAAATGCTGTTCAGTCACTTTTCAGTCATATCGGACTCTTCATGGCCCTATTTGGGGTTATCTTGGCAAAGACGTTGAGTTTTACATTTTCTCCCCCTTCCTCTCCTCCCCCCTCCCCAAGAGGGCGTGCAATCTGATATAGGTTCTACTTATACATTTGTATTAAACGTATTTTCTTTTCTTTAAATAATTTTTTATTTTTAGTTTTCAACATTCACTTCTATAAGATTTTGAGTTTTGGCATAGGTAATGGAGTAGTTTGCCATTTCCTTCTCCAGTTTATTTTTTACAGATGAGGAAACTGAGGCAAACAGGGCTAAGTGACTTGCTAGGTGAGAAGCTAGGAAGCTTCTGAGGCTGGATTTGAGCTCATGTCTGTTAGCTTTACCACAAATTCCACGAAGCCATTGTTGAACCAGGAAGAAGCTTTATTAATGGCCTGGAAAGACAGAGAGTCCCACGTGTGAGAGTACATGGTCCCACAGATAGACACTTTTTTATTTCCTGTTCCCCATTGGCTGGGTACTATCGAGGTTATAGCCTATCTAAAGTGCCTAATTTCCCCATGTGAGTCTCCGCCCCTAACTTCCCACTCTCCACAATTAGCAGACCGGCCCTTATTTTCTTTTGCCCTTCTGTGGGTATGCCCACACCCCTTTTGCTTGGGATACAGATATGTTAATCTATACCTAACCTCAGAACCAGTTTTCAGCTGGTTGGTCTATTTACCCACCAATTCTACTTTATGGCTTCCTTTGCTCAACTTCTACCTAGCCCCTAGAGCACATTTTTGTGGAAATGAAAACTAGCTATTTCTCATTCTCTCCCAGTTTAAACTGACTCCAATGTTGTCACATAGGTGTCCACCCCCTGATAGAGTGATATGCAGAAGCAACATCCCCAACCACATTTTCCACATGTTCACATGACTCTAGGCCCATACAGCCCCAGGTACTCCTTACCAGTCTCCTTGGGTCTTTTTCTCAGCCCTTCACACTACTCTCATCTCCAAATGTTGAGGTTTAAAGGTACAGGGACCCCAAAATATAAAGAGCAAGAGACGTGGGTCCTGTCCAAATGAATTTGATCCAAGCCTTCTTTCAGCCAAAGACAAGGTTTATTAAAGATCCGCCATATTGACCAGATTCTTAAGGAATCTGAAGATTTGTGAGCTACTGGGCAGATTCTGAGAATCTGAGCACCTTAATGGAGACAAGATGGGCCTTACATACAGAAAGACTGTGGGAGGGATCTAGGAGTGGCCAAGTAGTTTGGGGTGACTGTGAGGAGGGGTCTAGGGAGCATCTTGATTGGAGAAGTCAGTAGGCTGGGGCAACAGGAGGAGGGGTCTAGGGAGGATCTCAGCGGGAGTGACTGGGAGGTAGAATGGGGGTCTAGATAGGATCTAGGGTGGGGAGTAGGGGTGGGAGGTATCCACCTCCAGAGGGCTTAAGTCCAGGGTAACAGAGAATTGGTAGATTGAGTGCAGGCCATAAGGAAACCGGCTGATAGGATTATAGCCTCAGGCAAACACTAGAGACTTCCTTGACCAAGTGGGAGAGTTCAAGGAGAATCCAAGGTGGGGTTTTCTAGGGCCTTAGACAAATGCAACCCAAATTCTTTTTGGGGGGAGGAGCAGAGGTCTTGGCTTGGGCCCCCCCCATCACTAAGATGTCAATCCCAGGGCCGTGCCTCTGTTAATTATTCCCTATTTGTAGGATATATATTCTTATACATCCTGTTTAAGGATAAGAGCCAGGCCCCTCCCCAGCCTCTGCCCTCTCAGTGGGTGAGCGATGGCCAACAGCACGAGGAAGTAGCACACACCACTGCTCAGCCAAGAAAGGAGGCTGGTTGTGATGAACAGCGTGGCATTTGTGCCAACGCTGCCCTCCCCATGATGCCAGCTGGTGCTGAGGACACTAGGCGGGGTGTTCCAGCCACACAGGACACGGCCAGCTGCCCCCCAGGGAGGGTGGTGCCATGGCCCCCAGAGCGAGCGCACAGAGAGCCACTGGACAAGGGATGCTGGGATAGCAGCAGCAACCGCTGACCTCTGGGACAGGTCTAAAGTTGCCTAAACATGTTGCTCACCTTATCCCATTTGCTCCTCATCATAGCCCTGGGAGGCGGGGGCTACGATCGCCCTCATTTTACCAATGAGGAAACTGAGGTACACAGAGGTGCCCAAGGTCACACAGCTAGGAAGTGACTGAGGTGCGATTTGAATTTGGTTCCACTGAACCAGCAATGAGGGTGACACCAGCTGCATTCTGAGAACAGAGATTGGCGCAGGGGCTGTCCTGAGGTAGCCTGGCAGCCAGCTGGGGGGTCTGATCGCTGCCATCCATCCCCAGGTAGCAGGTGAGGGAGCCAGGGGAAGCCCTTAGGTGTTCAAGCTTAGTGCAGTTCATCAGAACGACCGCAATCCGCGACTCTGGCCTCCAAAACCCTTTGGTTCCCAGGCAGGGCTGGATCGTAGGAGACCACGGAGGCAACAAGATGGTGCAGAGACAAGAATGCTGGGCCTGAAGTCTGGAAGGCCTGAGTTCAAATCCAGCCTCAGACACTTAGAGCTGTGTGACCCTGGGAAAGTCACTTAACCACTGTTTGCCTCAGTTCCTTCATCCGTAAAAGGGGGAGACAATAATAGCCCCTACTTCCCAGGGTCGTTGTGAAGATCCAGTGAGATCATATATGTGTGAATGGCTTGCAAACCTGAAAAACTGGCTCTGTAAGAGCTAGTTATTATTACTATGTTTAGTAGAATGTAAGCTACAGTAGACCCTAAGATTCTGGAGAGCAGGGACCATTTCTTGGTTTTTCCCTGTCCTCGAGCCTTTGCACCTCCCCTGTACTGCTCCTGTTCTTCCCTCTCCTGCCAAGCAGAACAGGCCAAATTTCTCTTCCTCGTGGCAGACCATGAATATGGCTCTCCTGGCCCCCTGAGCCCTCTCTTCTGCGGGATGGGCATCCTCCATCCTACCAAGCTGATCCTCATCTGGCCAGACCTCCAGGCCCTTCCCCACCTTGTTCACCCTCCTCTGGCCACTCTGCAGCCTCTTTATCAATGTCCTTCTTAAACCCTGGGGCCCAGCCCTGAGCCCAGGCCGCCAGACAGGGCGGCCAGAGCTGAGGGCAGAGGGACGGTCACTTCTGCACTCCTGGAAGCTCTTCTTGCCACTTTATGAGCTTTCGTTTTATGTTGTTGACTAGCGGTGAGCTTGCAGCCCACTCAGACCTCCAGCTTGTTTCCTGACTTATATCTAATCCTATCTCACTCCTACCTTCTCAGTCTTGGACTGGTTACATTGATTTTTTGAGCCCAGTTTTAAGACTTTACTTTTATCCCTAAAGGATTTCATCATAGTAAGACAGGTTAGGTTCACCGAACCTGTCAGTTTTCTTTGATCTGGTCCTGTAACCCAGGACACCAGCTTTGCCTCCCTCTGGGGTATCATCTGCAAATTTAGTGATACTATCTATGTCTTTATTCAAGACAAGAAAAAAATGAAAGAGCATAGGGTCACATCCAGATTCCTGGGGCACTCATTCCACTGGAGACGACCTGCTAAGTGAACAGCAAAGCATGAACACCTATACAGAGATCACACCCAAAGTAATCCCATGGGGGAGAGACATTGACGATAAGGATGGAGGGCTTCCTGGAGGAGGCAGTACCTGAGCTGGCCCATATCCCAGCAGGGAACCATCAGAGGTCTCTCCATTCTCCCTACCATTCCAGCCTGGGAGTCTGCCCCAACTCCTCTGTCCTTCCTGGCTCCCATCCATTGCCCACCTTTCTCTTTACCCACTTGCCAATGTAAGGGCCCTTCCAGATCTGGGCACTGTTGGTAAGCTAGTCTCCACCTTTCCCTACCCCACAATCAACATCTATTAAACGCCTACTGGATTCCAGAAATGTGCTAAGCATGTTGGGTGTGCAAAAGATATAAAGAACAGTCCCTGTCCTCATGAAGCTTACAGTCTAAAGGGGGAGACCCATGCAAACAAATACATACAAAGTGGGCTACAAACAGGATAAATAGGAAATAATTAACAGGTATGGCCTTGGGATTAAGAGGTGTTCAACACACACATCTTTGGAGACGGGAGTGGTGTGAGGGACACTGGTAAGGAGCAGGCCTAGGAGGGATGGCCGGGGCCAAGCTCTCCCTGCAGGAAGAAGAACGGGGGCTAAGGAAGGATTTGGAGTGGTGGTGGCAAGGTTTGAGCTCTGCCTTAAGCGGATCATCTCACACCTGAGCCTGAGGGGAGACTAGAGACCGGAGCAGGTCGGCAGGTGGGTCAGGAGGCCATCATGAAGCCTGCAGGGGTTCAGGGGGAGTTTAGCTCACTGAGGGGAGAGGAAGGGACAGCTAACAGTCCCTACATGTAGAAACAATAAGATATGGCATCGCAGTGGATTGTGGGGGTCGAGGAATGCACCAGCCATCCCCTGAAAACCTGGGGACTGGGAGAATGGCATAGCCCCTGATGGAAGTTCAGAAGAGGGGTTAATTTGGGGGCAAAGGTACAGAACTCTGTTTTGGACATATTGAGCTTGAGACATTTAAGTCACCTGGCCTTGGAGGGTCCCTGCACCAAGCTGGGTAAATGACCGAAGGTTCAGCAGAGGAAACTCCAAAGGAACCATCAGAGAGGGAGGGGGACGCAGGAGAGGGCAGAGTTACAGAAATCAAGAAAGAGGAGAGGATGGCTGGGAGGAGGGGACCAGCTGAGCCAAATGGAGCAGACAGGGCGAGGAAGGTGGGCCTGAGAAAAGGCAGGTGAGTTTGGTTGTGACTCTTCGTGGCGTGGGGCGCCATGGAGCTGCCGTGGGGGTGCCGTGGGGTGCCGTGAAGCTGACGTGGAGCTGCCATGGGGCCGCCGTGGAGCTGCCGTGGAGCGCCATGGAGTTGCCGAGCTCAGTGGTGGGAAGGACAGAATCCGGATGGCAAAGGGTGAGGGAAAAGGATGGGAGGCCTGAAAGGGGAAGCAGCACGTGTAGACAGCTTCGTGTTGGGGTTTGGCTGTGAAAGAAAGGGGGGAAACCAGAGGATAGTTTGAGGGATGGCAGGGGCTGGTAGGGTGTTTCCTCCTTCGGGATAGGACATATTTGAAGGCAGCAGGAAAGCGGGTGGTGGACAAAGAGAAACGGAAAATTCAGGAGAGAGGGAATGAATGAAGGGCTGAGCTCTGGAGGACGTGGGAAGAGGTAAGATCAAGAGCGAGGCGCTGGCCTTGACCTGGAGCAGGCTTCCTGCCCTCGGGCTGGATAGAGAAAATGAAGGTGAGCCAGCTCTGGGGCAATGGCCCCGTCTTCTTTCTCAAGGTAGAAAAGGGGGGAAGGGGTGACCTGGGCCGCTGGAGGAGAAGAGCAGGTTCGGCCCGCCCTGCTGGAAGCCTGAATCCTGGAGGAGGAGGGTCCAGTGGACATTGGACCCAGACCACAGGTCTAGAGCTGAAAGGGCCTCGAGTTCAACCCTCTCGTTTTACAGCAGGAGAACCAAGTCTGAAAAGCTGAAGGGACCTGCCTGCAGGTCAGCTGAACCGGCCTCTGGTTCTAAATCCCCTGCTCTGCGTCCCGTGTCTATGGGCAACAGAGAGCTGGGCTTGTGGGAGAGTGTTGGCGGCCTCTGTCCAGCAGACCTGAGCAAAAAGGCAGAGGCAGGATGGGGGAGGGGGAGGCTTCATCAGGACTGGGGGGCAGGGGTGGAGCTACATCATCAGGGCTAGGGGAGCAGAAACTGAAGCGGGAAGCCAAAGGGTGGAGATTTCAGAGGGAGGAAAGCGAGGCCCAGCAGAGGCAGGGGCGGGGCAGGCCCCAGAAAGCTGGGAGGAGCCAAGGAGGCTGAGGTCTTGGAGGTTGAGGCCTCGTTCTGGTGTGGTAGGCAGGAGTCTGGGAGGGGGCCCAAAGGCTCAAGCCCCAACCTCCTCCTGCCCTGCCCTGCTCACTCTTGTCAGGTATTGATGCTGGAGGCTTGGAGAGGAAGCCACTTGTCCAAGGTCACACAGCCACTTAGGCTGGAGCTGCTGCTGCAAACCCAGAGAGGCAGGGGACGTCTGTACCCATCTGGTAGGGTGGCCAGGACCTCGTCTGCCTTCCCTTTGGCTTCGTGGCCACAGCTCCAGGCACAGGGTCTGGCACAGACTCGGGAGGAGCCAGTTCACGCCTTCATTCAAACCCCATGACGATCCTAGAGAGAAGAGCTACAGGTGTTATGATCCCATTTTACAGGGGGAGGAAACCGAGGCCCAGGGAAGTGAATGAGTAAGAGTCGGAACTGGGGCTTAGTTGTAGCCCAGACTGCTTTCCATGCATCCCTGTGTCTGGAATTAGGAGCCTTCGGACAATGCCCTGGCTCTGACACTGATCTGCTGGTTGGCTCTGGGCAAGTCCCTACCCTGCCTGGGCCTCATTTTACCTGTCTATAAAATGGGAGGATCAGATTAGGTAGTCTGGGGGCAGCTATGTGGCGCAGTGGATAGAACACTGGCCCTGAAGTCAGGAGGACCTGAGTTCAAATCCGGCCTCAGACCAAACACTTGAGACCTACTAGCTGTGTGACCCTGGGCGAGTCACTTAACCCCAATTGCCTAAAAAAAAAAAAAAAAGATTAGGTAGTCTCTCAGATGTCTCTTCACTCTAAAGATACGTGGTCCTGATATACCAAAGACCACCTGGTTGAGCATCTGGAGGAGGGTTTTCCTGGTGGTCTTTGTCCAAAGGGCCCTGGCATAAGGGCCTCGACCTCGGAGGGTAAAGCTACCAGACCAGTGTCCAAAGGCCAGGGTTGGGGCAGTGGGGAGCTGCCCGTGGCTGCCGCTCATGACGGCTACAGAGCGTAGGGGAAGCTTGCTGCTGGAGATCCCTGAGCCGGTCCTCACACGCTCACAGCTTGGATTAAATTACAGATGCCGGGGACGCTGAATGAATAGAGAAAGGGTACAGAGGTTACGGGACAGTTGGCCAGCGTCAGGCCCCAGGAGATGCCCGGAGATGGCAAAGGACGACAAGAAAGATGAGGGCCTAGATTCGACTCTCACCTCTGCTGGGTGACCTCGGGCTTTACGCCCCTGGATCGCACATTCCTGATTTGTCAAATGAGAGTTGGACTCAAAGGGCACTCTCAGCGCTAAGTCTGTGACCTTTGAAGATGAAATGCAATAGGAACAAATGCAAAGTCTTGTACTGGGTCCAAAAATAAACACAGAATGCAGCAGCTGGTCTGAAAAGACGAGGAGTTTTAGCATAAAGTGCAGTCCCTCCTATGCTCTAGGAGTTTTCATGGCTCCCTATGGCCTCTGGGGTAAAAACCAAACCGCTCCGCTGGGCACAGGAAAGCCCTCTCTCACTTCTCCCAGCCCCACTCCACATCGCTTCCCTTCATGTCCTCTCCACTCCCTTTGGGTTTCTTTTTGGAGACCTGGATGCTAAGGGAGATGCACAACCAGTCCCACACCTACAGATGCCTGGCAGCAGCAGAGCTTCTGAGAGAGAGGGAGAGGATGGGGAGAGGGAGGGAGGGATAGAGGGAGAAGGTTAGAATAGTTCATGGAGGAAAGAGAAGGAAGGAGAGTGGGAGGGATGGAGAGAATGTAGGTGGGAGGGAGGAAAGGGGTCCGATAGAGGGCTGCTGGGAGGGCCACTGGGAGGGCCCACCCACTGCCAGCTGCCTGGCTGGCTTCTCTCCTAGGATTGGCCCTGAGCCATTTCCTGAGGGGCTCCTCTCCCCAGCTAGATCACAGGCTCAGGGCCATCCCCTACAACTACCCACTTCATAGTCCCCCATTTTCCAGGTGATGCCATGAGCCCCTGGGAGCTAGGAGGGGGCACAGGGGGGCCTCTCAGTAGCAGGGGGGACTACCCCCTTCCTTCAGATTCAGCCAGGTGGGGTGGCAAGGTGTGTGGCACCCACTTCCTGAATCCCACCCTGGATGTCCCTGGGCAGCAGGCCTTGATGGGGGAAATGCCACCAATCCTATGGGCCTTAACTGCTGCTGAATCTTCACCTTTGGGTCCTGGAGCCAAGGTCCAGGCACTGGGCTCAGAAAACCCTGATTTTGTCTGCAAGAGGCTGAGTCAGAAGGCGCCTGGGCGTCAGCCCCAGACATCTGTCTAGCCCTCAGCCAGAAATCAGATGCCTGGCTCGGGCCTGACCCCTCTGCAACCTTAGGGAGCTGGCTGGCTTAGCCTTCCCTCTTGGCCCGGAGCCCACATTCCATCTGCCCTGATCCTTACAGCCCATCCTCCAACCACAGATCCCCAGGGGCTGAGCCCTTTGTCCTGTGGACATTAGGCAGACCAGGCTAACTCAAGTGTGTCTGTGGGGCAGAAGCTCTGGAAAATCAGCCTGCAAAGCAGGGCTCTGATCCCCCACTCACCTGCCTGCTCTCTCCAGGCTCCTGGGTCTCAGACTGAGCTGGGAAACAAGGCATCAGGCCTTGAGGAAGGCCTGGGAAAACCCAGCCCAGTGCTAGGCTCTCATCAGAGGGGGAAACTGAGGCCCAGGGGGCAGTAGTTGCCCCAGATCTCACAGCCAGTGAGGGCAAGGGACTCTAATCCCCGTCAGTTGGCTTCCAACCCAGCTCCCTTTTCACAGCCAGGTGCTGCCCAGATGGTGCAAAGGAACAAGACAGAAGCCAAGTTGGTGGCTGCCCAATGAGGGCTCAGCTCCCACTCAGGGCCAGGTACCCAGAGAACCAGTTCCCCCAGATGAGGAGCCTGATTCCCCAAGGTTGTGAAGCAGGCTAGCCTGGACGGTAATGGGGCCTTCTGCACCGGAGCTGGCCTTCTTCAGGGCAAAGTCTGGGGGACCCCGTTTCATGTCTGATCCCTGTTAGTTCCTACCTGCATGATCTTGGCTAAGTCCCTTCCTTTCTCTAAGTTTCAGTTTCCCCTTCTGTAAAGTGAGGGAACTGCCCCCCGACCCCATCTCTGAGTGGGCACCCAGGCAGCTCACACTCAGGCTGCTAACATACCATCCTCCACCCATCCCCCTGAATCCACAGGGCCCAAGTTTCCATCTTGTCAGTGACTGCCAGTCCAGCTGGCATCACTGAACCCAAAGATCGTCATAGATATATCCCTCTCTGCCCTATAATCCAGCTGTTCCTGGGGTTAAGGCATTGCCCTCCTGCCCATTGATAACAGAAGGACCAGCAAGAGGCCTGGATTCTTCTGGGGGCTGGGCAGCCTCAGTTTACTGCCAGCCTTCCCTCTGACTGGAAAGCGCCCCTCCTAGACACTGACCCCAAAGATTTGGGCAGGGAGGGATATGCAAATCCATCCCAGCTGCTGGGGAAATTATTCACAGCTGCTATCCCACTGGGCATAGCAGTATGACAAATTCCTGTCACTCTGACCCCATGATCCTCTTCCCTGGGTACTTTCTCACAGTTCATCTTCCCCACAGAGTAGCTGGGCTTCTTTCCCAAGTAGGGAGCAGCCAGAGAAAATCACTAGAGTCAAAAGATGGAGGCCTTTGTTACTGGAACAGCAGGAGGCCAGGGTCTCTGGGTCCCAGAATAAGCGTCAGGAAGTGTAAGATGATGGAGGTTCTGAAAGGCTTTGAACACCCGACCGGGTGTTGTACTGGATCCTGGAGGTAATGAGGAGTCCCTGGAGTTTACTGAGTGGGGCAGACAGGTGACAGGGTTGGACATGTTGAGTTTCAGCTGCCTGCTGGACGTGCGGTTGGAGATGTCTGGAAGGCAGTCAGAGTTGCGAGATTGGAAGTCAGCAGAGGGGGTGGGGCAGGACAGGTAGATCTGAGAATCATCAGCAGAGAAGGGAATTAAATCCACAGGGGCTGATGAGATCCCCAAGGGAAGTAGCGTAGAGGGAGAGGAGAAAAGGACCCAGGACAGAGGCTGGAGGGACACCTGTGGTTAGAGGGCACGGTCTGGAGAGGACCCAGCCAAGGAGACAGGGAAGGAGAGGTCAGACAGGGAAGAGGAGCCAATCCAGGAGGAGGACTTCTCAAGGTGTTTAGTCACAAGAGTCTTAGCTCTTCCCAGGTCTTTGTCATCTGCAAATCTGATGAACATGCAATCTACGCCTTTACCCAAGTCATTGACAAAAATGTTAATTAGCTCTGGCGCGCGCACACACAGATCCCTGGGGCCCTCCACTGGAGACCTACCAGGCTGACCTCCAGCCATGAGCTACTGCAGCTCTCCGATCAGACTAGTTCTGGACTCAGTTTATTGTATTCCCATGTAGCCGGTACCTTTCCATCTCATCCACAAGGATAACCCAAGAGACTTTATCTGGAGGGTTCAGTCCCTGCTGGCCCTCCTTACCCCTCCCTCCTCTCTGTCCAGTTCCCCCTCCCCATCCTCTCTTTGTCTTTATTTCTCTCCTTCTCTGTATGTGTGCGGTCTCTCCCTCCATGTCTCTGTCTATTTCTCTCTTTCTCTCTGTCTCTGTCTCTCTGCTCTCTCTCCTTATTCCCCAGTACTCATCCAACTCAAGGGTGACCTCAGAGGCAGCTGCTCAGGAACTGGCCACTGTCCAAAGTCACACTCGGGGCTCCAGGGCGGACAGTAACTTAGGACAGGAGGCTGGAGGGAGGGGCCCTGGCAGGCCCCCTCAGCTGGTATTGCCACATCGATGAGCTTGGGAATTCTCCTAAAAAGCATGGCAGAGCCCAGGTCCCTGGTCCACATGCCATACCATGAGGGAAAGAGAACAAATCACCACTGTCATATTAGGATATGAAGTGACCTCCCCTGCAGGGTGTTTAGTCCACAGCACCGTCTAGGACCCCCCTGCTAACTCCACCCCTCCCCCAGAGGAACCAAAGTTGGAGGGAGGCCACCAGCAGGGGCAAACAGTAGGAAGGCTGGCCTTAGCAGACAATGGTCTGGGCCCTGGTGAAGGAGCCCAGCACTCCAGCTCGGGGTGTAGGGTCAGGTCTGGGCTGGGGAGGAAGCACATTGCCTCTCCACCCGACCAGTCAGAGTCCTGGCTGCTCCAGCCTTCGGACAAGCCTTTCTTAGGATTTCCAGGGCTCTCTTTAAAGCAAAACTCCAGGACAGGTAGGTAGCACAGTGGACAGAGCACCGGCCCTGGAGTCAGGAGCACCCGAGTTCAAATTCAGTCTCAGACCAGACATTTGACACTAACTGTGTGACCCTAGGCAAGTCACTTAACCCCAATTGCCTTGCCAAAAAAAAAAAACCAAAAAAAAACTTCAGAGCAAGCTTATGAGGCCTTCCAAGCCCCGGGTACACCTGGAGCTTCCCTACCTGGCTGGTGCATTGGGAAGGCTGGATTGAGAGTCACCATGGCCTGAGACCAGAAATCTCTCCAGAGCAGAGATGGCCAGCCCAGGGCCCCAGGGGGCAGGAGGGGTGGGTGAATGAATGACAGGCCGGGAGCTACCCTCTTGTTGAGTGCACCCAGATGTTACCATCTAGGTTTTTTATATTTGGCCATAACCAGAGAGGGGGCATTTCCTCTGGGTGCTCACGTCCAAGAAATACAACTTCTTACTCTGACGGGGTCACACTGGAAGCCTTTCAGAATGAGGCCTTTCCACAGCAAAATGTTAAAAGCATTCCCAGGTTCCCCTTGCCCTCCCAGTAAATATGTGGTGAATCTGAGAACAAATGAGGGAGGAGGCAGGCAAATCACCAGGAAGCTGGGGGAGGAAAAGGCACTGTGGAACTCTCCCTGGGGTGGGCTTTCTACCTTCCAGGCTGAAGGGTGAAGGAGACAATTCCCAACTAGATCCCCAGGAATAGCCCCCATGGCTCCTGGTCAGGGATTTATTCCCAAAGCTTTTCAGAGCCCAAAAAGAGGGCCACTCAAGTCAGGCCAGCCTTGTGGGAGCCCAGGCCAAGAGCCAAAACCTCGGGCCTCTCTGAGGACTGGATGCCACCTCCCTCCATGTTTGGGTCTGGGGTCCCCTCTGCCAAAACCAGATTCTCAGGACGGCTCTCCCCTTGCATCCAGCGTCCATTCGGTGCTAAAGAAAAGCTTGTTTTACTGCGGGGTTGTTTCTAAAAACACCAAATACCATAAGATTGAGACATCAGTCCAGCCCCCACCTGTGAGTACAGTAGGTCTTCAAAATCAGATCATTGGCTTGGGCGGGTCAGTGTGTGAGGTTGCAAAAGCAGCAGGTGATGCGGTTTCAGACCTTCACATCAGGAAAATCCTTTTGGAAAAAAAGGTCCAGAATATCAAGAGAATTAATGGAAAAAAAAAAAAAGCAAAGGAAGATGGCCTAGCCTGTCCTAGATCTGAAACTATTTTGTAAAGTGGCAATCATCAGAACTATTTGGAACTGGCTAAGAAATAGAGAGGCAGATCAGTGAAATAGGTCAGGTGTGCAAGACGCAGTAGTCAGTGACTATAGTAATCTACTGTTTGATAAACCCAAAGACTCCAGCTTCTGGGATAAGAACTCCCTGTTTAACAAAAACTGCTGGGAAAACTGGAAAAGAGTATGGCAGAAACTGGGCATAGACCAACATCTTACACCATATACCAAGATAAGGTCAAAATGTATACATGAGTTAGATACAAAGGGTGATACCATAAGCAAATTAGGAGAGCAAGGAATAGTTTACCTGTCAGATCTGTGGAGAAGAGATGAATTTATGACCAAACAAGAGTTAGAGAACATTATGAAATGAAATTTGATTACATTAAATTAAAAAGGTTTTGGGGCAGCTAAGTGGTGGAGTGGATAGAGCTCCAGCCTTGGAGTCAGGAGGACCTGAGTTCAAATCTGGCCACTTACTAGCTGTGTGACCCTGGGCAAGTCACTTAACCCCAATTGCCTCACTAAAAAAAATAAATAAAATTTTTAAAAATTAAAAAGGTTTTACACAAAGCCATACAACAAGAAGGAAAGCAGAAAGATGGGAAATAATTTTTACAGCCAATGTCTCTGATAAAGTCCTTATTTCTAAAATATATAGAGAACTGAGTCAAATCTATAAGAATACAAGTCATTCCCCAGTTGATAAATGGTCAAAGGATATGAACAGGCAGCTTTCAGATGAAGAAATCAAAGCTACCTATAGTCATATGAAAAAATGCCCCAAATCTCTTTTGATTAGAGAAATGCAAATCAAAACAACTCTGAGGTACCACCTCACACCTATCAGAATGGCCAAGATGACAAAACAGGAAAATGATAAATGTTGGAGAAGATGTGGGAAAATTGGAACACTAATGCATTGTTGGTGGAGTTATGAACTGATCCAACTAATTTGGAGAGCAATTGGGAACTATGCCCAAAGGGCAACCAAACTGTGCATACCCTTTGACCCAGCAATAGTCTTTCTAGGGCTGTATCCCAAAGAGATCATAAAAAAGGGAAATGGACCCATACGTACAAAAGTATTTATAGCAGCTTTTTGTAGTGGTAAAGAATTGGAAATTGAAGGGATACCCATCAGTTGGAGGATAGCTGAACAAATTGTAGCATATGAATGTAATGGAATATTATTGTTCCTTAAGAAATGATGAGCAGATGAACTTCAGAAAAACCTGGAAAGACTTGTATGGACTGATGCTGAATGAAGTGAGTAGAACCAGGAGAACGTTCTGCACAGTAACAGCAACACTGTGTGATGGCTAACTTTGATAGACTTAGCTCTTCTCAGCAATGCAAGGATCTAAGACAATTCCAAAAAACTCATGATAGAAACTTATGCACACATCCAGAGAAAGAACTGTGGAGTCTGAATGCAGATCGAAGCAGACTATTTGCTCTTTTTTTGATGTTTTTTCTTTCTCGTGGCTTTTCCTTTTTGTTCTGATTCTTCTTTCACAACATGATTAATGTTTGTACAACATGTTTGTACAAGTATAACCTATATTAGATTGCTTGCCGTCTTGTGGGGGGGAGGGAGAAAAAAATTGGAACTCCAAATCTCATAAAAGTAAATGTTGAAAACTATCTTTACATGTAATTGGAAAAAATAAAATACTATTAAGTGGGAGAAGAAAAAAAAAAAAGAAAATCCCTTTGGTGGCTCAATGGAGGATGGATCAGAGAGGGGAGAGGCCCGAGGCAGGCAGACCCCCAGCAACTAGGGCCATAGTCCAGGTGTGAGGGGATGAGGGTCTACAGGAGGCGGGGTGGGGAGAGGGGACTGCCACGCTAGAGGGGACAAGAGGGTGTGTCGGAGAAACGTTATGAAGGTAGAAAGGCTAGGATTTGGTGAAAAATCAAACCTGACTTCAAGGGCTTGAGGCTGACAGATTAAGCCTTTGAGAGGGAGGGAGGCTTAGGGGAGGAGTATCCCAAGCTCTTGGTGGACACAGATTGCTGAGCCTGGTGCACTGGGACAGAAAGGGGCGGCTGGTGCTCAGGAGAGATGCCAGGGCCCGCTGGCCAGGTTGAGGTGGGAGCTGTCTGCCTCAAGGTGGGGACTGAACCCAGGGGAGCTGGTGACACCCCACTCAGTCACACTACAGAAGTGTGTTGTGATTTTTCACCAAGCTCCCTGTCCTGACCCCAGCTTCTTTTTAGCTGAATGAGCAGCGGGCTTCTCCCTGAACATTCTGACAATGTTTACCCACTTCCCTGGTTTTATTGTCACAACTAACAGGCTTGGGAGGCTGGGTAGTGCAGTGGGAAGGGCACCAGAAAGAGAGGTTGGGGTTCAGATCCCAGCTGCCACCTTGGACAAGTCCCTTTACCTACCTGGGCCTCAGTTTCCTCCTCTGTGAAATGGGTGTAGTACTGGCCCTCAGGCCCCGAAGGATCCAACAAAGGATTTCATATGCATGGAAGCTGTCATTACTAGAAGGTACATTAGACGTCTGGGAAAGAATAGAGCAGGGCCAGGGCCAGGCACCCTGGGGCAGGGGCGGGAGGGCAGGAGTTCAGGCCCTCCCTGCTCCACTGACAGTATTTGAATCTAATAATCCAGGCAGCAATTCTGGGCTCTGGAGCAGTAATTCTGATGATGATGAGAATGCTGACAGTTGACATCTAGAGATTCAGAAATAATTTCTATCTCGTTTCTAAAGCTTTTTTTTCCATCTATTATGTCCCTGGGCCCTCCCAATAATCCTGTAAGAAGAGAGAACCACAAGATGCCCCCAAACATCGCTCTGGTCACTGCAGAAGGAACAAAGTGACCCCTGCCTTCATTCCTCTCCAGGCCACACTCTGGACTGGCCAGATCTGATGTCCCAGAAACCTCTGCACCCTGGAAGGAGTGGCACACCCCCGCCCCCCAGGCAACCATGGAAGGAGTGGCACCCCCCACATACACCCATGGAAGGAGTACCCCCACACACACACCCATGGAAGGAGTGGGGGGCCCCCCCATGGAAGGAGTGTGCCACGCCCCACCCCACTCACCCCTCCCCCACCCATGGAAGGCACCTAGGCCCCCTGGGCCTCTGTCTCACATTGGGTGGTTGCTTGCAGGCCCTCTGTTTTAAGAAAGAGGCTTGGTATTTTCTTCTCTTCTGTCCCCTCTCCCTCCAGCCCTACTTTTCTGTGTTGTCTTCTCCCCATTACGATGTAATCCTTTCCACATCGAGGTTTCGCTATATCACAGATCAGTATAAGAAATTAGGTGGGAATTTTGGGGGGAGTTTTACAGAAGCCACAGACATGATGTGAAGGCCACCAGACCAGAAAAAGTTTAGAAACTCAGAAATGCATAAAATATATGTATACTGTTGTATAATATCAATATATTTTATCCTTTAATAGCATAATAATTCAGACTTCTTCTCTGGTACGAAGTGAGGGCTAAAAAATGTTCTGAGAATTTTCCAGATTGCAGGAGTAGGTGCCACCCCAACCCCCTCGAGGTGGAAGGGTTAACTGTAAACTCTGAGGGCAAGACTCTTTAGGCTTGTATCTGCATTCCCAGAGATAAGCACTGGAACTGGTGAACAGTATGTGTGTATCATAAATGCTCATCCACTTGTAGCCCTGGCTCCCCTCCCCCTTTTCCTCTCTTTCTCTCCCTCTTTCCCCTCCTGTTCCCCCTTCTCCCCTCCCTTCCTTAGAAGCTGGCTAGAAGTTATGGGGTATGGGCCCAAGCCGAGACCTTTGCCCCTTACCCCAAAAAGAATTTGGGGGGGCAGTTAGGTGGCGCAGTGGATAGAACACTGGCCTTGGAGTCAGGAGGACCTGAGTTCAAATCTGGCCTCAGACACATAACACTTACTGTTGCGTGACCCTGGGCAAGTCACTTAACCCCATTGCCTAACCAAAAAAGGAAAAAAGGAAGAATTTGGGTCCCATTTGTCTACAGGCCCTAGAAAAGGCTTGGACTGTCCTTGAGTTCTCTTACTTGATCCAGGAAGCCTCGGAAGGTATAATCCCATCCACTGGTCTTTCTTACACCCAATCTCCCAATTCTCTGTTCCTAGCCCTCCTTTGTCTTACGTCCCTATGGCCACTTCCCACCCTCAATCCCATCTAGGCCAGGTGCCTGGCATTGTATTATCTCACAGGCCCCTCAGGCTACTTGGCCACTCCTAGATCCCTCCCACAGTCTTTCTTGTCTCCATCAAGGTGCTCAGATTCCTTAAAAACCTAGCCAACAGCTCATAAATGTTCAGATTCCTTAAGAGTCTGGTCAGTATGGTGGATCTTTACTAAACCTTGCCTCTGGCCGAAAGAGGGCTTGAGTGGAATTCTTTTGGGCAGGACCCGCGTCTCTTGCTCTAGTTCTGAAGTCCCAGCACCTCTAAATCTCTAGACCTTAACAGAAGGGCTTGATATGTACAAAGAGATGTGGTGGGGT
Source organism: Vombatus ursinus (assembly GCF_900497805.2). Lineage (NCBI taxonomy): Eukaryota > Metazoa > Chordata > Mammalia > Diprotodontia > Vombatidae > Vombatus > Vombatus ursinus. The sequence continues at coordinate 8,402,220 of NW_020950758.1, read as the reverse complement.
GGGGGTGAGGGGGTAGATAGGAATTGTCGTACCTAACTTTGGAGCCAAAGGACTTGGGTTTAAGTCTCTAACCAGAGGTGTCCCTCAGGGCTCTGTCCTGGCTCCTATGGATATCTCCAGCTCCATGGGTTTAATGACCATCTCCATGCTGATTCTCAAATCTGCCCATCCTGCCCTAGTCTCTCCATTGACCCCCAATGTCTCATGTCCAACTGCCCATCAGACATCTCAAACTGGACATCCACAGACATTCCGTATGTCCAAAACAGGCCTCATCTTTCCCCTAAACTTCCCCCATCCTAGCTTCTCTCTTACTGTAGAGAACAGTCCCCTGGGTTCCTAACCTGGGAGTCATCCAGGACTCCTCATGCTCTCTCACCCCAAATATCTAATCTCTTTCTAAGTGGATCTATTCCACTTTCACAGCATCTCTTGAATATGCCTGCCCCCCCCTACCCTGACCCCACCCTAGTGTAGACCCTCATTACTTCACACCTGGACTATGGCAGTAGGGTGGGTCTGCCTGCCTCAGTTTCTCCCCATTCAGCCACCAAAGTGATTTTCCTAAAACACAGGTCTCATCATGTCAGCCCCCACATGCCCCCACTCAATAAATTCCAGTGGCTACTGATGGCCTCCAAGAGCAAAAACAAAATGCTCTACTTGGTATTCAAAGCCCTTCTTAACTTAGCCCCCTCCCATCTTTCCAAGCTTCTTACACCTCCTTCCTATACTCTCTTCAATCCGGTGACCCTAGCCTCCTTTATCTCTCTGGACACTCAAGTCAAGATATCACTGGTCCTCTTTGGAAAAGGAAGGATGAAAATTCTGGTTCAGGCCTCACCTGGTCAATTAAGGCAAAGAGAAAAGGCCTTTATTAGCACACCTAGGCATTGAGCAGCATAAAACAATGTTCATATCAGAACAAGGCAATCCTGACTGGTGCAGGTTTCAAAGAGGAAATGGGATTAGCATCAGCTCAACTCCTCCCCTACTACACCATCATTGGGAGATGGGATTAGTTCCTACTGGACCACCCTGTCCTGCAGGCTGGCTGAGCACCATACCCCAAAGATCCAGCATGGTTAAAACATGGAGGTCAATTTTAGAACTTATTATAAAACATACTCAGAGCTGTATTTCCCATTTGAAACATTTGGAAGCCAACTGTGTATATACCCTAGTCCTTAGATTTCTAACAGTCTAATCTTGTTGTCTTCTCAAATTAAATTCTCAAATAAAAATTCTTATTAAAAATTTAAAACTTTTAAACTCTCACATCTTTATCCTCTGCCCCTTTTCTGAGGATATACATGTACACATATGTATATACATATACATACACACACACACCATATATATATATTCCTCATTTCATCCTGAAAGAATGAGATACTTTAAGGACCTAATCTTATACATGAACATATAACTATTAGCAAGGGAATGGTAAAGCTACTTGGGATATGGAGTTGGCCACAAATTCAGATTAAAATAGTAAGCTCATTTATACTGTCATCCTATTATAGTAACCCAGCTGTTTTCATATCAATCTATTAACTAATAGATTTAGTATTACAAGAACAAAACTTCCACTGGAGAAAAATCACCAGTTATCTCGACCTGTGTCTCACAGCTGGACTCTGCTAACTCTGGAGGAGAGAGTGAGGCTGACGACTTGCAATTCTGCTTCACTCATCCATTTCACATGAAAGTCAGGACGTCACCCTGCTGATGTCCTCTGTCCTCTTTGAGAATGAAGGCCCAACAACAAATCACCTAAAAAAAAAAGTTACTCACTTTCTCTGCCTCTCTCCTTCCCTCCTGCCACCCCACCTCTCTCTCTCTCCCTCTGTCTCTCTGTCTCTGTCTCCTCTCTCTGTGTCTGTCTCTGTCTCTCTCTCTGTCTCTCTGTCTGTCTCTGTCTCTCTCCCTCTGTCTCTCTGTCTCCTCTCTCTCTGTCTCTGTCTCTCTCTGTCTCTTTCTGTCTGTCTCTGTCTCTGTCTCTGTCTCTGTCTCTGTCTCTGTCTCTCTCTCTCCTGTAGAGAGGGATTATTTGCTAACTGAGCTAGCACAGGCTTATGGGGGACTTCCAGATCAGAGGGGAAAACAGCCTACTGCCCAACTGGGCCCTGAGTGGCTGGCCTTGGCCATAAGGAGCAGAACCCTTCTTACCTCTGAATAGAAAGCAAGCCTTGGGGCCCTGAAAAGGAAAATGTCTTTTTAAGCAAATCTAATCAAAAGAGCTTTAAACGGAAAAAGAAATGGGAAGGGAGACCACTGCCTGTCTCTGGAGGTTCCTCAAGTTAGACACCAGAGATAGGCCAAAGTGTACAAGAGACGCGAGCCAAGGGAGGAGCTGGGATTAGTAAAACCCATGGCCTGAAATGTCTACAAATGTACAAAGATGTGTCCCGCAGCTCTGCAAAGGTAAGCCCCTCACCCACCTCCCGTCAAAAGCGCCAGGGCAACCAACTGAGGAATGGCCAACCACGCTATAGTAGATGATGTGATGGAATTCTATTGGGGTGTAAGAATGAGTGAAGGGGATGGTTTCAGAGAAGCCTGGGAAGACTTGTATGGACTAATGCAGAGGCAAGGGGTCTGGACCAGGAAAACAATGTACACAGAAACAGCAACATTGTATCGAAGTTGACCCTGAAAGACTTAGAAACTGAGATCAACCATGGTTCTAGTGGACTGACTCAAGATAAAACATGCTGCCTACCTCCAGACAGGCAGCTGGTAGACTCAGGGTACGGATCAAAGCATACTTTCTCCTTTCTTTCATTCATTCATTCATTCTTTCCTTCTTTTTTCTTCCTTCCTTCCTTCTTCCCTCCCTTTTTCTCCATCTCTTTCTCTTTCTTTCTCTCTTTCTTCCTTCCTTTCTTCTAACATGGGTTATGGAGGAATTTGTTGTGCATGACTACATATTTGGAATGGGCTTCATTTTTCTTGCCTTCTCACTGGATGGTAGAGGAGGATGAAGGAGAGAGAAAATTTGGAACTGAAAATTAAATTAAATTTTAAAAAGTGGGCAGGTGAAAGTAGGGTAAGAAGGGGAGAATAGTAGCATATATGTCAAAGCTCCAGTCACATGAGGACATCTAAGAGCCAGAGCTGGGAAGCATTTGGATGAAGATCAGTGGAGGGAGGAAAAGGGTAATTTTGTCTGTCAGTCAGTCAACAAGCACTTACCATGTTCCAGGCATTTATCAGAATAAACTACAGACCACCTAAACAGAAGAAGAAAGCTGAGACACCAATCCTGGCCCAGAGACTTGCTACAAGTAGTGATGGTGACTTCAGGAATCCCAAATGTCCACTGGAGCTCCCCGCCTTTCTCTCCCTCTCTCTCTCTCCCTCCCTCCTTCCCTCTCTCCCTCCCTCCCTTCTCTCTCCCTTCCTTTCTCTCTCCCTCCCTCTTTTTCTCTCTCCCTCTCTTTCTCTCTCTCTCACTTCCTCTCCCTCCCTCCCTTCTCTCTCCCTCCCTCTGACCAACTCACACCTTCCTCCCCACACTTGCTCTCCCATCTAGTGACCTGGCCTCCCTCTGCCAACTGCATTTTCTCTGGCTGAGCATCCCCCAACACTGGGAGGCTGAGCCTCCTCCTCTCTGCCTCCTGCCTTCCTGCTGGGATTCCCTCCCATTCCACCTTCAATGTATCTTGTTGGTTCAGAGATTTTTGGAGGCTGTGAGATCGTGAGCTCCTCAAGGCCAGCAAATGTTTTGTTTTGACCTTTCTTTATACTCCCGGACTCAGCACATAGTAGGTACTTAATCAGTGCTGCTTGGCTGCATCTCTCTTCAAGCAGTCAGATGGCCAGGATGTGGGAGAGGGATGAACCTGGTTCTGCTTAACAACTCGAGTTGGTCCAAGGGGAGGTGGGGCAGCCTGGACAGGTGGCGGGGAGGGATCCCTCCTTTGCAGGGTGTGTTATACTATTGTGTGTGTGTGTGTGTGTGTGTGTGTGTGTGTGCTGTTATATACAGGATGGGGGGAACTGGGGACTCTGCCAGCTCTGAGATCCTAAAGTTCTGCCATCAACTTGCTGTGTTACTCCAGGAGAGCACCTTGCCCTCTCTGGGCCTGATCCTAGAGCCTAGTTCACTGAAAGGGATATAGAAGATGGAATGAATGACCTCTTGGGACCTTTCCAGCCCTAGAGGTCCATCCTTGGCCAGCAGGCAGGGTCCCAGAGGGCCCAGGGATGCAAGGACAGATAGACATCAGGTTTCTCACCCAAGAGACATTCCTTCTATGAAGGGAAGCTGCTTCACCAGACCATCAGGGAAAGCTAGGAACAGGTCCCAGATGGGCTTTGAGACATGGGGGGACCAGGAAGGGGGGTGCAGCTGAGGCCCTGCAAGTCCCATGTTGTACGGCTCAAAGGCCCTCCCTCAGAAAACTGACTGATGCCCAAGGAGCTTCTCATCCTGACCCTCCCCCCAGCCCTGGGGCTGTGGTCAGAAGCCTCAAGGTGTGTGGTCCCTCCCCTGCCTCAGCAGCTCCTGGGGGTGAGGGATGCCTGGAAATGCAGCCCAATGGGCAGAGTAAAAGAATTAGAGGCCTAAAAAGACTGGCCCAAAAGCACCGCCCCCCTCACAGAATCTGTGTGTCGGTGGTCCCCACCCCACAACCCCTCCCCTGCCCCCCAACATACACATTCTGGTCTCTAATCCAAAAGCTGCATAGAGAAAAGTGGGGGAGGAGCTGAAAGAAGGGGGAGGGGCAGGGAGGCCCCATCCCAGCAGCTGCTGCAACCAGGAGCCCCGAGGGAGGAAGAGCCAGGCCCACCCCTCCCCCAACCCAAAGCAGTGGCTGAGAGAACGAGACAGAGGAGACAGAAAGAAGACGCACACAGACACAGACACAGACACAGACACACACACAGATCCTGTACCCTTCTCTGAGAGCCCCAGACACACAACTCCCCCAACACAAAATGGACATACACAGGTGAGGGTGGGGGTGAAGAATGCCTTACAGAAATGGGTGAAAGGTCACCAGGGACCAGGTCAGCTTTCTCTGTCCCAAGCAATCAGCAGCTCTGAGTATTCCCCCAGTCACAACTCTCCCAGAATCTACCCAAGACAAGAGAGATGCCATGGGCTGCTCTGGAGAGAAAGCCCCCTGCCAGACTTTTGTCCTCATGGTCCTCGAGGCTGACACTCAGAGCCTGCCCATGCTGTTAAAAAAAAAAAACAAAGGCAACCTTTTCTAGTAAAAAAAAAAAGGTGGAAGAGTCATGCACCCCAGGCAATACGATGGAGAGAGCCGTACATATGGAAAATCAGAGCCCCTGGATTCCAACCCTGCGTCTTCCACTTACTGTGTGACTCTGAACCGGTTACCTGGCCTCTCGCCCACTTTTTCCTCATCTGCAAAATGAAGGCTTGGCCTGAATGACCTCCAAGGTCCCTTTCCGTAGACCTTGGAAGGCCCATGGGATTTCAAGGTGTCCACAACTCCTGTCTCTGTGCCATGGCTTCCAAAAGATCGGGGCCAGATTTTAACATGCTCTTTCTTTGGGGACTTAGGTTTAGGTCTGCTTCAAAGCTCTACGGAGGCCAGTGGGCAACTCATGCAGGAGAAAGCAGGCTCTGTAATCCATTTACATGGATCCATATAGAGTTGAGGAGCCCCCAAGAGGAGAGAGCAGGAGGAAGCAGAGGGACAAGTTCCTGTGTCTCAGTTTCCCTTTATGTAAAATGAGGCACTTAGGTTCCAAGACCTCTTTCAACTCCAGATCTGTGATCTCTGATCTGCTGCCCTCTACTTTCAAGGCGGTTATATGGGAGGGAGGGGGGTATCAGACACTCATTAATATCCCCAGGAGCCATGCCAAGAATTTTGTGTAACTGACAATTTAGGCCTACATTTTAAAAAGTACCTAACAGTATTGAAAAACCTCATCAAAATGAACCTATTTGAAAGAACACTTTTCCTTCCTTACTCTCTCCCTCCATCTTTGGGCTCCCTCCTGATGACAGCTTCCATGGCTCCCCGGGCTCAGACCGTTCCCTCACCTCATCATCTCTGCCCGAGGTGGGAGCGTGTTTCATCTGGAGTCTTCTGGAATCTTGTTTTGTTATCATGTTGATCAGAGTTCTTAACTCAAGTAATTAAAAGGTGTTTGTCTTTAAAACATTGTTTTCCTTGTATAAATTGCTCTGAATCACATTCATTTCCCACTGCATCAGTTCAGAGTCTTTCCAGGTTTCTCTGAAACCTTCCCCTTCGTCATTTCTTACCATATAGGATTTCATCCCATTCACAGATCATCAGCTTTTCAGCTGCCCTCCAAGAGGGCGGTACTTCCTTAGTTTCCGTTTCTCGGCCATAACAGAAAGAACTGCTAGAAATATTTTTGTACACATGGGTCCTTTTCCTCTGTCTTTGATCTTTTTGGGGAAGAGATCTGTAGTGGTATCGATGGGTCAAAGTGGAGACACAATAGCTTTTTGGGAGGTTCCACATTACTTCACAAATCCCCCCTCCCCCCCCCATTCTTTCCCAGGTATCACCCCTGCACTGGCTCCAGTCTTCCTCTCATCCCCATCTTGACACCCTGATAAACCAGTTCAACCCTAGCCTTTCCTTTTCTCTCTAGTTCCTTGACCCCTAATTCCTATCTACGGTTTGTCCAGCCACCTCTTTCCTCTACCCTCTCAGCTGAGAACCTGGTCTCATATTTCACTGAAAAAATAGAGACCATTCTTGGAGGTTTCATCTTTTCCCTTCCTTCTTCCTCCCACATCATTCAATGCCTTCTGCCCTCTCTCTTTCCTTCACGATCTCACATGAAAAGGTGGCCCTTCTCCCCACCAAGGCTAACCCTTCTACCTGCACAGCCCATCCCAGGCCATCCTGACTCCCCTATCATGCCCACTCATCACTGACCTTCAACCTCACCTGTCTCTTGGCTGCATCTCTACTGCCAATGCACATGCCCATGTCTGCCCAAGCCTCAAAAATCTCTCACTTGATTCATCTATCCAACTAGCAATTGTCATACATCTCTCCTCCCTTTTGTGGCTAAATTTCTTGAGAGATGCCCCTACTTCCTCTCCTCTCACTCTCCTCTTACCCCCTCCCCATCTGGCCTCCAACCTCATCATTCCTTCCCCTGAAATGACTCCCTCAAAACTTGTCAGTGACCTCTTCATTGCCAAATCCAATGACTTTTCTCCATTCTCACCCAAACTTCATTTCTCCACAGCCATGGGCAGCCATTGACGGCCGTCCTCGCCACTTGGAGTTTTCGTGGCATCTCTCCTGGCTCTCTTTCTACCCGTTTGCTAAGTCCTTCTCAGGCTCCTTTGCTGGACCTCCATCCAGGCTGCGCACACTAATCGTGGGGGTCCCCAACCCTGTCCTGAGCCTTCTCTTCTCCCTCTATTTCACCCGGTGACCTCAGCAGCTCTCATGGATTCAATGATCATCTCAATGCAGATGATTCAGATTTATCTAGCCCCAACATCTCTTCTGACTTCCACTCTCACACCTCCAGAGGATTATTGGACAATGAGGTGTCCTGTAAACGACAAACTCAATATGTCCAAAATGGAATTCATTATCTCACCCCCTGCCGCCAACCTTCCCCTCCTTCCAACATCCCTATTACTGTAGAGGCCACCACCATCCTTCCAGGCTCCCAGGCTAGTGTCATCCTCACTCCCTCACTTTCACCCCCCCCCCACATTTCCCCCATGTTGCCAAGGCTCATCACATCTCTCCTATACACCCCCTGCTCTCCTCTGATACCGCCAGCACTGGCAGAGGCTGCTGGGTGGTTTCCTTTTCTCAAGACAGCGATCTCCCCAGGCCACTCTGTCCTTCAGTCAACTGCCAAAATGATCATCCCACTTAAGTTCAGGTGGGATCTAGTCCCACCCTTCACTGAAATCAGCTCTGGGGACTTCCTACTACTTCTGCACCAAATATGCCTGGAATACTCTCCCTCCTCCTGGCTTCCCCAGCTCCCTTCCTCCCAATTTCAGCTCAAATCCTTCCTTCTGCAAGAAGCCACCCACACACCGTTTACTGTCTCCCATCCCCACATCTTGTCTGGACATTGTTTGCATGCTGTCCCTATTAGAATATGAGCTCCCTGAAGGTGGGGACCATTGCGGAGGGGGGGGGGGGTTGGCTTTCTTTGCTTCCTCATCACTTAGACCAGCAGTGGCTGGCACTCGGTGCTTAATAAATGCACGCTGACTTAAGGGGGTCACAAGACTGTGTAATTGTCATCACAATTGGGAGCAGCTGATGGAGAGCGGGGCCTCTTGTCACCAGAGCTCTCTGGGCCAAAGCTCTGGGAGTTAATCATTTGGGTTACAACCCCACCACACAGTGCTCAGAATCTGGGGTGAGACCCTGGGCCCTCTAGCCTCCTAGAAACCTCTACTACATCCCTGACAGCTAGCTGCCCCTGCCCCCCCCCCCCAAATCCTCTGCTGGAATGATAGCAAACTCCCAACCAAGCTGCTCCTTGGCCCTGCCCAAGAAGCTAAGCAGAGTAATATGCCAGCTTGAATGAATACCTGAAGGTTACTCACCTGAGCCCAGGTCTCCTCCAGGCCCAGCTTCCTTTAACCCTCTATGGCATGAACCCTCCCAGCTCCATCCTAGCATTACCCTCTTATGTGGATGTGCTCCAACTTGCCAAGGCTTAGAACTGACCAGGGCAAAGGTCTCCCAGGGCCCTCCCATCACCTCCTGTTTTCTCCCCTCCTGGAACAAGACCAATTAGAACTAATTAAATACAATGTTCTTAGCAGGAACCCCACCCTGCCAGGTAAGCAGCCAAGCACAAGGCCCAGATGTGGAAGTTAGATCTCCCTTCAAACCCTGGCTGTGCTCTTATTGCCCGTGGTTACAATTACTCAGACCCTGCCGCTGGACAGAGATGCTCCTGCCTAGTCACCCCCCAGGCCTCCAATGCTTTCCCCTCCTGGCTTCTCTTAAGACCTAGTCACCTTCTCCAGGAAGCCTTTCCTGACCCCCCTTAATTCTAGGAGCAAGGATTTCCCCTTCACCTTGTTTGGACAGATACTTGTTTGCAAGAGCATTAAGCCACGAGCTCCTGGAGAGAGGGGACTGTCTTTTCCTCCCCTAGAATTTGGCAACAATACCTGGCGGAGTGGGCCCTTAATACAGGCCTATGACTGACCCACTCCTTTCTCAGTTTCCTGATCCGAAGAGGGCTGGAGGAGACCCCTCTGAGATCCTTTCTGGCCTAGCCTACCTAGCTCAGAGGCCCTTCCAGCTAAGAAAGCTAAGCCTCACCTTCACCCCGGAGTCCCTTGCCCCCAATCCTCTGGGACATTTCTGTGGGCTAGTAAACCACCAGACACCTTGTGAAATCGCTGAAATCTTTTAATGTTTGACAAAAAAACCTTTGTGCACAAGCTTCAGAGCATATCATGTAAACACCTTTATGGAAGTGATGATCACTTTGTCAACGGTCAGTTTATTTAAAAAATAAAAATAAAAACCCAGACACTGGTCAAAGTACCGCTGGGGGGGGGTGGGGGGAAGGGAGGGGGGGATGCAAGGACCACAAAAGAGAGCAGCTCAATCTCTAGACAGAGACGCCTGCACAGTCCCGAAGGCCAGTCTCCCAGACTGCCTGGCGAAATTGTTTAAATAGACCCCAAACTGTTCACTGCCCTTTATCAAAACAGGCCCGCTGGGCACAAAGGCAACCCCTCCCCCTCCCCCCTCGAAATCAGTGCTGCCTGGCATTTCTCAAGTCAAAAACAATATTACAGTGGTTTCTTCTCCTGGATTTTTTAAAGTGGCATCCTTTAAAAAAAACCAAACCGTAGACGAGGTGACAACACCCTGGAGCGGGCAGGCGGATGGCCCGGGCCACAGCTCTGGCCTTTGTGCAACGGTGGCTCGGCTTGAATCTTGGGGAAAAAAAAAATAACACAACCCAGACTTGTCCCTCCAATTTACACGAAGCCCTCGGAGCCAGAACACGTTTTGGGGAGGGGGGGGCTTAGGCGGGACAGGCACCAGGTTCACTTCGATGAGCTTCCTCCCCCCACCCCGCCCCGCCCCTGGCGTCCGGGAGCCCCGGGCCGGGCCACAATCTTCCTGGGCTGTAAGTCAGTCCCAGCCCGCCACCGGGCACGGGCAGCACGACCAGGGGAGGTCCCAAACTGCTGCTTCCCCGCCCTTTCCCTCCCCTCCCCCTTAAATAAGAGCAGGCCTTTCACAGATCCTACTGCCAAAAAAAATAAAATTATATTTATCACTATGTAACAGTGCCCACCCCCGCCCCATCCCCCCACCCGCATTTGAGACACACCCCCAAGGAACAGCCAGGCCCAACATCGAGGGGGGCGGGCGGAGAGCTTGGGAAGAAAGGAGGGAGGAACGCCGAGCTCAGCAGCCGGGCGGGGGCGGTGCCCACTCACCGCCGCCCCGAGCTCAGGGCAGAGAGCGGCGGGGACGGAGGGGAGGCTTTCTCCGTCCACGATCGGGGCCCGGGCGCCCCTGCCCCCACCCCCCAGTCTCTCCAGGGCGGCGCTAGGTCCCAGGAGCCCGCCCAGCCTCCGGCGGCGGCGGCGGCGGCAGCGCCAACGCGCCGACAGCCAGCCCCCGGGCCTTTGTCCGGCCGCGCCGTCGGGGCTCAGAGCACCTTGCAGCAGTTGACGCAGCCCGTCTGCGAGCCGTAGCGCTTCTGCAGCGCGGCGCGAGTGGCCGTCTCGAAGACCTCGCGCACGCCCTCCTTGGTCTTGGCCGAGCACTCGAGGTAGTCGTAGGCCTGGATGCGCACGGCCATGGCGCGGCCGTCCTCGGTGCGCACCGGCTCCTGCTTCATGCGCGCCAGCTCGTTGCGCACGTGCTCGTCGTTGCGGAGGTCCTTCTTGTTGGCCACCAGGATGATGGGCACGTTGGGGCAGAAGTGCTTCACCTCGGGCACCCACTTCTCGGGGATGTTCTCCAGCGAGTCCGGGCTGTCCACCGAGAAGCACATGAGGATCACGTCCGTGTCCGGGTAGGAGAGCGGCCGCAGCCGGTCGTAGTCCTCCTGGCCGGCCGTGTCCCAGAGCGCCAGCTCCACCTGCTTGCCGTCCACCTCGATGTCGGCCACGTAGTTCTCGAACACCGTGGGCACGTACACCTCCGGGAACTCGTCCTTGCTGAACACGATCAGCAGGCACGTCTTGCCGCACGCGCCGTCGCCCACCACCACCAGCTTCTTGCGGATGGCCGCCATGGCGAGGCCGGCCGGCGGCGGCGGCGGCGGCCGCGGGGACACCTGGGGGGACGCGGCCGAGGACGAGGAGCCCCCGGGCCCCGACGGCGCAGACGCCGCCGCCGCCTGTGCAGAGCCGGGCGCGGCTGTTTGGCCGGCCTTCGGGGAGCGCACCGTGGCCACCGGGGGCCTGGGCCGGGCCGGTGCTGCTGCTGCTGGCCTCTTCCTCTCTCCTCCGCGGCCGCCCCCACGCCTTGGGGGCTCCTCTCGGGCCGGTTGCGGGGTGCGGGTGCTCTCGGGGGTGGCCCTGCCTCCGGCTTTCTCTCCCTCCCTCCGGCCGCCCGCTAGCCTCCTCCCTCGTCTGTCCCGGCTGCCGCTGCTGCTGCTGCTGCTGCTGCAGCCTGCGCCCCGGCGCCCGCTATTTAAAGGGCTCGGCCACTTTCTTAATATAGCCGGCCAATGGGAAGCGGGAGGGCTGAGCTCATCGCTGGGCGGGCGCTCCCTGATTGGCCGGCGGTGGTGGCAGGCCGGCGGGCGGGGCCCGGGGGCTGACGGAGGGAAGAGGGAGGGAAGGAGGGAGGGACGAGGCGGGGCTGGCGGAGAGCGAGGGGGAGGAGGAAGAGAAGGAGGTGGAGGCAGCGGGGACGTCGAGCTGCCGCCGCCGCCGCCGCCGCCGCCGCCGCCGCTGCAGCCTCTGATCCCGAGGTCCAGCCTCGCCGGGCCGGACTGGGGGAGTAGGAAGCGCGTCCCCTCAACCCCCGCAAACACACACACACGCACGCACTCGCATGTGCATGTACAAGCGACAAGGATTCCTTGCCTACATATGCCACGCACCTGGCTGGGAGCTGGGGGACGCAAAGACAAAACAAAACGGCCCCTGCCCTCAAGGAGCTTTCGTTCTATTGGGGGAACTACTGGTGCCTAGAAAAAAGACGCAAAATGCACGCAGAGTAATTTCTGGTGGGGGGCTGGGCAGAGGCGTGGGGGTGGGAGGTCAGGAGAGAGGCCCCCTCAGAGGTGGCAGATACGAGCTTTGAAGAAAGCTCGACCTTCTCCGAGGTGGAGGTAAAGCAGGAGATAGGCTGCCTGGGGATTGCAAGCAGGGCAGTGGCTGGATCTTGGAATGTGGGGAGAGGAATCTTGTGTAAGGAGGTGTGCGGCGCGGGCCCGGGGGGCCGGGGGGGGGGGGAGGTTTGGCGCGCTGCAAAGGTGGGAGGCAGCCAGGTTGTGAAGAGGTTGAAATGCCCGCCAAGGGAATCTGTATTTGCTCCCCAAATATTGAATCGGGCCGTGACATGATCAGAACTGTGCTTTAGACAAATTTCTTTGGCAGCTGTGTGGAGGCTGCGCTGCAGGGGATGGCCTAGAGAAGGAGTGAGACCCGAGGTCGGCAGACCAGCTATTTGCTAGGCCAGACGTGAGGCATCCGAAGAGGGTGGAGGCCCCCCTGGGAGAAGAAAAGGGAACAGATGTAGGGAGTGGGGTGGAATCCTCAACCGTGACAACTGATCAATACAGCTGGGAATGAAAATGGGAATGAGACCCCTTGACGCCCTTCAAATGCCCCCTCCTTCAGACTCCCTTTGCCAACTCCCGCAGAGAATCCATCACCTTGTATGTATTCTGGTGTTCTGTATTCGTTTTCGGAGAAGGCGCAGGGAGGAAACCTAGCTTAGGGACTGGAGAGCAGATCTTGGCGTCTGCAAGAACCAGGTTCAGGTCTGGCTTCTGGCGCATCCTTCATTCACTCTCGCTGGGGCTCCTCACAGCCCGGAAGTCACAGGTGTGCTCAAACAAAATCAGCCTTTAGTGTTTTACCTGTGAAAACTTTGTTTCCCTCCAGTAGAAAGTAACAAGTGAAACACTCTCGTTTTTGTTTCGGTGCCTGGCCCAGTGAATGCCTGGCTCCTAAACCCTTAATTAGTGTTTAGTAATTAACTAATTAAAGCCAAAGAAACCCAATCCCCCTTCCCAGGAACAGGGAATTTCCAATACTCCAAGGCTGTTGTTAGTTTATCCCTTCTCAGCCCCTCCACAGCCCCCAACCTTCTCCTCTCTAGACTAAGCTCCTTCAACTTCACCTCTGTAACCTGGACTCATGACCCTTCCCGGTCTTGGTTGGCCTTCTCTGGACACATTCATGGGGCTCTCATCTGAGCCTCCTCCTCTTGGTGGGGTCCGAACAAGTTAGAGGAGAGTTGGAGGGCCACCTCTCTACGCCCAGACCAGTCTCTCTCAGCGAAGCCCAAGTTGGCATGAGGTTTTTGTTGGCTATAGCACCGAAGAAATGATTCCTGGTTAGGTTTGTGACCCTTTTGGCCTCCCCCCCCCCCCCCCACAGGTGAACACCAGCAGTTATGAAGGCCAGGCTGACGCAGAGCTAGAGAAGGGAAGATAAAAATTAAATAATCCCTGCCCTCAAGGAGTTTCTATTCTGCAGAGAGGAGGACAATCAAGCTATTGGGGAGAGGGGAGCCTCCCCTGACTTGTACTGGGAAGGTTGATTCTTAGAACCCAATTGAAACAGACCCATAAACTGAAAACAAAGTGCTTAGCACCCTGGAGGGCATTAGTGGCCTAAGTGGGAAATCCCCCACCTTCTCACTCTGCAGGCCCCACCTTCCAGGAGCTCTCAGTTTCCTCATCTGAGAAGTGGCAATAATAATCCTTGTACTGCATCCCTCATGAAAGTGATGGCCATTCCCCAGCAGCCCTGGTTAGTTCGGTGGCTAATAGAGTGCTAAGAACCCCCACTGTGGGTCAGTTTATAAACTACTCTGACCTAACTGGAGGTGTTCTAATTAGGCACGATGGAGGGGTGCTTCCAGCCTGGGAGGGGCCTTGGAGAGCCCCCTCTTTTTATAGAAAAGGAGACACAGTAACACAGGGAATGAGAAGCAAAGCCCATTCACCACAGCCTTTTGTGTAAAGGTGCCCCCAAGACCCCCAGGAATTCTTTGGCCTCTCTGGGAGGTAGGCCCTGAAAACCTCATCCCGTGGAGGCCAAGGGGTCTCCTTCCACCCTGTACCAAACCCAGCCTGTTTTCTCTTGAGAGTTCTAGAGATGTTTTCTTATTTGCTTATCTTAACTTGGGAGTCTGAGGGCTGGAGGTGGGGGGGGGGTAAGGGTAGGAGGGGGACCTTGGGGAGAAAGAGCATTTTAAAAACACAGAACACAAAACAATTCTTTTATTTCAAATACAATGAACCAGGAAACGGTAAATTCACTGCTTCCTGAGTTCCAGACACTTCTCCTGGGGCTGCTTCCTGTCTCAGTCTCTCCCCCCCCCCCCTTCTTTTTTCTCTCCAGTAAACAAGAGACTGAAAACCCGGAGAAATGAAACAAATGCTGGGGGTTCCTGGCAGAATCTGAGCCTGAAGGCCTCAGATAAACACTCCTGAGATGACCTCAGTCAGAGGGCAAACACAGGCGACTCAGGGGCTCTCTTGGGCAGTTTGCTGTGTCAGGCCAGGGCCCTCCAGGTCTTGGGGGGGGAGGGGAATGGAGTATTCTCCCCACTTCACAGAGGAGGAAACTGAGACACAGAGAGAAGACACTTGTTCCTTACAGAGTAAGCTCCACAATGCCAGGCTTTTCTAAGACATTCCATCTCCCCACCTAATCTGTTGCTCATGCCTGGAATGCCTTCCCTCCTCAGAATTCATAATCCCAAACTTCCTTCCAGGCTCAGCTCAGGGACCTTTCCAGGTCCCCATCCCTAACCACCTTAGGATCCCTCTGGCCTTCCCCGAGTTACCTGGAGCACTTTTGTGTTGAGCTTTGATCTCACTCAAGTGGGATATAAGCTCAAGGTATCTCACTTTTGTTTCTGTTTCCTTATCTCCTACAAACTGGGTGACTAGCATGTAATAGGTGCCTAATAAGTGCTTTGCGAATTGAATTTGACTAATTATATTACCACTACCACTGCAGCTGCTGCTGCTGGTGATAGAAGCAGGATGTCTTTCTTAGCCGCTAGAGAACTGACTGCAAAGCCTTGAAGACCTGGGTTCAGAGTCTCATCTCTAAGCAATCCCGACTGTGATCCTGGACAAGTCACATAAACTCTCAGTTCTCCAGGTCAGAGATGTCAAATAGCTTGGCCACCATGGCCCACAACAAGATTGAACCAGGTTAAAATGCAACTGGGAAATATTCAACAGCATAAGTAAAATTCAATAAAACACAGATGACACTAATTTCAAAGCAAAGTCAATGCTGCCCGCAGAGATCCTCATCTATGGACTGACTGCATCTCTAAGTCTCTAAGACTGTGCATCTTAGAGAAGGGACCAACCTGCATTAGTAAGGGGAGTTTCCTCTGCCAGTGAAATCCCAGGTCCAAGCCATCTTGCTCATAAAAAGAGCAATGAGGTGGCAGTCTAATTCAGCTTCCAAAAGTCGTCATTTTGCCCACCTGTGCAAGAGGAGAGCAGTGACAGTGAAGGTGTAAGCTGGAGAGTGGCTTGTCCCAAACCCATGGGAAGTGGCCAGATCAGGCAGGCTAGGTCACGGTTGTCACTGACAGTTCGTCCAGGGCCAGAGCTACCTCCCAGCATCCCGTGTGGTGGGCAGTGACCCTGCTCCCTCAGACTGGACTCCCAGGGACCAGGCAAGGGCAGAGAGAAACCTTTGCACCATTTGAACAGGGTATGGAAGCATGAGCATGGTGTCCCCTGGGCCGCTGGGTCACCGCCCGCCAGGGTTCTATGCCCTCCAGGGCAGCCTGAAGTCCCTGCCCTGCCAGGCTGGACACATTCTCTGGGACGCCTGCGCCCTCTAGCGGCAGCCTTCATGGTTGGAGTGGAGGGTTGGAATTCTGACCCTGCTGGAGTTGGACACCTTCAGGAGGGAAGGAGAAGGGAAAAGACCAAGTATTTATCAAGCACCTACTGTATGCCAAGCCCTGGGCTAAGCACTTTACAAATATGATCTCATTTGAGCCTCACAACAGCCCTGGGATGTGGGGGCTGCTTTGATTCCCATTTTACAGATGAAGAAACCGAGGCAGACTGAGGTTAAGTGACTTGCCCAGGGTGACTAGGCAGTGTCTGAGGCAGGATTTGAACTCTGGTCTTCCTGACTATCCAACATATCCATTACTACACTGCTCCACCTAGCTGCCTCAGCTATTTCTATTGTGAAGGGGCCTCCATAGTGAAAACCTGCCGTTCATTAGATTCAGTCAATGTCAGAGAAGGCAGCCTGTCATAGTGGGGTGAAAATGGCCTGTCTTCAAAGCCCACTTCTGAGCTGACTGGCTGTAGGGCTGTGGGCAAGTCACGTGCCTTCTCTGAGGGTCATGTGACTTATCCACAAAGTGGATGGACTTAGTAGTTAATGTCTAAAGTGCTTAGCTCTCAGAGCTATTGATGAGAGCTCAGATGATATCATGAGAGGAGAGAAAGGAAAGGAGAGGAGGGAGAGAGACAGAGACAGGCAAACAGAGAGAGATAGAGATAGAGGAGGAAGGAAGAGAGATGGGGAGAGAGGAGAGGGAGAGACAGAGACAGAAGAGAGGAGGGAGAGAGAAGAAGAAGCAGCAGAAGAAGAAGAGGAGGAGGAGGACAGGGGAGGGGAGAGAAGAGAGACAGAGAGGGAGAAAGGAGAGAAGAGAGAGGGGTAAGGCAGGGAGAGAGAGGAGAGAGTGATGATGGGGGAGGGGGCAGGGGAGAGAGCAGGCTCTGCCCTGGGTCCTGCCAGGGGAGGAGCAGCACTTTGAAGAGATCCCCTTCCTGTCTTTGGGAGCTCACAGGTAGTTCAGGGAGAGCACCAGACACCAATGCAGAGAAGCTCCAATAGTCTTACCTCCTAAATGCCGAACAGCACCTTGTGAGGCCAGAAACAGGGAGTTCATGGTAGTGTTCTTTTTTGTAAAATAAATAATTTGTGTCAACAGCTTTGTTTTTGCATCACCTGCCTAAGATATCTTTTATAATGAATAACAAAAAGAGGAAGAAGGGGAAGGGTTGTGTAAAACCCCCAATGTATCTAAAGGGGAAGAAGATGAGTCAGAAGGCAAAGTGAGGGGAAAGGAGTACCTTCCGAGTCTAGGAAGCCTGGTATGCAAAAGCCCAGAGGTGGGAAAATGCAGTGCAGTTTGTCAGCATCCCTGAGTGCACGGGGAATCGTCACAAGGGAAAAGTCTCGAAAAGTGAGGGAGGGGCACCTGGTGGAGGAGCTGGAATGCCAGGCAGAGAAGTAGGAGTCACTGAAGCTTTTATAGCAGAGGAATGTCAGTAGATCTGGGGATAGGAAAGACTCCTCCGGCAGGAAATAAATAAGAGTTTATTAAGGACCTACTATGTGCAAGAAGTGCTATACAAATACTGTCTCGTTTGATCTGCACAATAACTCTGCAAGGTAAGTGCTATTATTATCCCCATTGGACAGTGGAGGAAACTAAGGCAGAGGTTAAGTGACTTGCCCAGGGTCACAGTTAATTTCTGAGAATGGATTCGAACTTGGATCTTCCTGCCTTCAGGAACAGTACACTAACTATTTTGCCACTTCAATGCAGGGATCAGAAGGTGGGGTCAAAGGGTCTGCACCTGACCTCCAGTCCCTTGACCCCTTGATTCTCTCCCAGGACATCTCCCCTGCACTAGCCCCTCTGACCCCCCTCTCTTCAGTCCCCAGCCCCCTCATCATATTGCCACTTATGCCCAGCCAGGCCTCAGCTTTGGGTGACTGCCATCATTCACCACCTTCACTCCTACACACGGGCTACTGAACAGAGGTGGAGAAAACCACACAGTTCTGTTGGGGGCCACACAACCTCACCTGGGCCCTCGCTGCTGCCAGGCAGGCACCGTCCCACTCTCCTCCCAGGCTCTTCCAGAGCTTCTCATCCCTCCTCAAGCCTCCCGTGGCTCCCCTCCCCCCACTCTCAGCTGAGACCCCTGCCTCATATTTTACAAAAAAATGGCGGCCATTGGCTGTGAGCTACCTCTTCTCTCCTCTTCCTCACCTTCATCACTCAGGTGCCTTGTGCTCCCTCAACCCTGTGTCCCATAATGAAGTGGCCTTCCTTCTGTCCAAGGCAGACCCCTCTACCTGCTCAGACCTGCTCAGACGATCCTCTTCCATCCCATCTCCTCCAGCAGACTGCCCCCCACTCATCCCCCTCTCTCACTTGTCTTCAGTTTCTCCCTCACTACTGGCTCCTTCCCTCCTGCCCAGAGACATGCCTGAGTCTCCCCAATCCTGAAAACCCCTCCCTTGATCTTTCTATCCCACTAACTCCTCTGTCCTTTGAAGCCCAATTCCTCAAAAAGGCCATCTACACTAGCTTCCTCATCTCTCTCCTCTTACTCTCTTCTTAACCCCTTAACTCCTTCTTAACCACAGTCTGGCTTCTGACCTCATCTTTCCACCAAAACTGGTCTCTCCAGAGTTACCAATGATCTGTCCTTTCATTGCCATATCCAATAACCTTTTCTCAGTCCTCATGCTCTCTCCCCTGATTCCCTCTTCTCTCTCTGTTTTCGGGACACCCTCTCTCCAGGTTCTCTTCCTCCCTCTCTGGCCAATCCTTCTCTGGAGCTTCTCTAGATCACACCCTCTAACCATGGGTGTCCCTCAGGGGTCTGTCCTGGACCCTCTGCTCTTCTCCCTTTAGACTATTTCCCTTGGTGATCTTATCAGCCACCATGAATGTAACTACCATCTCTATGCTGATGATTCTCAGATTTTCTGCCCTAATCTCTCAGTTGATCTTCAATTTCTCATCACCAACCACCTTTCATGTATCTCTAGCTGGATGTCCAGTACACACCTCAAACTCAACATGTGTGGGGCAGCTATGTGGCACAGTGGATAGAGCTCCAGCCTTGGAGTCAGGAGGACCTGAGTTCAAATCTGGCCTCAGACACTTGACACTTACTAGCTGTGTGACACTGGGAAAGTCACTTAACCCTGATTGCCTCACGAAAAAAAAATAATAAAAAAAAATAAACTCAACATGTACAAAGCAGAACTCATGCTCTTTCCCCTTAAGACCTCCCCTGCACCCCTCCTACTTTCCCTATCACTGTCAAGGGCACCACCTTCCTCCCAGCCCCAGGGTCATCCTGGACTCCCTACTGTCTATTACCCCCCAGATCCAATATGGTGCCAAGGCCTGTTGACTTCACCTTAGAAACATTCCCCCAATATTCCCCCATCTGTCCTCTACGTGCTGCCAACCTGGTGCAAATTCTCATCACCTCATATCTGGACTACTGCATTAACCTGCTAGGGTTCTGCCTGCCTCGCCCCTCCCCACTACAATCTGTCCTCCACTCAGTCACTGAAGTGATTTTCCTAAAGTGTAGGTCCCATTATATTGGATCAAATCCGAAATGCTCAAAGCCCTTCACAGCCTAGCCCCTTCCTTCCCAGTCTCCTTCCACTTTGTTCCTCTACACGTACTCTCCTATCCACTGACCCTGTTGTCTTGGCTTTCCTCAGACAAGACCCTCCATCTTTGGGCATTCTCTCAGTCTGTCCCCTGTGCCTGGAATTCTTTCCCTTCTCTGCCCTGATCACTGACCTTCCTGGCTTCCTTTATGTCCCAACTAAAACTCCATCTTTTACTGGAAGCCTTTCTTAACCACACTTAATTCCAATACCTTCCTTCTGTTAATTATTCCCTCTTTATCCTATACATAACTTGCCTTGTATGTATCTGTTTGCATATTGTCTCCCCCATGAAAGTTCCTTAAGGGCAGGAACCGGCAAACCAGAGACAGGAAGAGCAGGCTAGAGAGCATTAAAATAATGAAGTCAGGTGAGAATGAGAGCCTCTGACTCTCACCAGCCGGTTAGCCTGAAGAGATTCAAGGAGGAGGAAGAGGACCTCTTGTACATAAATATGTACAAACATATTTATAGCGGCCCTTTTTGTGGTGGGAAAGACCTGGAAACTAAGGGTCTGTCCAGCAGGGTGGAAAGACTGATTAAATTGTGGTGTGTATGTGCTGTAGAAATGATGCAGGAGAGGGTTTCAGAGAAAACTCAGAAGATTTGTATGAACTGATACAGAGTCACACAAGCAGGATTAGGAGAAGTGTGTCTAGAGGACTCTGTAGGGATGAGGAAGCCTGCTGACCCTTCCTGGCTGAGCAATGAAATAGAAGAGGGTCATTGAAGCCTTTTAAAAATGCCCAGAAGAGAATGGAAGGAAGTAATGAAAAGACACAGAGGAGCAGGCCAGCTCAGGAAGTCACACATTGAATTTATTATGAAGTTGTGTGCAGTTTGTATAGCAAATTTATATTTTATACTTAAAAGGAAAGCCAGCTATATGTCCTATAGATGCCTGGTTCCTTGCATAATGCTTTTTTTCTCTTCTACTTTGTATATGGAGATGCCCATTTATTTAGGATCTGTTAAGTTTAGAATAAAAAAAACTTGAAGGGTGGGAGCCTCTGTCTGAATGAGGATAGTAGGAGCAGGGAGGAAAGCACAAATGGGAGAGATGTGAAGAGGCAGGATTGATGGGATCCATGAGGGTGAGGGAAGAATCCAAGATAACCCCATGGTTATAGGGACCTGACTGAGAGGAGAAAACACTTGCCCAAAGTCTCCCAGCTAATAGGACTTAGAACTGAGGTCCCAGCCCAGGCCTTCTCATTCCAAGTGAGGCCATGATGCCTTTGGGCTAAATGTATGGCTTGTCCTTCTAGCCCTGGTCTGGTTTGGGTTAGCTGCCTCTGAACGCCCTTCTAACTTTGGGATCCTGGGATAAAACACATCCCTCCACCCCTACCACCGAAAACATTTCTGTAAGGCTCAAAGGGTCATGTAGACATGAAGTCCTTTGACCTTCCCCATAACCCAGAGAAGGCAGGATCACCACCATTTTACATGTAACACTCTTTAAACCTAGGGACAATATTATAGTGGCACCTCCATCTGACACCAGCCCTGTGTCTGTAGATGAATCACTTCTCTGAATCTCAGTTTTATCTCTTTCTTTATCTAAAAGATTTATTTTATCTAAAGGGGAGGAAAAGGAAGAGGGAAAGAGAAACTCAAGACCACTAGGACAAAATCCCATCCCCAACACAATGCTCTGGCTACGCCAGGGAACCTGTTCTAATAAGTTTTGATGACAGAAAGATGGCACCTCACTGCCCCCCCCCCCCCAAACACACACTCACCGTGTCTGGCTTCCAAGCCCATCATTCCACTGAAACTTCTCAGCTCCAAGAAGTTTCTTGGCTGGTGGATCCATTGGTTTGTATGCAATCCACATGTTCCTTGGGGTGGGATTTGAATGCAGGCCTCTTATTCTATTTTTTCATTAATTTTTTTTTATTAATTTTAAACTTAAATATAAAATGAGAAAAGAAAAAAACCTTTCCATGTACACAGCAGAACATGAGAGAATTCAATATAAAACAATAAATAAATTTCCATTTCAAGAAAACCTATGTAGTAAATACTACATATTGCTTTCAAAGCTACCCAGCTTTTCTATGCTTCCTTTTGTTTTTTTTTTGTTCTCTGATGTGTACTTTTTATTTTATTTTTTTCTCTCCCTCCCCATCCCCACCCCAGCCCTAGAGAAGGCTACAATTAAACATGAATATATATACATATATATCTACAAATATACATATACCCACATATATACATAGCCACACATACACATATATGTAAGACTATGCTGTGCATATTTCCCCTTGTCATCTCTTTCTCTGGAGGTGGATAGCACCTTCCTTCATAGATTCAAGTCTTTATGTTTTTCTAAATGAACCAACTTATCATTTCTTATGTCACAGTAGTATTCCATCACAATTAAATACCAAGCTTATTTAGCTATTCCCCAAATGAAGGGCATCTATCATTTTAGCCAGTCTGACTGGTGTAAAATGATACCTCAAAGTTATTTTAATTCGCACTTCTCTAATCAATAATGATTTGGAGCATTTTTTTATACGATAATATATAGCTTTGATTTCTTCATCAAAAAACTGCCTGTTCATATCCCTTAACCATTTATCAATTGGGGTATGACTTGTATTCTTAGAAATTTGACAAAGTTTCTTATATATTTGAGAAATGAGATTTAAATAATATTGAATAATATTGGTGGCACACTGTAGTTTCCCTATTTTTATCTTTTAATTAAATCTATTTTAGCTTTAATTTTGTCTGAGATCGTGACTACCATCTCTGCTTTTTTTTACATGATTAATTTTACTTCAGACCTTTATCTTAACTCTGTGTGCATCTCATTTTTAATGGATTTCCTGAAAGCAACATATTGTTGAATTCAGATTTCTAATCCATCCTCAGATCCATTTTCATTTTATGGGCAAATTCATCCCATTCACATTCTAAGCTATACTTACTTACTGCACATTTCCCTCCCTGCTATTTTCTCCTCACTGTCCTTCTTGCCCCTATTTATCCTATCCTTCCTCACTGGTCTAATTTACTTCTACCCAAGATTTTGCTCTTCTATTCCTTAATATACTCACCTTGCTAAAAGTCCCTCCTTTATCCTCTCTCCCCACCCTCTACCTTAAACTACCTATATTTCTAAAAGTTTTTCCCTTATCTCCTCCCCTCCTAACTCTTAATCTACACACCCTTCTAAATATCCCTCTCTTAGCCTATCCCCTCTCCCTTTTATTTCTTTCTAAATGTAGAAGATTTTTATACTCTTCTAGATGTATATGTTGTTCCCTCTTTAACCCATTTCTGATGAGAGTAAGGTTCCTGTACTACTAGCCCTCCATCTCCAATTTTTCTTCTATATCAGTTCTTCCTTTCATGCCTCATTTGTATGAGATAATTACTTCTTTTTATGTCTCCCTACACAGTTTTAAATTTTAGAATCACCCCAT
Organism: Vombatus ursinus; assembly: GCF_900497805.2. Classification (NCBI taxonomy): domain Eukaryota; kingdom Metazoa; phylum Chordata; class Mammalia; order Diprotodontia; family Vombatidae; genus Vombatus; species Vombatus ursinus. The sequence goes on along the minus strand of NW_020950758.1, from coordinate 8,379,159 downwards.
CATACACAGCTTAGTACAAGCCTTTCTTTCAAACTACTCAAATAATGACGACAGTCACAAGAGTACTGATGACATTTTCACATGTAAGAAGTAAACAATTTGACCTTATTGAGTCCCTTATAATTGTTCTTTAATGTTTACCTTCTATTTCTCCTGGACCTTACATGTCAAATTTTCCATTAAGTTCTACACTTTTTGTCACAAATACCTGAAAGTCTTTCAGTTCATTAAATGTCCATTTTGGGGGTGGGGTGGGGGGTGAGTTCAGGATTATATGTAACTTTGCTGGGTAAATTATCCTTGGTCATAACCCCAGCTCTTTTGCTTTACAAAATATAGTGTTCTAAGACCTACAGTCCTTCAACATACTTGCTGCTAGGTCTTGTATAATCCTTATTGTAGCTCCTTGATATTTACATTTTTTTTCTTCTAGTTGTTAGCAATATTTTCTCCTTAACCTGGGAGCTTTGAAACTTGGTTATGATATTCATATAAGTTTTCCTCCTGGGATTTCTTTCAGGTGCTGATTGGTGGATTTTTTCTATTTTTGCTTTACATTCTTGTTCTAGAACTTCAGGGCCATTTCCCTTAATAATTTATTGTAATATTGTATCAAGATTCTTTTTCTGATCATAACTTTCAGGTGTTCTGACTATTCTTATATTGTCTCTCCTCGATCTGCTTTCCAAATCTGATAAGGTGTTTCACATTGTCTTCTATTTTTTCATTCTTTTGATTTTGTTTTATTATTTCTTCTTATAATGTAATTAGTTTGCCCAATTCTACTTTTCAAGGAATTATTTTCTTCCTTGAGTTTTTGATTCTCTATTTCCAGCTGGCTGACTTTCTTTTCATAATTTTCTTGATTTTCTTGAATTGCTCTTTTTTCCCCCTAATTTTTCCTCAATCTCTCTCAATTGCTTTTTAAAGTTTTGGGTTTTTTTGAAGTTCTTCCAAGAATTCTTGTTGGGCTTGTGACCATTTGGCGTTGAAAAAGGAGTGGCTTTCTTAGCTTCACAGTCTTCCTTTGAATATGAACCCAGATCTTCTCTATCCCCATAGTTGCTATCTGTGGTTGGATTCTTTTTCCTTTGCTTACTCATTTTAATTTTGTTTTATTTATTTTTAGCAGATTATTATTATAATCAAATTCTAGTCCCAAGGTGTGGGGAATGATGCCCCAGGCCTCAAGTCCTTCTTACTGTAATTTTCTAAGTTCTGTCCTGGGGCCCAACCTTAGGCACTCTTCTCTAACCCTAAGCCAGGGCCAGGGCCCCCAGCCACGCTGTCCTGCAAATGATCTTGCACCCTGCGGTCCCCCTGGTGGCTGCAAACTACAGCTGTCCTCTCTGCCCTGGTGCTGAAACCAGGGACTCTGCTCTCCTGCAAGCTCACGGCCAGCGAGGTGTCCAGCCCTCTGCTCCTGCACTTGTCAGCATGGGCTAGCTCCTTCTCCCCTGAAGCTGTAGCCTCGGACAGTGTCGGATCAGTATAACTGTTCTTGCAGTCCCTAGACAGTGGGCTTCAATCTTCTCCTGCTCGGCCATCCGACCCCCACACTGTCCATGAGGCGAGAGCTCCTGAGGTTGAGGCTGCCTCTCCACCCCCACTGCCCCCAGGGATTGTTGTTTGTTGATTCTGCAGAGTTGGCCTGGAGGCATTTGCACCTCTGTCCCTGGAGGCCATCTTTCCTGGGGTCTTCTCAAGTGGTCTTAGGAGGGCAACTGCTTTACCCCAGTTTGTGTTTATTTCTGCTGCTCTACAGTCACTTTGAGGCAAAGTGCCATCCTTTTGCGGGGCGGGGGGAGGGGGAATTAGGAGAGCCTGACATTTTCTGACCTACTCTGTCATCTTCCCAGAATCCCAGGACCTCTGATTCTAGAACCAGAAGTCTTCCCACTCTACCACGCTGTCATCTCCCACTGAGGAGACCATGCCAGATCCCACATTTGGCACTTGGCTTTCTGCCTCTGTGTCCCCTCTGCCAGGTATACTTTCTTCTCGGGCCACCTGTTAAGAGTCCTTAGCTGTCTTCAAGGTTCATCTCAGTGCCACCTCCTCTGACAAGCCTTTCCTGATTCCCCTGGTCTCCAAAGTACCTTTAGGCAGGCAAGCTGATGCCTTTACTTGTCTGTATGTGTGAGGAGGACATAAGCTCCCTGAGGTCTGGGTCCAATTTTCATGTTTGCCTTTGAACTCCATCTCCTTGAGAGGTGGCTGTCAGGCCTGAAATATCATGGTCTCTGCAAAATTAATGTTGAATATCCCCAATGGACCATGGAGAAGTGAAGGCAAACTGTGATGAAACTGAGAACAGGGAGTACCAAGGCTGTTTCAATATTAGGAAAACTATCAGCGTAATTGACCAAATCAAAACCAACAGAAATCATATGATTATCTCAATAGATGCAGAAAAAGCCTTTGACAAAATGCAGCACCCATTCCTATTAAAACCACTAGAGAGTATAGGAATAAGTGGAGCTTACCTTAAAATGGTAAGTAATATTTATCTAAAACTATCAGCAAGCATTATCTGCAATGGGGATAAGCTAGAAGCCTTCCCAATACTATCAGGGATGAAGCAAGGATGCCCATTATTGCCTCTATTATTTAATATTGTACTAGAAATGTTAGCTCTAGTGATGAGAAGAAAAAGAAATTACAGGAATTAGAATAGGCAATGAGGAAACAAAGCTATCACTCTTTGCAGATGATATGATGTTATACATAGAGAATCCTAGAGAATCAACTAAAAAACTATTTGAAATGATTAACAACTTTAGCAAAGTTACAGGATACAGAATAAACTCACATAAATCCTCAGCATTTCTATAAATTACCAACAAAGTCCAGCAGCAAGAGATAGAAAGAGAAATTCCATTTAAAATAATTCTAGACAATGTAAAATACTTTGGAGTCTACCTGCCAAGACAAATCCAGGAACTACGTGAACACAACTATAAAACTTTTCACACCAATAAAGTCAGATTTAAACAATTGGAAAAATATTAATTGCTCATGGGTAGGCTGAGCCAATATAATAAAAATGACAACTCTATGTAAATTAATCTATTTATTTGGTGCCATACCAATCAAAGGATCAAAAATTATTTTATAGAGCTAGAAAAAATAACAAAATTCATCTGGAAGAACAAGAACTCAAGGATATCAAGGGAATTAATGGGGGAAAAATATGAAAGAAGGTAGTCTAGTTATACCAGATCTCAAACTGTATTACAAAGTGGTAATTATCAAAACAATCTGCTACTGGCTAAGAAATAGAGTGGTGGACCAGTGAAATTGATTAGGTACAAATTACATTGTAGTAAATGGCCATAGTAATCTAGTATATGATAAACTCAAAGATCCAAGCTTTTGGAACAAAAACATTACTTGACGAAAACTGTGGGGAAAACTGGAAAACGGTATGGCAGAAACTAGGTAAAAATCATCTCACACTGTATACCAAGATAAAGTCAAAATGGGTACTTGATTTACACATAAAGGGTGATACCATAAGTAAATTAAGAGAACATGGAATAGTTTATCTGTCAGATTTATGGGTAAGGGAAGAATTTATAACCAAAGAAGATATAGAAAGCATTACAAAATGTTAAATAGATAATTTTGATTAAATAACATTTAAAAGTTTTTGCACAAACAAAACCAATACAACCAAAATTCTAAGGAAAACAGAAAACTGGGAGAAAATTTGCAACAAAGATCTCTGATAAAGGCCTCATTTCTCAAATATATAGAGAACTGAATCAAATTTATAAGAATACAAGTCATTCCCTAATTGATAGGTGGTCAAAGGATACGAACAGGCAGTTTTCAGATGAAGAAATTAAAGCCATTTATAGTCATATGAAAAAATGCTCTAAATTACTATTGATCAGAGAAATGCAAATTAAAACAGCTCTGAGGTTATCACACCACACCTATCAGAGTGGCTAATAAGACAAAAAAAAAAGAAAATGTTGAATGTTGGAGAGAATTTGGGAAAACTAGGACACTAATGCACTGTTGGTAGAGTTGTGAACTGATCCGACCATTCCCGGAGAGCAATTTGGAACTCTGGCCAAAGGGCTATAAAACTGTGTATACCCTTTGATCCATCAAAACTGCTGCTAGGTCTATATCCCAAAGACATAGAAAAGGACCTAGTTGTACAAAAATATTAAAAGCTGCCCTTTTTGAGGTGGCAAAGAATTAGACATCAAAGGGATGCCCATCAATTGAGGAATGGCTAAACAAGCTGTGATATATGATTATAATGGAATATTATTGTGCTATAGGAAATGACAAGCAGGCAGATTTCAGAAAAACCTTGGAAAGACTTACATGAACTGATGCAGAGTGAAATGAGCAGAACCAGAACACTGCACAGTAACAGCAGTGTTGTTCAATGAAGAACCGGGAATGACTTAGCTCTTCTCAGCAGAACAATGATCCAAGACAGTCCCAAAGAACTAATGATGAAGCATGCTATCTGTCTCTAGAGAAAGAACTGATATCGATTGAATACAGACTGAAGCATGCTATTTTTCACTTTCTTTCATTTTTTTCTTTTGTTTGAGTCTTCTTGTACAAAATGACTAATATGGAAATGTTTTACACAATTGCACAAGTGTAACCTATGTCTGATTGTTTACCATTAAAGGGAGGTGGGTGGGGAGGGAGGATAGAACTTGGAACTCAAAACTTTAAATTAAAATGTTAAAAAATTGGGTGGGGGCCGGGAGAGGGGGGGAAGAGTACAAGGTCTGGGTTCAAATCCTTCCTTTTAAATGTGTGACTACACCTGTGTGACCCTGGGCCTCGGTTTCCTCTTCTGTAAAACGAGAAGGTTGTGATGGGGATGGGACCTGAACCCCAAAAAGGAAAACCCCTGGACTCCCCCACCAGGCCAGATCTCTGGAGTTCGGCTGAGGCTGTAATCCTATCGACTGGCCTTTTATTGTGGCTACAGCCTCCCAGTGCTCCTGGTCACTTCCCACCCTTAACCCTATCCAGACTCCACTCTCCCTTGGCCTCCTGGTCCAGGTGGTCCAGGTCCCTGGCAGTGTTTGTCCCAGCTTCCTGGCCACTCCCATCCAGGTCCTTCTTAGACCCCTCCTGGTCGCTCCTGGATCCCTCCCACAGCCTTTCTGTACAGAAGATTCGTCCTGTCTCCATTAAGGTGCTCAGATTCTTAAGATCCGACCCACTTGCATCAGTGATACAAATGCTTAGATTCCTTAAGAGTCTGCCCAATGTGACGGACATTGTAATAAACCTTGTCTTTGGCTGAAAGAAGGCTTGGGTTGATTCCTTTGGGCAGGACCCGCATGTCATGATTTTGGGGTCCTGGCACCCCTAAACCTCAACACTTGAAATAGATGACCTCTGGAGTCCAGGATTCTATGACTATGGGCAAAAAAGGTGAGCTGGTCACAGGGAGACAGCTGGTACTCCCATCAGCTTCTGCCAATGCCAGGAGACTGGCTTTGGGAGGAAGGCTCCCAGCATGAGGGTGTGCCCCTGTGATGTATTGATGGGAGACCCCGATCCAGTCTCCCAGGATGCACAGGTGCAGATGGGCAAGACCTGGTACTCAGCAGTGCTTGTGTTCTAGCTTACCTAGTGCCTGCCTTGTACACAGTGCCTTGTACACGGTGGGTGCTAACTGAATGCTTATTGAATTGAGTTTAAGCTTCAAAGGAGGCTTAGCCTAAGAATGGTTAGGCTGGAAACCTGGAAAAGTGCCCCACTCCCACCTTATGTGGCCTAGTGACTTCAGGGTAGGGGTTGGGGGTCTGGAGACCTCACTTCTAGTCTTGCCTCTGCCACTAACTTGCTGTGTAACCTTGGGCAGTCCCCTCCCCCTCCAAGGCCCTTGCTTGTTTAGAAATTCTCAGGTTCAGCTAAGGTCAGGCTGCTGGGGAAGCTGGGAGGAGACACAAGCCATGGGCAGCAGATAAGTGTGGTTAATGAGTAACCTCATGGGAAAGAACCAGAGAGGGTGGGTGACAGGTGAAGGGGGCAGGGAGGGGTGGGCTCTCTCTGGTGCAGTCATTTATAGGTAACCACATCTTCCTATGTAGGCAGAAGGAAGCTGGTGACCAAGGAGAGGGGAGGAGGTTCAGTGTTAATGACACGTCCAGATGAAGTCATTCAGGGTTGGAGTGAGTCGGAGATGAATTTTGGACTTGAGGCTGCCTGGGTTCATCTTCTTTTGTCCACTTATAAGACTTATGTTGATTATATTCGAGTGGTGGATGATTAGGGGCTGGAGACTGGAAGACAGAGTGCCTCCTTCTCATTCCCACACCAGACAGTGGATCAGAAAGGAAGGCGAATATCTATGGGAAGCGAAGAGTCAGCATCACAAGCACAGATTTAGAGCTGATAGTGAAGGGGTCAGGGGACCTGAACCCCTAAAGGAAAAAACCATGTCTGAAAGCAACCCAGTCCCTGAATTTGCCCATACATTTCCCCTTGACAAGGTATGGGCCCTGGGAAACCTCCCCCCACCCCAACTTTTCTTGAAGTTTCCCACATGGCCAAGGCTCTGTTCACCTGAGACTGCAATCCTCTCAAATGACCTTTCATTGTGGTCTATACCCAAACCTCCAATTCTGTTACCTCTAACTTAGCCTGGCCCCTCCTTCCTCGTCTGGATGGCCCCAGGTCACTTGTACGTCCCAGTCACCCCAGCCTACTGTCCACTCCCATCCAGAAATTCCCATAGTCTTTCTGTATATGTGTCCATCTTGTCCCCATTAAATCACTCAGATTCCCTAGGAGTCTGGCCAATAGTGAAGATTCTTAAAATCACGCCCACTCTGACCTGTGTTCTAATAATCCTTGTCTTTGGCTGAAAGAAGGCTTGGGTTGAATTCCTTTGAAGCAGGACCTGCATCTCTATTTCAGGGTCCAGTGATAAGGATGGGATCTAGACCCCAAAAAGGAAAAACCCTGGACTTTCCCACAAGGCCAAATCTCTGGCTTTTGCCTGAGGCTATAATCCCATCAAATGGCCTTTTATTGTGGCTACATCCAATCTCTGCTAACCCTTAACCTAGCCTGGGCCTCTATTGCTTTAGCTCCCTGTGGCCCCTGGCCATTTCCCACACTTAATCTTAGCTAGGCTCCATTGTCCAGGTCCCAGGAGTCCTGTTCACCCCAGCTTACTGGCCACTCCCATTCAGATCTTCCTTAGACCCCTCCTCCAGTCACCCCAAACTACTTGGCCACTCCTAGATCCCTCCCACAGTCTTTCTGTATATAAGGTCTATCTTGTCTCCGTTAAGGTGCTTAGATTCTTAAAATCTAGCCACTGCTCATATTCTTATAATCTAGCCACTAGCTTACTAATGTTCAGACTGCTTAAGAGTCTGCCCAATATGACAGATGTTCTAATAAACCTTGTCTTTGGCTGAAAGAAGGCTTGGGTTGAATTCTTTCAGGCAGGATCCGCATGTTGTGAATTGGGGCCCCAGCATCCCAAACCCCTAACCAGCACCCCTCAACCTCAACATCCTTACATTTTGGGCTTCCCAGCACCCCAAACCGCAACAGAAGGAGCCTTGGAGGCCATTAAATCCAACTCTTCTCACTTTATAGATGAAAAAAATAGTCTAGGAAAGTCTAAGGAAAAATTACTAGCCCAAGACCTCACAGCTAATAAGGCAAGATTTGAACTCAGGTCTTCCTAAGTGTAGAGCTTTGTCCTCTACAGCACCTAGGACCCAAGATGTGAGCACTTGCAGAAAAACCAAGCTGCTTGGACTCACAGGAACCTGCATCTCTACGGACAGATCACTTGGAACATTCTTAGAGAAGGAGATGACTGTTAGGACCAGCATTTTACTCATCTACATTCTTGACTCTCAGTCCAGGGAACCAAATTCCTGCTGGCAGGTGGAACCTCCCAGGGAAAATCCACTTAGCACTTGCATGGAGCTGCCTTCGTATGGGAAATAGGAAGGAACAGGTGGGTATACAACCCTCCTCAGGTTGTCCTGCCCCTATGTAAAAGTTTCCTACTGATTCCTCATTGGTGGAGGTGATGGCCTAGGCTTTGAGACATTCTACCAGGAGAGCTCTCCCCGTACATTGTAAGTAAGCTCCACGAGGGCAGGGCCTGCTTCATTTTTGTTGGTTTGTTTTCTTGTCTGGATAGCCCTAAGGTGAGCACAGGGCCTGGCCCCTGGCAGCTGCTAAATAAATATTAGCTGAATTGAATGTTTGTTTCATGAGGTCCTTGACAAGCTAGAACTTTGGGCCAAATCAAACAAGAAAAAAATGTCAGAGAGATAAATGTGAAGTCTAACATTTGGGTCCAAAAAGTCAACTCCAGTGGTATAAAGAAGGATTGTTAGCCAGACAGTCATGTGTGCTCAAAAAATCTGGGGGACTTGGGGAACTACCCTAGAAGCTCAGGAGATACCCATAGTGCAATATGGAAGCTGAAAAGTCCATGGGATCTTGGAGTGTGTCAGAGAGAGTAGGGAGGCGGAAGTCCCACTGGCCTCCAGTCTAGCCACAGCTGGCGATTGTTTTCAGTTTTGGACCCACAGGTTAGAAAGGAGGTCACTAAAGCTCAGAAGAGGGTGCCTGGGATGGGGGGGACCTTGGGTTAGTGATGATGAGTCAGGATGAGCTGAAGGAACTGTAAGCTCTTTGAGGGCAGAGATTATTTCACTTTTGGTCTCAGTACACCTAGTTCCTGGAACCATATTAAGCACTGAGTGAAGCTTATTGATTGAAATTGGAATGTTCAGGCCACAGGAGAGAAGACTGGGGGGCACAGTGCAATCTCTAAGTATTTCAGGGGCTGTTGTACAGCAAACACCTAAGGCTGGTTTGACTTGGCCTCAAAGTATAGGATAGCACAGTGCAAAGGACCCAGGGCTCTGGAGTTGGAGGGCCTGGGTTCAAATCTTGCCTCTAACACTGTATGTGACTTTGGGCAAGTCAACTGACCATCCTCAGCCTCAGTTTCTTCCTCAGTAAAGTTATGGGACTGGACTAGATTTCCTCCAAGTTCTCTTCCACCTCAACATCAATGATCTTATGTTTCAAATCAAAGGAAAGGGAAGCTGGAGAGAGGTAAAGTTTGGCTGCCTGTAAGGAGAAACTTGCTAATGATGAGAAATATCTAAAATGGGAATAGACTGCTTTGGGAGGGAGTGGCGCAACTCTGCTAGGCCCCTGTACCCAGTGATTGACCCAGCTGGTTGGAAGGACCCCAGGCAGGTGCTGTCTGTCCATCCAGTACGCATGTCTGCCTGTCATGCTCAACACTCAACACCCTCCACACTGGAAGGTGGCATTGGTGACCATCATCCAGCTTCCTGTGCCCCGGGAGGCCATTCACTCCTTTATGGGTGGCCTCATTGCTTTACTCTTCTGCCACCTCCTCCATGTTTCCCTTTCCCTCACTCCCCTTTCAGTTTAGCAACTCTAGTAAATCGATACTGACACTGCTCCTGGAAATAGGGTATCAATCCGCTCCCCTATGGCTCCATTCACCATCTCTGTGACTTTCCAAAAAGGGCAACATGGAGGTGTCAGCCTGGACTCCTCACTCTCTCTCACCCCTCCCCCATCCAATATGGTGCCAAGGCCTGTTAATTTCACCTCTGTAGCATCTCTCAAATATGACCCCTTCTCTCCTCTGACCCTCTGATACAGACCTTCATCACTTCATGCCTGGACTATTGCAACAGCTCTTGAGGCTGCCTGCCTCAGCTCTCTCCAAAAGTGATTTTCCTAAAGTGCAGGCCTGATCACATCATCCCAACACATACCCAAAACCCTGTTGAATAAACTCCAGTGGCTCCCTATTACCTCCAAGATCAAATATAAAATCTTTTAAAGCCCTTCATAACCTGGACCCTGCCTTCCCTTCTTCTCTTCTTATACCTTACCCCTTCCCCACTACTCTGAGCTCCAGGGACACTGGCCTTCCTGCCAATCTCCGAACATGACACCCATCTCCTGAATCATCTTCCCTGCCCTCCCTTCTCATCTCTGCCTCCTGGCTTCCCTGGTCTCCTCCAAGTCTCATCCAAACTCCCATCTTCCACAAGAAGCCTTTCCCAATCCCTCTTAAGTCTAGGGCCTTCCTTCTGTTGACTAGCTCCAATTTATCCTTGTTTGTACACAGCTATCTGCATGTTGTCTCCCTGTTAGATTATAAGCTCCTTGAGGCAGGGATTGATTTGTTTTATTTTTTCTTTTCCTTTCTTTGTATCCCCAGTGCTTAACACAGAGTGAAGACATTAAGTGCTTAATAAATGCTTGTTGACTTGGGATCTATGCAGATGACTCCTAAGTCTCTCTGTCCAACCTGGGTCTTTCTTCCTAAGCTGGTAGACCATCACTGTAAGATGATAGGACATTAGATCTGGAGGTATGGTGAAGGCTAGGGAGCACTGTGCTCCCCCTTTCTTGACCTGACTCATGTCATTCTAGAATAAGCTGCCATTTTGGTATTCAATGGGTAGTCACATTCACCTGGATGGTTTCCTTTCTTTTTCCTCAGTTTGTGGAGAACACATTAGTGCTATGGGAACTCAACCAGTAGTACCAGACAGCCCTGCCCCTGTCCCCCTCCTCCTCAGGAGAGATTCAGCCAGCTTTGCTCTAAGTACCTGACCAATGGGCATTAGGACAGGGGTCCCAGAGCCCATGTGCTATGGGGAGTGAGGGAGTGAAGGAGCATTTGGTAGGAAGTCACTATAATGCAATAAAAGAAGAAAATATAGAAAACCATAAATGCAACATTTAAAATATATATATTGAAGAGAGCAGAAGTAAGTTCAAAAGGGAATGAGCAGGGAAGTTTTGTTGACAACATTTAATATGTACATACACATACACACAAACCCCAACCAAATGATACGTAACCAAAGTTCACCATTTCATGTACAGCCTTCTTTTCTATTCTTTGTATATTGAACTTTCTGTGTTCACTAAGTTCACGATAAAAAATAGAAATATTAAGTCAAGAGACATGGCAAGATAGGAAGAGTGACCCAGTGACCATCAGTCCACATTCTTCACGGTTGGAGCCACTTCTAGGAAAAGCTGAAGTTGTGCTGTGGCCTCCTGCAAGAGTCGGGGCTGGGATCTGAAGTAAATGATGGGGAAATACACCACGATGCCACTGAGCATGAACAGGAAGACGTAAAGGAATTCCATCTGTGGTTGGTCAATGATGGGCGCCAGGACCAGGTAGATGGAGGCCAGCAGCACAATGATTGGGATGATGATGGGGACCTTCAGAGGAAGACGACACCGACTACTGGTCATTCCAGCCCCTCCCAGCCCCCATTTCATAGACGTGGAAACTGAGGGCTAGAGCTGGAAACAGGGAGCAGAGTAGATGTCCTGCCTGATGTCCTTTCTCTTCATCCAATGGCTTTCAAAGGCTTCTTTCTAACACTACTTCTGGGAATTTCCATCGATTGTATTTTACCTTTACTAACGACCCAATAGATCTCACAAGAGACAAAGAGTCTAAAATGGACCCTGGAACTTCCTTTTCTTCACAGATGAAGACTGAATTGTAATCTCTAGAGTGGTGGGTGCTGCAGGCTGGGCGCTTCCTCTCCCTCTCGAATCAGGAAAGGTAGGAGGAGAGGAAGGGGAGGGGATCAGAGAAGAAAGCCCTTCCCTGATCTAACCCAGGCTGATGAGAAAGGATGGCAGCCAGCTGCCTTGCTCATCCCTAGGGTTAACCCAGAGCTCAGCTCCTGGCCCATAGCAGGTGCTTAATAAATGTTTGTTGATTGACTGTTGGATTGACTTTGAGGTTCATCGGTCACAGGAGTTTTCCCCAAAATAACTGCTCCACCATCTATCTTGCTGACCTCAGGTTTCTCCTGACCCCAAGGTCAGCCTGCTTCCCATCATGCCTGGCTGATCACAGGTCTCTAAGGTCTAGTCCAACTCTAGACTCTATGGACAGCTATGGCTGCAGACCCCAGTAGCCCATACCACAGAAGCTGGACCAGTTCTGGCTTCTGGGCTAGTGAAATCTCAGCAGAGCTGGAGGCTCTCCCACCTGAGTTCTTCCTTTTGCCTGCTCAGTCCCTTCCCTGGGCTCACACCCTGTTCCTTTCTGGTGAGCTCTAAGACCTGTCACCCCCAAGACAGAAGGCATCAGGAGATACCACCAAGTTGACGGCTATCAACCAAATGGGATGGAGCAAGAGGTTGATGCAAACAAAAGGGTCCTCAATTCCATCCCCCTTCTCCCACTGGTGAGCTCTTCTGGAACCTCCGTTTTGAGGAAGACCAGCCATCTTTCATTCCTCTCCTTCTCTGCTTCTGACTGGCTGGACTTCCCCACAAGGTCTCCACCCCAGCACTTCCTTCTTCTGCCCCATTAGGAGGTAAGCTTCTTGGGGGCAGGGTCTGTTTGTCTTTTTACTTGTATCCTCAATGGCTGGCACATGGTAAGTGTTGACTCAATTTACCTTGTATGATCTTGGCAAGTCTTCCTTCTTAACTTTCAGATAAAGGAGGCAGCTGATGGTAGATCCATGAATCATCCACAATATAAAGCTAAGAGAGAACATGCTAGCTTATTCCCTGCCTTGAGTAAGGGCCACAGTCAGGGAGGGAGGGAGCTAGGGCTGGCCATGTGCCAGGGGCAGCCCCTGACTGATTCCAAGGCCATTTCTCCTGCAGCCAACCCCCCTAGAGGAGGGGAAGGAGGCAGCCATCTTTAGGGCCGTGGAGTCGGGGAGACCTGGGCTTGGCACTTGCTGAGTTCGGTGACCCTACCCTAGGCGAGACTCTTCACCTCCCTTCCCTCCACTAGAGACCCGGGATAATACTAGGTCCTTCTCCAGGATTGCTGGGAGGGTCAAGTGAGATAACATGTGTGAAGGGCTTTTGGGAATAGTAAATCACCACAGAAATGTAGCAGCTGCCGCCTCTGCCTCTGTTGGGACGGTCAGCAGCAACAGCAGAGGCTACCCCAGCAGCCAGTCAGCTCCTCAAAGCCACCGCCGCCCCCCCCCACTGAAATAACTGGGAATCTCCCCCTCCTTGTTCCTGGAAAACTCCTCAGTACAGACAGCTCAGGATTGTATTCAGTCTTTTGACTAGTGCTCATGACTCACCTTGAGCTCAGAGTGCACTAAAACCTAAAGATCTTTTTTAGAGAAACCACTGTGTCACAGGCTGCCTGCCATCTTGGAATGAGGTTGATTTTTGGAACCCAAGAGTCAAACATTTAGCCTTATATTTGCTAACCTGACTCCTCTTAAGAAAGACATGTTGGCCATCCTAAAATGAGAAGTCGGTTGATTTTCTCTCCTCTCTGACCCCCAGCCCAGTGGCAGGGGACGGAGGCAGCACTCTGGGTGTCAGAGTCCTGTGGCCAAATCTCCAGCGTTCCAAGACTTTGGATCAGTCCTCTCCCTTCTGTCCTGCTCTGTCGGGGAGACGTGTCCCTAGAGCTCCTCCCACTTTGCCTTCTCACCCTCTCCTCCTCCCCACCCCCACCCTACCCTCATGGTCTCAGCAGTAGCAGGAGCTTTGCCCTTGCCTGCAAAAGTTGACAATGCTGCTGAAGTTTCCAGGGATGATCATGATCAGAGCCACTGCCGACGTGAACGTCAGAGCTGGAGAAGGGGTGAGATACTGGACGTGGGCCATGGACAGGATACCTGGCTGAGGTGAAGAAGGTGGTTAAGCACTGGCAGGGACCTTCTGGGAGGACAGTCACAGGGGATGGAGGCTTCCTCTTGGCCAGCACAGAAACTCCTGAGCCAGTCCTGACTCAGAGGATACGGGTGGGGGCCAGCCTGGGCAGTGAGTGCCTTCTCCCCCCAGCCCCAGCTGGAGCAGCAGGGCCTGGAGAAGGGAGCTTGCGGCAGGGGCAGGAAGAAGCCCCATGAGCCAAATGGTGTGGCCCTTCCTTACCATATGCCCCTCCCTGGCCGCAACGTAGCACACTCGGCTCCCGCTGAAAAACGCTCCGTTTACTGACCCGAATGTTGAGAGAGCCACTGACAGGGGCACCAGCCAGGCCCAACCTCCCAGCATTTGATTCCTAGAAAACACAAAGGGCAAGAAAATAAATGTGCATGGATTTGCACATTTATTCCTTCTCTTTCCCTGATTTGCTCTCTACTCAAGCAAACCATAATCCTGCTGGGGGGAGGGCCTGTTCTGGATCTTCAGATCCTTTTAAGCAGCTGGGACAGAGCCGGCCTATTGTAGCTGTGGCTGTTGAGTTGTTTCAGGTGTGTCTGATTCTTCATGACCCCATTTGAGATTTTCTTGGCAGAGATACTGAAGTGGTTTGCCTCCTCCTTCTCAGCTCATTTTACAGATGGGGAAACTGAGGCAGAAAGGGTGACGTGACTCAGCCAGGGTCACACAGCTAGGAAGTGTCTGAGGCCAGATTTGAACTCAGAAAGAGGAGTCTTCCTGACTTCAGGGCTGGTGCTCTATTGTAGGACCAGAGAAATACTTCAAGGCAGGGGCCGAAAGTGGCTGGGGAGCCAAGGGCTAGGGACCATTTTCCTGAAGACTTTCCTCACAAGTCTGTGAAGGAGGGAACGCCGGGATTACTGTTGCCATCGAAGGAGGGGTAAACTGAGGTTGAGAGGTGTCCGAGGCCAGAGCTGACTCCCTCCCCAGCAGGCTGGCATACGGGAGCCACAAGAGGACAGGTGCACGGACGCTAAGGGGAACTAGCGGGGAGAAGGACTGGAGGTTGGAGAACGGGAGGAGAGGATGGCCAGCCCCAGGACCAGGGGTCCTGGGTTCCGATCCTACCTTGGCCACTCGCCAGCCAAGTAATCCAGGGCTACTCACTTTCCTTCTCACAGGTGGCTGAGCATGACATTTTCCTAGTCTATACTTGGGATTCTATACAAGGAGAAGGTCCTGAGAAAGAACCCTGGGGGTCATGTTGGGACAGTGAAGGCATTTGCCTCTCACTTTTTAAGTAGGAAAGAGGGTTTTCCTTCTCTGGACTCAGTTTCTACCTCTGAAAAGTGGGAACAATGGTGCTTGGGCTTTGTCCACACTCAAACACTATAGGGACTTCAGGTTATCCTTTCTGCCCAACCCTGGAGTTTTCCCCCAAGGGACACCCTGTGGCTGCTGCTCACCCCCAGGTGACTGCCAGAGCGCTGGAGCCCCGGATGTCACTGGGACTCATGACCACCATGTAGCTCAGGTTCACGAGTATGTAGAGGACAGTGACCAGGGGGATGGAGATCACTACAGCCCTCACCAGGTTCTTCTGCAGAGGGAAACACAAAAAGGGACTCAGGTGCCCTCCTCCCGCTCCCCACCCCCATGCTGGATTCTCAATATTTAAGCATTTTCTTCTGTTGCTGCCAGGGGAAAAGCACCTAGTCCCGGTACTAAGGGTGGACAGAGATGATAGGCCATGGCCCCTGCCTGCCCTGGGGGGCTTAGGATCCAGGTATGCAGATACATTCAAGAACAGGGAACTAGCAATATGAGCGGGGGACCAGCCTGAGCCTTCAGAAAGGGCTGAGTGAGGGTATCTCACTTGGGGATCTTTGTGAGATGAGGTGGGGGGAGGAGGAGGAGGAGGAGGAAGAAGGAGAAGAAAATAAAGAAGAGGAGGAAGGAAGAAGAGGAAAGAAGGGGAGGGGGAGGAGGTGGTGGAGGAGGAGAAAAGGAAGAAGAAGAAAAGAAAGAAAGAAGAAGAGGAAGAAGGAAGAGGAAGGGAGGAATTTTAATATTTCTATAATACCTTTAGACCTGCAAAACCTTGGCCTCTCCTGGGCAAGGAGAGCTGCAGCTTCCAGGAAGGAGCTTGGGCTCTTTCTAGCCCCTCATCTGGAGGGTGGCCATCAGTTCTGGGCTCTACCGTTTAGAAAGGACACTGATCAGCCCTGTCCAGCAGAGGGTAGCCAGGCTGGGGAGGGCCCCAGAGTCCAGCTGGGCAGCGGCTGGAGGAATGGAAGAGAGTCAGCCTGGGAAGACATGTGTGGGATACAGTGAGTGGGCACAGCTGTCCTCAGGCACTTGCAGGCTCTCCTGCTGAAGGAGATTAGCCTGGCTCTACTTGCAGGACTGGGAGCCTTTCTATGGAAGATGCAGAGGCCATTTGAGGCCACAGGTCAAAAAAGAGACCCCTGACCACGAGAGTCGCCCCAAAGTAGAATGGGCTACTGGGGTGTGCTGGCGGCTCCCTCTCCCGTCCTCAAAAGTGCTGAGCCTAGGCTTGAAAACCTTTTGTCCAGAAAGTCAGAGTGGGGATTCCTCCCCCCCATCCTCCTTCCTTATTTTCATACTCCCTTCTTCTTTCTTTCCTTCCTTCCTTCCTTTCTCCTTCCCTCCCTTCCTCCTCCCCTCCTTCCTTCTCTCCTTCCTCCTTCCCTCCTTCATTCCCTCCCTCTTCTTCTTTCTTTCCTTCCTTCCTTTTCTCTTCCTCCTCTCCTTCCTTCCTACCTTATTTCCACCCTCCCTCTCTTCTTTCTTTCCTTCTTTCCTTCCCTTCCTTCCTCCTTCCCTCTTCCCTCCTTTCCTCCTTTCCTCCTTCCTTCCCTGATTTCTTCCTTCTTTCTTTCCTTTCTTTTCTCCTTCCCTCTCTTCCCTCCTTCCTTCCTTATTTACACCCTCCCTCCATTCTTCCTTCTTTCTTTCCTTCCTTACTTCTCCCTCCTTTCTTTCTTCCTAATTTCTTCCTTCCCTCCTTCCTTCTTTCCTTTTTTCCTTCCCTTCTTTCTTTCCTTCCTTCTTTCTTTTCTCCTTCCCTCCCTCCCTCCCTCCCTCCCTCCCTTCCTTCCTGTTTAAGCTGGACTAAATGGAGGCCATAGGATCAGATGTCAGGGTCACCTCCAGTTGTCAGATTCTGTGATTCTGTAAGAGCTGCTCATAGTGATGGGAGTGTGGAAACAGCATCAGGGCCTCCATTGTGCTCTATAAAGTAAGATTGTTAGGCCAGCCCTTTCTCTCCCATAGCAGCATGCTGCAGCTCACAGTGAGGGGTATTTGACCAAAGCTCATAGAGTTGAATTAAGCCTTAGACTTTTAGCACAGTGGATCCTTGGGGACTTTCTAACCTGCCTCAATGACCCTCAGGGCTATCAGCTCTCAGCTCTGCTCAGGACGGAGAACAGGGCCCAGGGCCTTGTGTGTGTGTGTGTGTGTGTGGAGGGGGGATGTGCTGGAAGGGGATGTGAGTCCATCTAAAGGCTGACAGCCCTGGATTTGGGGCAGTGTCAGATAGAGGGAAGAGGAAGGGCAGGGGAGAAGAAAGGAAAGGGAAAGAGAAGGGGGAAAGAGAGGAGGAGAAGAAGAGGAAGGGATGCTGGACAGGACAGGAACTATAAGGGCAAGGTGTGTATTGGGGTCAGCTGGTACCTGCTTGAGAGAGCCAATTGTTAAAATTTCAGTACAAGCATTTACACCTTGGAAACTGGCAAACACAATAAATCAGGTCTTGCTTTCTTGTTGCATTCTTGTCTAAACTTAAGGAAGTGATCAGGGAAATGGGAATAATGCAGATGAAACTTTAAAAATCTGTCTGGGATGCATTTTGTTCCCTTTGGAGAGCCGGTAGTTAAACATTTACCAACACACAGTCGGGTAAAGGTGTGGTTACAGAAAATAGTAAGATAAATCAGTTAATAAAAAGGCAATTATTAAATGTTCAGCGCTTGTGATAGATAGGCAAGTAAATAAATACGAGCCAATGCTGCAGTTGTGGGAACGAAGGACCAGTTTCCACTTCACAGCTGAGTGGAGCTCTGGATTCCTAAAGGTAAAGGTGAGAAGAGGTCGGCTGGCCTGCCCAGAGCTCTCTGGGTGGTTAACCACTTTCTTAGTTCAGGGGAATTTAGGGGAGTCCCCGGGACAGCCAAAAGCCCAGAACCAAGGTTTGACAGCAGCCCCTCCGTGGCAGCCCTGGGGCCCATGAGGGATGGGGGAGGCGAGTGAGGCGATGTCCCTGAAGGCCTGTCTCCCCTCTTTCCCCCCATGAAAGTCACTGTCTTCATCGAAGCCTCTGAGTTAAGGGGTGAAGGTCTGGTTCCAGGTGAGGTGTGCTTGGTAATGTGTCTCTCCCTGGGGAAACCCTGCCCCTGCCCAGGGCTCCTGGGTCATCCTTACCTGTCAGGCCCCCCGGGATAAGGTCATAATAACAACAGCACAATAATAGCGCATCCCCCCTGCCTGCCCCAAGCCTTCTCATGCATGGTCCTCACCACAACCCTATGAGATGGGTTCTGAAAGTATCAGTGTTCCAATTCATCGAAGAGGAAACTGAGGCCTGGAGAGAGGAAGAGGCTGGTCCCAGGGCCCATGCTAGTGAGCCTCGGAATCCCCAGGGCCCCCGTGGCAGCTCTGTCTCCCCAGCAGGCTCCCCAGGCTCAGCCTTAGCCTCTACCCAGCCAGCTGCTGCCCTGGCAGTCACATCCCCCAGTGGAGCATGGGAGGCCCATAGGGCTGGGTCCCTCCCACCCAGCCTCCAGCCCTGCTCTAGAGGGCCTTATGGGAGCTGGCAGGAAGCAGGGGCCCCTTCCTCATTGTTGGCCCTCCTGCTGCCCTACTCAGCACTCCTAGGGCTTCAGTTACAGAGGCAGCCTTGGGGAAGGGCCCCCCAACCTGCAGGGCAGAAACTCTCCCTCCCTCCCAGTCCTCCCCTCCTCCTTCCCCCTCCTGGGTTCTCCTGGCCCACTGCTTGGCTGGCTTTTTAAAATGAGTTGGCATTTGGAGTTGGAAAGGGCTTTGCCTCAGAGACAAACTGCCAGCTCCTCAGCCTGCCCTCCAGAGCCCTCCACGCCTTCCCAGCCTCTCCTGACTCTTCTCTCTTCTCCTGAATGCTCCAGACCAAACCGCTGTTGGCCAGCCCGTTTCCTCCTCTCCTCTCCCCACCGTGCCCACTGGCACAGACTGTCCTCCCATGGGTGATATGATCCCTTCTCATCTCTCTGTTGTTGCGATCATCTTCCAGGCTGCACCCCAGGCTCTGCCCCTTTGTTTAGGATGAGGGCTCCTAGAGCCTCGATGGCCCTGAGCGTTTAGCACTGTGCCCAGCAGTCCTCAGTGCTTGTTGACCGACTGACTGATCTCTGGGGGAGCTGCAAGGGAGCAAGCGGTCCCTCCTCCCCTTGTCCTAGAGCCCCGCCCCCACCCTGTAGCCTCTTTATCTGTACACATGCTGGGTCCCCCCCAGGACACTGTGGGCTCTCCCTGGAGTAAGAGAGCCTGCCATTTTGATGAAGGTAAGCTGGGGGAGACAGAAGGGTGGGGGAGCTTGTGGGAGGCCCGCATCGGAAGCCCTGGGAGCTGGGGGCCCCTGGTCAAAGCTTCCTCTTCTGTAAAAGGAGGGGTGTAATAGCATCTGCCTCATAGGGTTGTTATGGGGACAAGCTGAGATGACATAAAATGTTTTGCAGACTTTCAAGTGTTCCCCAAGTGCTTCCTGCTAGGATGTTTTTCACACGGTCCGGTCCGGTCCGGGCCGATGCACACAGCGGGTACTTAGATGCTGAATGGGCTCCTCCGCTATCCCCCTCAGTGCAGAGGGCTTCCTTCCCCTGGGGCTGTTGAGTTAAGTGAACGGCTTTCGGGGGGCCTCTGAGATAAGATGAGGCCACCTGTAATCCAAACAGAACAGACCACCTCCTGCCCAGCCCTGCCCCTTCTGGTGCGTGGTTCGTGGTGCCCAGTTAGGAATCGAGCCTGCGGATGTGCGATCGATAGGTGGGGAGGGAGGGAGGACACTCACGTCTGCCTTTCTGAGCTCTTCGGTCACCAGATTCAAACTGTTCCACCCACTGAAAGACCAGAGGCCCTGGTAGAAGGCGACGCTGATGCTTCCCGGCTGCTGGGTGGTGCCCGCGAAGGCGTTCCGGAGGGCGTCCCACGCACGACCCCGGACCAGGACCCAGAGCCCTCCGCCGATGATGACCAGCAGCGCCAAGACCTTGGCTACGGTGCACAGGTTCATGAGCCCAGTGGCCAGCCTCACGCTCCGGCAGTTGACCAAAGCGACGATGAGGATGCAGGCGGCGGCCGCAAACTTCACCAGCACCACCGGCATCAAGGGGCAGCCGGGGTAGAAAGGAGCCATCGCATACTCTGCGAAGGTCAATGACATGGCGGCAATCGCAGCCGGTCTGACCAGCAGGGTGGATACGTAAGTCACCAGGAAGGCGGGGAGGGACCCGAAGGTCCTGAGGATATAGATGTAGTCTCCTCCGGACTCCGTGATCAGTGTGCCCAGCTCCGCATAGCTCAGCGCTCCCAGGGTGGCCAGGAGACCGCAGGCTGCCCCCGGGGCTGCCCATGTGGTAGAGCACACGCTGAGGATTCATGAAGATCCCGGCGCCGATCATGCAGCCTGCGATCAGCGACACGGAGCTGGCCAGTCCCAGCTCCCTCCGAAGCCGCAGCTTGGCGGGCTCCGCATCCCTGGGAAATGGCGGCCTTTCCTGCTCTTCCCCCATTGTCTCTGAGCCGCTGCCAACAGGTGCTGTGGGCAGCGAGGAGCAGGGACCGAGACTGAGTCGGGACCGAGTTAATGATTACACCTGGAGTTTGGCCGACAGGACGAAGGGCCCTGAACCAGCGGGTGAAGAGACCCAACTACCTCTAGAGGCAGAGCACCCTTGACTTCACTTGGGACAGGGCAGTCCAGGGCAAGACGCCAGGCGTTTGGAGTCAGGGAACTGAATGCGAATCTGGCCTCTGCTCTTTGCTATCAACCAACAGCACCTACTTGTTTATTTAGTGCCAGGCACTATGCCAAGCCCTGGGGATGCAAAGAGAAGCAGACAGTCCCTGCCCTCAGGGAGCTTACAGTCAAATGGGGGAGACAGCATGAAACAAATACATACCGACAAGCTATATCCAGTAAAAAATAGGGAGTAATTAGCAGAGGGAAGGCGCTAGAATGAAGAGGGGGTGGGAAGACTTACTGTAGAAGGCGGGATTTTAGCTGGGACTTAAAGGAAGCCAGGGAGGTCAGGAGTCAGAACTCGGAGGGAGAGTGATCCAGGCCTGGGAGGCAGAGAGAATGCTGGAGCCCAGAGATGGAGGGGCTTGTTCATGGGACAGCCGGGAGGTCAGGGGGGGCACTGGATTGAAGAGCTCCTTCGGGGAGTAAAGTGTGAGAAGACTGGAAGCGGAGGGGGGGTGTTAGGAAGGGCTTTGACGCTGAATGGGATTTCGCTTTTGCTCCCCGAGGCCATAGGAAGCCAGTGCGGTTTATTGAGAAGGGCAGTGACATGGTCAGACCTGTGCTTTAGGGAAATCACTTTGGTGGCTGGAGGATGGACCGAGTAGGGGGAGACCCAGGACAGGCAGGACCACCACCTCCCCCGGAAGCTATTGCCACGATCCAGGTGTGAGGTGATGGGGTCTGCACCAGGGTGGGGGCAGCGTCAAAGGAGACAAGCTGTAGAGGTGCATCTCCTGGCCTCCTTCTGCCTCAGTTTCCTGCTTTTTAAAATTAGGGGATTGGCCCAGATCAGGAGTCTCAACCTTTTTGTGTTCTGTATCCCACTCTGGCGAAGCCTACAGATCCCTTCTCAAAACCTTTCTTGGTTGCCCACAAAGGGAAGGAAACAGCTAACTTTCAGTTGGACCTTAGTGAAACTAAAGATATAATTTTTTTCCCATCCAAGTTCATGGACCCCTTGAAATCTGCCCATGAACCCCAGGTTAAGGACTCTTGGACTAGTACTATCTAACCCTGATCCCTTTGCCTGCTGAGCTGGAACCAGGAAGTCTAGCACCTGGGGCAAATTTAGAATGGGCAGGGAGGAGAAGGGGTGCAATCTGAAGTGTTAGCCAAGGGATAATTGTGATGAGGCTGGGAGGTCCAGGTACACTTGACCCCAACGAAGATCCCTGACCCTGGAGGCTCTGGGCTCCCTTGGAGCAGTTTGGGGCCAAAGGAGAAAATGGCAGGGAAGGAAGGAGTAATATGGAAAGAGAGTCCTTGGGGAGGGGGGAGAAGCCTGGCACTCAGGTGGAGGCAGACCCTCTGCTGGGATACCATAAGCCCCTTAGAGCTGTAAGCAAGGGAAAGAAGTCCCATCACTGCAGAATCCCATCTGGGGGGGGCCCGGCCACCTTATGGGTTGACTCACACAGTCAGGACCCAGAATGTGACAGGAGGCAGGGACGGCCATGGCCACCCACACCTGAACAAGATTTCTTTCTTCTTCACCCCTGGCAAGTAGTGATCCATCCTCTGCCTGAAGACCTCTGGAAGGTGGACCCCACGTATAGTGGGAAAAGCCTGGAGTCAGAGGACATGGGTTCAAATCCTCCCCCTCTGATGGCCAAGTCTCTTAAGTGCCTCAGGCCTCATTGTCCTCCTCCATAATACGCAGGAGTTTGCCTCAGTGACCCTTCCAGCTCAGCCTTCTGACCCAGGCAGCCCATTTCCTTCAGGAGAGAAGGTTAGAAAGCTTTTTTTTTTTTAATCTGCCTATTCATAATTCTACCCCTGAGGCCAAAGGGAGCCCCCCTTCAGCTGGATGCCGAGTCTCCTTGCTGTTACCCAACCCCAAGGCCTTGGGTCTCCTGCCTGGACATTCCTAGCTCTTGCAAGCCAACTGGGAAGATGGAGTAAATTGAGCAAAACAAGCCCACATGCATTCCTTAAGTGCCTTCTCGTACTTAGCCTGGCTGAGGGGAGCTGAATCATCTTTCAGTCTGTCTCCAGACACCTAGCACCTCCCAAGGAGATAACAGATTGGTGGGAGCAGGGCTGGGACGCAAGCAGCTCTGAAATGAGGGAAGAGGAGACAAGTGTGGCCAAGGGGTCAGAGGAGGGTGACACCTTGGGCAGGCATTGCTGGCATGGGGGCTGGTGAGGACAAAGGCCCAGAGATGGGAGAGGGTAGGAAGAGATGGGAAGGAAGCAGCTGGTCGGGACGGCTTCTGGAGGAGCTGCCAGAACTTCATGGGGCCCTGCGGATGAAGCCTGCACCTTGCCTCAAATCTCACCTTGGATGTTTCCTGGCTGTGGAATCAGTTAGCCTCTCTGGGGAGCAGTGCCAGGAGTGAGATTTCAGGGTGAGCATCGGCACCTTGGAAACCAACCAACTCATAAGTTGGGGCTGGGCTGATTGTCAGGTGGATTGTCTAGACTTAAGAAGGTGTGAAATCGGATTAAATTTAGGGTGCGTCCTGCTTGCTCTTTTTTCCTTTGGAGAGCTGGTTGTTAAACATTTGCCTGTACACCCTTATTAGTTATGCTTTCTATAAAATGAGGATACCCAACTTTGTGAGATTGCTATGAGTCCCAAGTGAGAAAATGCATGTAAAGGGCTTTGCAAACTTCCAGACGGAAGGAGGGGATACACACTTGTATAGTCCCCCACTGTGTGCCAGGCACTGGGCTAAGTGCTTCACAAATATCAACGCATTTAATCCTGACAACAGCCCTGGGAGGTAGATTTGACAGAGGAGGAAACTGAGGCAGGCTTGCTGCACAGCTGGGAAATATCTGAGGCTGGATTTGCACTCATCTTCCCACCCCCTCAATGCCTCTGGTGGAATAATTGAAATTATCTCTAATAAAAAGAGATTTTAAACAAGACATTCTGAAACTCTTGTCGTCATCTTTTTTGATTATTACTCAAACCTTTTAGCGGTTCGATGCTGTGTTATCTTCACGTTTAGCTCACAGAATCCAGACTGGGCAGGCGCCTGGGGGGGCCATCTGTTTCTTCAGACCAGTGCCTGAACAGATGGTCCTTAAACGATTTCATGTAAGTGGCCATCCATGAAAGCCCATTGCAAACCTTCAGGCCAGCCTAAATGTTGGTTTATTGGTATGACGATCATACAGTCTTTGCTTGAAGACCTCTTGTGACAGGGAGCTCACTACTTCCTGAGACAGTCTCGCTTGGTTTCTAGGCCGTTCTTCCTTTGATTCAGGTGGAATCTCCTCTTTTGGGTGGAGGGGGGTGGGGGTGGGAAGGGTGGAGTGCACTTTTCTATTTTGTTGTGAAGTGGAAAGAACAGCTGTTTTGGAGACAGAGGACCTGAGTCCTGGGTCTGACCAGTTTTAATTGAGAGCGGTCCTGTAGATCCGGAGCTCCTTGAGGGCAGGGACTAATTTGCCTTTCTCTGTACCCGTATCCCTGGCACACAATAGGCGCTCAATCAATGCTGACCTTGGGCCAGTAAGACGCAGAAAGCACCAACATCCCAAGGTTGTTGTGAGAAAATGTTTGATGAGCCTCGAAGAATTTTAGAAATGTAAATCATCAGCATTAGTTCTGGCTTCTGGGGTGCAATGGAAAAAGTTTGATTGACTCCTGAATTCGTTGTTGCCCTCCAGTCCTGTCTGACTCTTGACAGATGAGGAAACTGAGGCAAATAAGGGCCAGTCACTTGCCCAGGGTCACCCAGTCAGGGTCTGAAGCCAGATTTGAACTCGAGAAGATGAACCTTCCTGATTGCTGTCAGGTTATCCACTGCTCCATCTGCTGGCCCTAGGATAGTTGTGAACACTGCCTCATCCACAGCTAGGAATCTGAGAAGCGGAAGACTCAGAGCTCGACCCCGGGTCTCTCGGCTCCCAGCCCTGGGCTACCGCCACTGCACTAGTCGCCTCCTCCGCAGATGGAGGTTTGCGCTGCGCCTTCCCTGCGGCTGTCCTCAAATGCTATGGGAAGACGCCCCCTGGAGGCTCCGTGCTGCCCCAGTCTCCACCTTGCAGTGTTTCTGGTGCACTCCAGTCCATTCCCACGCTGCGCGAGGAGTGAGGGTCTGCAGATCCACTTGGCCTTTATTTTCATGCCTTGCTTCAGCACCATCCTCATTCCTGCCAAACTGGTCTGGGTGACTCCCCTGCGGGCTCCCCCTCTTTAACGATACAGCCTGTCAAGGAGCCACCCCTCCCCGTTTGCAATCGTGTCCCTGCAAGCAGCCGAGCCCGAGGGTGGCGTGGCTATTACCACAGAACTGCGCAGAGGTGCCTTGTGATTGGCCAAGAGGCAGACACAGTCGGTAGTGAATTAATTACCGGGTCTGGAGAGGCTCATTTCCTGGAGAAGTTAAAGCATAGGGCATCATCTTGCCAGCCTTAAGCTGGGTGTCTCTCCCGCATATTTTTAAGCCTGGGACATGATTTTCCTCTAAGAATGGAAGAGAGAGACCGACTGATGGGATGAAAAGGAGCTCAGGCCATTAAAATCAAAGGGACCTGTAAATGACAAGACCAGATTTGGAGTCAGCTCACCCTGCTCCTCGGTTCTGGCTACCTTTGTGACTTTGGGCAAATCCCTTCCTTTCTGTGGGCCTCAGTTTTCTCATCCAGACAATGGGAGGGTGGATGAGAGCATCCCTTTCAGTTCTAAACTCTAATATGCTCTTTCGCATATACTATGAAATATACTATTTCATAAATTCCAAGAAGTTACATCCCCACTGATAATGTACAACACACAACAGGCTGCAGCCTTGCTATCCAAGACATCTGTTGGATGTTAGAGAAGAATGAGAAAAGTGTTTACTTTAGAGAAATCCATCTATTGCCAATGGTGTTAATATAATCTCTTTATTTTTTTTTAAAGTGAGGGAATGCAAGACTTTTTTCAATTCCAGAGCTGTTAGCCATGAGCTATTTAGGTTGAGATCTATAAAGCCCCTCCTCCCACCTGGAGGGACAGTCAAGCCAAAGCTACATTGACTGGTCTGGAAAGGAGAGGGTGGCTCAGAAGTGCCCTGTGAGTCACTGGCCACCAGGCCAACAAAGGGCAGAAGTCACAAAGGCTTGAGATCGGCGGCAGCACAAAGGACTTCTCAACACTGGTGGTCTTCAGAGCCTGGCCAACCACTTGTTGAGGGTATTTGTGGAGTTCTTGGTCAGATGTGGGTTGGAATAAATTGCCAGGAGGGGCAGCTAGGTGGCGAAGTGGATAGAGCTCCGGTCTTGGAGTCAGGAGGACCTGAGTTCAAATGTGGCCTCAGACACTTGACACTTACTAGCTGTGTGACCCTGGGCAAGTCACTTAACCTCAGTTGCTCATTAAAAAAAAAAAAAGGAATAAATTGCCAGGGAGGTTACAGTGGGGCTATTAGCACTAATTCATGTTTGGTCTGTAACTTGGTCAAAGATATTGGACAAAGCCACCAAGCTCCCTATCTTGTGCTCTCAGATCTCTAAAGAAAGGATTCTTGTTTGGAGAGGACATGGCATCAAGTGATGGAATACCCCACAGCGAAATCCACAATCACTCCACTCCAAAGAGTTTGGCCTGGCCATCCACACAGGACACCCCAAGTGGACAAAGAACATGAGTTACCCAGACTATTCTATGGTGGACATACAGCCCATTGAGTCAGTGTGTCTTGGACGGATGCTGTGGGTGCATAGTGAGTTGGGCCCAGACCCAAAGAAGAATGGAAAAAGCCTGGATTGTCTTGGGGAAAGTGGGTGGTGTCATTTTTGGCTGCCCCAAGCCGCTTCCTGGCATCAAGGGTCATCTTTATAGCACTCATATTCTGGTGAAACTGCATAGCTATGAATTATGGGCAGCTGCCATCACAGCTGACTCACAGTAGCAGGTGAGGCAAAGGCTAATGAAACACACAGCATGTGACTGTTGATAATGTAAAAAATTCTGTATAATCTGTTCTCCTGGTCCTGTATGACCAGGAGCACATGAGCTGGTCACAGGACAAGATGGAGAGAGAAGAGATTTTTTTTTAAAGGTCCAGTAACTTGGGTAGCTCTTAGGTGGGGGATTCCTGGGGGGACATGGTCTTGGGTCTCAGTTTCGTCCTCTGTAGAATGACGGGGCTGCTCTAGGTGGCCTTTGTGGCCCTTCCCAGCTTTTCATCTATGCTCCTATGAGCCCACTCTTAGGAAGCACACAGCAGGAAGGGTCACAAAGGAGTTGTGGCCCACCAGGGTGGGGTGGGGTGGGGTGGGGATGGGGGTAGTGCCAAGAACCAACATCATTGAAGCCATGGGACCAGCGACATCCTGAAGGGTCCAATGGAGGTAACCAAGTGGCCATCCTTTTTGGAGACAACTGGAGTTAAGTGACTTACCCAGGGTCACACATTAGTAAGTGTCTGAGGCCAGATTTGACCTCCCTGATTTTCCTTCCACCCTGAAAGCAATGACAAAGGCTTGAAATCCCCCCAGGGACTTGGGCCCACCTCCTGTCCAGAGCCACCTTGTCCCATGATATCTGACCCCAGAGGCCTGTATTCTCTGAAACAGGCAGGCCCCACACCCGAAGAGAAGACTGGAAAGCCCTAGACGTGCAGCTGCAGGGAATCTGAGAAACCATTTAGTCCAGACTCGTAGCTGCACAGATGAGAAAATCGAGGCCCCAGGAAGCCAATCAAGTTGCCAAGGTCATGAGGATAGCAAAAACGGACTCTGAACTGAGCAACACGCCACGCATTGTCAAGAGGCACGGCTGCCGGTGACCTCCAAACGCAAGGTCATCAGTGCCCAGGCCCAAACCCTGGGTCTGGCCCAGCAGCGCCAAGGAACGTGCTTTGGGGTGGGGATAACTGCCCCGACTCCTCCATCGGGATGCGTCTAGCCGGGCTCTTGGGTTCTCTGGCCTGTCAACACAGTCATTTCTACAGCCACAGTGGAAGGGCCCAAGCGGTCTCTGGCTCTTCCTGCTGCCCTTAGACAGCCTTGAGTCGGAGAGATCCTGGTGCCCTCATGAGGACCTTCCGCAATGGCGCCCCATCTGGATGCTGGGGCTTCAATGACCTGCCTTAAGGTTGCAGCAACAACTTGAAAGTCTCTCTCCCTGCTCCATCCAAGCCACCTCCTCAGTAAAGCCTTCCCTGATTGCCTCTCATCTCACCTTCCCCTGAACTCCTACCCAGCTCTACTAGTCTACACCCCTCAATTTTCAGACTTGGTTTCAGGTTGGCTTGTATTCTCTTTTCCCAGCCCCCCTCTCTCCAGGCTTCTTACACTTTGCTTCCTCCCATGGACTCTCCCACCTATTGATACCGGCCTCCTGGCTGCTCCTTGGGCGCCCCAATCCATCCCCTCCACCCCGACCTTGGCATCAGCTAGCTGACCTTCTCTCAGGCCAGGCAAGGATGGGCTTGAACCCCAATTTAAATTTTAATTGTTAAGCCTTCTGCCCAAGTGTTTAAAATCTTTGAAAACCATTTGAGAAAGTGAAAGGACTCTAGACAAATTTTGGCCAGGGGGGTTCTTTATGTCTTTAGGAGACTGCATTAAAGCACAGAATGAGCTGGAAAAGGGATTGGCAGAAACACAGTGTGTGGCCTTCAGGGCATCTCTGAGGAGGAGTCAGCTGGGGAAGAAGGGGCAGTCTTGTTTGGGACCTTGGCCCAGTCTCCTTCCCCTTTCCCCTTTGACTTGCCCCCCTTCGACCTTCAGAGGGTCTGGAGCAGGGATTCTTCATCTCCAGGCTGGGAACTTGTTTTTTTCTTTCTTTCTTTCTTTCTTTCTTTCTTTCTTTCTTTCTTTCTTTCTTTCTTTCTTTCTTTCTTTCTTTCTTTCTTTCGGCAATTGGGGTTAAGTGACTTGTCCAGGGTCACACAGCTAGTAAGTGTCAAGTGTTTGGTCTGGGGCCGGATTTGAACTCAGGTCCTCCTGACTTCAGGGCCAGTGCTCTACTCACTGTGCCACCTAGCTGCCCCTGTATTCTCTCTCTCTTTTTTTTTGGCAATTGGGGTTAATTGACTTGTCCAGGGTCACACAGCTAGTAAGAGTCAAGTGTTTGGTCTGGGGCCGGATTTGAACTCAGGTCCTCCTGACTTCAGGGCCAGCGCTCTATCCACTGTGCCACCTAGCGGCCCCTAGGGGAATTTGCTTTTCAAAAAGTATTTTGGAACTGTATTTCAATAGAATTGGTTTCCTTTGTTCATTGTACGCATTTTATAATCCGATTTTGAGAAGGGGGCCATAGGCCTCAGCAGACAGGACTGATAGAGGCCTTGGCAAGGTGAAGGCTCTGCTCTGGGCGTTCCACTTTCCCAAAGGTAGCCTCGTTCCCGGATCATGTGGCGGCAGCATCTGCATCAGGAGCCCAGGAGCAGAGCAGAGGAGTCTGGCACCACGGGCTGGTCCTTGTGAAGGAGTTTCCTCCCTGCCAGCTGCTCGGGCCTCCCCTCTCAGGGCACCTTTCATGCACACTGTAGGCTTCATAATCAACCAACATTTATAAGCATCTACTATGTGTCAGGTTTCTGTACATATCATCTGCTCGATTAGAATGTAAGCTCCTTGGGGCAGCTAGGTGGCACAGTGGATAGAGCACTGGCTCTGGATTTAGGAGGACCTGAGTTCAAAACTGGCCTCAGACACGTAACACTTACTAGCTGTGTGACCCTGGGCAAGTCACTTAACCCCATTGCCTAGCCAAAAAAAAAAAAAAAAGTAAGCTCCTAGAGG
Source organism: Vombatus ursinus (assembly GCF_900497805.2). Classification (NCBI taxonomy): domain Eukaryota; kingdom Metazoa; phylum Chordata; class Mammalia; order Diprotodontia; family Vombatidae; genus Vombatus; species Vombatus ursinus. The sequence goes on along the minus strand of NW_020950758.1, from coordinate 8,349,785 downwards.
GCAGGGCCTGTTTCCCAGCTGACCTTGGGTGTTCAGCACCCAGCCCAGTGCCTGGCACATAGGAAATACTATATGAACGCTTGCTGAAAGTATGGTTGATCTTTCTAGCATTGTGCCTGTCCTTCCCCAGCACTGCTGATGGCTGGCTCCTCCCCTTACAGCCCTTTCCTTCTCTTCCCTGGGTGCCTCCAAGGTGCTGCAGACAGGGCACCTTAACTCTACTTCTGTCCTACCTGGGATGGGGGCTCTCTCAGGACCCCTGGGAGTGTGAGCCACAGGATCAAGAGTCTGGGACCAACCGGTGTAGGACTGTAGCTGGGACAGGTTTCCCTCCAGCTCCCGCTCTCTCTCCTCTCTGGCTCTCATCTGGGTGGCGCAGTCACACACAGAGGCATGACTATTAGAGCAGGGAGAGCCATCTGGTCTCACGGCCTCATTGTACAGAGAAGGAAACTGAGGCCTGGTGATGACAGAGCCCAACTCTTCTCTGGTTTGGGAGGCATCTTTGAGGCTGGCCCAGGGAATCAAAGCCAGCCAGCTTTGCAGCCGTTCCTGTCACTCTGGACCCAGCTCTTTCTGCCTGCCCTTTGCTGAGAGCTCCCTTGTTTGCACTCAAAAGCCTTCCAGTCAATCCCAGTCTTTCTCTGCCTGGACAGCCAAGATCAGGGTCATGCACCAAGTAGTAATACCTACCTCAGTCCTGCATGCTGGAGCTGCCCTGCTGTGGAGGGGACTCAGGACCCAGGCATCTGCCTTTCTGTTGAGTTGGAGGAGTCCTCAGAGCTTGGCTGAACCTGGGCGTGCCAGGTCTAAGGTCAGCACCCTGCAGGGCTGTCGCTGACCTTCCTTCTTTTGCCTACCCTGCCTGAAGACCTCAAACCCGTATCCCAGTGAGTGGTTTTCTTCGTCCCAGCCTCCTCTTCCTTTGGCCCTGTTCCCCTATGCCCTTTGATGTCCCACTGGGCCCTGGGATTGCCCTCGTGAAAATGAAAAGTCTAGACTCCGCCACCCATGTGACCTGAGGTAAGTCACATAATGTTTTGGGGTCTCAGATACCAATGTTTGTGCTAATCCAGCCCAAGCCCCAATGGGGGAATCTCCTCTCTCTCTTTTTAGGACTGCTCTGATCATCACATTAAGGGAATTGGAAAGAACATAGACCTCCTAAGGTGCCCAGCTCTGGGTCCCCAGCTCAGCCCTTGCTAAGAATGGGCTTGGCTGGTTTCCCGTTCTGCTCCCCTGCCTAAGAACCTTCTCTTTCCCTTCTTCCTCCTCTGTGGCCCTGGTCAGGATCCAGATCTCCGAGGCCAGAAGGGAGCAGCCTCGGTTCCCAGGGCTGGCTTCATGGGGGGACCCTAGCCTGGCTCCCCACCCTCTCTACTTTCCTGATTTCCCCTCTCTGGTCCTGATACAGCTCACCTGTAAAACCACGGGTCAGACTAGGTCCCTTCTGGCTCTGACAGCCTCTGCTTCAGTCAGAGGAGCAGTCACTGAGTGCTGTAACCGCAGAGTAAGGAGGGGCCTCAGAGCCATCCAGACCAAGCAAAGCTTCCCCCCCATTTCCCCCAAATCATTTCTATAACAGACCTGACCAGTCGTCCCCTGGTTTTGGCTTCTCTCTCCCCACTATTCCCCATCAGCCTCTAGTCCATTCCAACTAGGAATCCAGCTTAAATGGGAGCATGTAGGGTTGCTATAACAAGGGTGGGGAGAGGGATGTTTCTGTAAAAATGTCATTTCTAGGGAAGGTTGACCTAGGGCTCTCCATCTTTTGGGGAGGGCGTCAGATCTGACAGTTCTTCGTGCCTTCAGTGCCTTTCTCTCCTTCCCAGCACCTTCCAAGTCTACGTCAGCACCGATCTCTCCTCCTCACGCTCTGTCTCACCCAGCGGCTTTCCCATCTTTGTCCCTTGGAGGTCTTTTCTATCTCTTCTCTACGAGGAGCCTGGCCTGTGTCGCTGGAGTCCAAACTCGCAGCTCCTGGACGGTGAAAGGAAGCTGGTCTGTGTACGGTCTTTGCCCCTCTTTCCCCCTCGCCTCTATTTCTTCCGTTTCCATCTTTAAATGCCCTTTGGATGACTTGCCAAACGCTGGCTTTACGTCCCCTGCATCCCTGTGTTCCCTTAGGAAAGCTGCTCATGCTCTTCCACCAGCCTTTCGAAGATTGTTTAGAAAGTTTATCTTACTCATAATGATGTCTTTGTTTTGGCGTGACATTCATTTCTGAGTGGATCCCTCCCCCCCCCCCCCCCCCCCCCCCCCGTGAGTCATCTCAGGTAACAAAGATCATAAAAGAAAGAGAAAAAAGCAGGTCAGCAAGACAAATTACCAAATGACTGTGGCCACAGTACATGTAGTATTCTACACCCATCTATCTACACAGTACCTACTGGCACACAGGAGGTGCTAGACAAACACCCATTCCCTTCCCGTCCCCCAACATTCAAGGTCCCCCATCATTCTGCAATGAAGGGAGGTTCACTTAACCTGTTTGCTTCAGTTTCCTCAACTGTAAAATGGGGATAATAATAGCAGCTATCTCCCAGGATCATATATTATTTGTAAAGGGATTAGCACAGTGCCTGCCACACAGTAGGCACTTAATAACTGATTTTTCCTTCCTTCTGTTGCCCCCCACAAAAATATGCTACAAATAAATTGTTGTATATGGACTTTTTTTTGTCTTTGACCACCAAAAGATTTTACGAATGAATTTATATCTGGTGTTGCCTCCCGCTGCCACGTTTCCCCTTGTCAAGTTAGTGATGACTAAGGATTTCCTTAGGTTTGATTGCTCTGACAACTGATTTACATGGTTGAAAATGATTTAAATCATCAGAGTCTGCAGGGAAGGCCTTTCTTCTGTTCCGGTCTCTCTTTTGATCTGTAATGTGTTTGCCTGGGTCAGGAGTGACTTGCTTCATTTCCAGCCTTATCTTTGTGTCTCTGTCTCTCTCTTTTTCTGACTTTGGACTGTTTCTGATCTTTTCTCTAACAAGTCAGTAGCCTGACTGTGTGCAGACAACGGGACTCAGGAATGACTCTCAGATTAGGACCGATTTATTTCCTATCTGTTAAAATAGAATCAATTTCATTTTTGTTGACGTTATTTCATGTATTCTATGTCCAGCACCTTCTGTTTTTGTTTTTTTTTTATTCCCCCCAGTCAGTCAAAAAGCCTTTATTTAGCACCTACCATGTGTCAGGCACAGTGCTAACCAGTTAGGATACAAAAAGAGGCAAAAAACAGTCCCTGCCCTTGAAGAGCTCACAGTGTGACAGGAAGACAGGACAGAAGTGTTTACGTAAGCTACACACAAGCTACACACAGGATAGACTGCAGCTGATTCACAGAGGGAAGGCTGCTTGGAGAAGGTGGGATGTTGGCTGGGACTTGAAGGAAGCCAGGGAAGCCAGGAGGCAGAGATGAGGGAGATGCCAACCCCACTTCAGGGTGCGGAAGGAAGAGGCTTCCCGTCTGGGCTAATTGAAATGTCTTTGATTCCAGAAGGAATTCAGATCTTGTTCACGCTTTGTTCTGATTGACTGGATTAAGAAGTGTTCTCCGTGGGGTGCAGTGGGGCCGATCATTGCCTGCCCATGCTTACATCTTCATAGAAGTGAGCTCTGTCTGTCTCTCCTCTCTCTCTCTCCCTCCCCTTTCTCCCCCTCTCTCTTCACTCCCCCCCACCACCTCCTCGGGCATTTTTTCTGGCTGTTCCCTCACCTGGAATGCTCTCCCTCCGAAGCTTTGACTGCTGATTTCCCTGCTTTAAGTCCCAACGAAAATCCCATCTTCCGCTGCAAGCCTTCTCTAAACCCTCTTCATTCTGGTGCCTTTCTTCCATCTTGTTGTCGTTGAGTCATTTTTCAGTTGTCTGACTCACTGTGACACCATTTGGGGTTTTCTTGGCAAAGATACTGCAGTAGTTTGCCATGTCCTTCAGCTCATTTTACAGATGAGGAAACCGAGGCAAGCAGGGACAAGTGACTTGCCCAGGGTCACACAGCTAGTAAGTGTCTGAGGCTGGATTTCAACTCCGGAAGAAGCATTTTCCTGACTCCAGGCCCTGCCCCTCTATCCACTGCACCACCTGGCTGGGCTTCCCTCTGTTAATCATTTCCTATTTATTAGGTATAAAGCTTGATTTGTATGTATTTGCGTGTTAGATTGTAAACTCCTTGAGGGCAGGAACTGTCTTGCCTCTTTTTGAATCCCTAGAGTTTAGTACAGCACCTACCATATAGTAGGCATTTAATGTTTATGGTTGAGAAGGCTACGTATTTGAGAGAAGCCTTGGGAATAAACTGGATATGGTGGTTATGGGATAGTGACAGTTTGAAAATGACTCATAGTCTGTGAGCCTGGGAGACTGAGAAGGTGGTATTGTCTTCTACTGAACTGGGAAGGCTGGAGGTAGGGAAGGTTTGGGGGGGAAACAGTTCCATTTGGGACACATTGAATTTCAGATGTCTGCCGGCTATCTAGCTCAAGATGTCTGAAAGAAAGCTGGAGATGAGAGAGCGGAGCTCGGCACGGAGTTTGGGGCAGGAAAGGTAGATTTGACAATCATCAGCAGAGAGATGGTCACGCGCTCCATGGCAGCTAATGAGCTCACCAAGCGAAGTAGTCTAGAGGGAGAAGAGAAGCAGGCACCCTAGGGGCACCTAAGGTTAGAAGCGGGATGTGGAGGAGGATTCGGGGAGGAGCAGTCAGATCTAGGTAGAAGGAGAACCAGGAAGGAGAGAGGGGGCCCCAAAATCTAGAGAAAAGCAGGAGGTCAAGGAGAAGGCTTGAGAAAACGCCAGGGATCACAGGGCTCTCTGGAGAGAGCAAGGTTGGTGGCGGGAGAGTTGAGGTCGGAAGCCAGATGGAAAGGGGTTAAGAAGAGTGAGCAGAGGGGAGGTGGAGACGCCCTTTTTTAGTTTAGCTGCAGACAGCAGAAAAGACCTGGGATGATGGGGAGTGGGGGGATGTAAGATTTTTCAGGGGAATGCCCACCCTGGGGAAGGCAGGAGCCACTGGCAAGATTCCTACACACACCTACAGCCTGGGAGGGCCCTAGGGAGCCCTGCGGGAGGAGTGAGTGTAGCCCGCCTGGCCTGCAGCTCATCCTTGGTTCCCTCCAGGCCTGGCAGTTCAGGTTCAAGACTAATTCGAGGGTGATTGAGGTGGGCAGCATCTCCTGCCCATTCCTCAATCTCTGGCAGCAAACACTTTGTGTGGAGATCGAGGGGGCCGATTTAGCCCCATGGCCCAGAGGGTGAAAGTAAGAACAGAAGCCGAAATCTCAACGTTCAGGAGGCTGCAGTGACGTCCTGGGGTTATCGCAGGGAGGCCTTGCTGCCAGATCTCTGATGGATAGGGCCCTTGGCAGGCAGGTGCTGCTGCTCCAGCCCTCTGGGCGCTCCCAGACCCACGAGGTCTTCTCCCTGGCAATCCAAGCACCAATATCTCCGGGAAGGGTATCGCCCCTGCTTCTCCGCCCCAAAGCCCGGCTATCAGGGAGACCCCGAGAGTGTGCGCTGATTGGCCGCCTGAGCTCCTCGGAGGGGCAGTCAGATGGACCAGGGCCGCGGCTAAGCTCATGCCTTTTCCTTGCCGCACTCAAGATCCGTGTCTAATTTTCATCAGCCTCAGATATATGTATATGCTGTTCTGGTAAGAAACCCAAGACAGACCGATTCCCATCACTAACTAAGGGATGAGATACTGTTGTCCACCTAAGGCAGCCGTGTGGTGCAGTGGACAGAATGCTGGCCCTGGAGTCAGGAAGACCCGAGTTCAAGTACAGCCTCAGGCGCTGCCTAGCTGGGTGACCCTGGGCAAGTCGCTTCACCCTGTTTGCTTCAGTTTCCTCAGCTGTGAAATGGGCTAAAGAAAGACACGGCAAACCATCCCAGGATCTCTGCCAAGAAAATCCCAAATGGGGTCACAAAGAGTCGGGGGACACGACTGAACAACAGAGACACAGAGTTAGCAGCAGTCGGCTCAGTCTGGACAATAGTAACACCGACATCTGTACAGCAGATGCCACGCGCCAGGCCCTGTACCGAGTGCGAGCAGCTCCGGGAGGTGGGTACTATCGTGATCCCCCTTTTATGGAGGACGGCACTGACTTGCCCAGGGGCCTGTGGCTAGCGTCGGAGGCCGCCTTTGAATCAGGTCTGAGTCCTGTGCTCTGGCACCTACCTGCCTCCGCGAAGGTTAGGTTTTACACGTGCTCACTCATTCCATCAACCAGCAAGCACACGGCCTGCATCCAGCCCTTCCTTCCACCGTCTGTCAAGGCAGAAGTCCGGCCACCGGCGGTGTCTCCAACTGGGAGGTTACGGCCACCGGCTAATGACCAGACAGGCCACTGAAGACCTTGGTGGGGCAGGGCCCGAAGCACAAACGACTAGTTTATTTTCACTAGTCCGGTGGGCGGGCAGGCAACACACAGCGTAAAGACAGGGCAGCGAATGACAACGGAACTTTTCCTCCTAAGTTCAGTGCTTGCTCCGTCACAGCTCCATCTGTCCATGGGACATCCGCACGTGGCAGGGCACGTCTGCCCAGGGCACCCGTAGGAAGGGGCTCCTCCCAAAGCCATCGTCAAGCTCTTCTCAGGGTCTGCAACCACCCAGCTCTCCTTAAGGCCACTTAACACCCTGCCCAGGAGCTGCTGGGGGACAGGGTGGTTCTGCGGGTCAGCCTCTTCCACCACTGGCTGCAGAGTGTTGCGGTTGAGAAGCCTCTCCCTGGTAAAGGAGGCCACCCTTCTGGCAGCTCGGTCCTCCTATCAGACTCCGGGGCTGTGCGGAAGACAAACGCGGCGCTGCCTGTTTGGCCCAAGTCTGTCATCTATACATTGAGACAGAGTCATGTGAACCCAAGCATCTGTGCTGAGACAGAAAAGGCTCAAGGGCAGTGGTCGTGGTCAATGGAAAACCTGTCTTTGGCTCAAGCCATTTCTACTAACCATTTACAACTTTCAAGAAATGCCAGGCGAAAGCTCCCGTATAAAGTTCAGTTTCAGGGTTTCCACAAAACGGAATTTTAAAAGGCTGGTGTGGGGAGGCACACCCCTGGAGAGGATGCCTTCTAGGAAGACCAAGGACAAGTCCAGGCCAACCAGAGGTTCATTGTCCTCAATCGAGTCTGAAACCTAGACTTCATTAAGGGATATCTCCTTTAGTCAACAAATGGACATTCCCTCTCTAGGATTCCTTGTCACTCTCATCAAAGTTGCACCCAAGGAGATACTTCTCAACTGCACATAGTTTTCAGGGAGATCCTTTCCTTGACAGCCTTATAGTAGAACTGATTAGGTCATTGACAATAATGAGATGGAGGGGCAGCTAGGTGGCACAGTGGGCAGCGCACCGGCCCTGAAGTCAGCAGGACCCGAGTTCAAATCCGACCTCGGGACACCAACGTTTGAGACTCTGGGTGACTCCGGGCAAGGGCACCGTAACATTACTCTTGATATTTTATAAAAGGGGAAGTGGGGCCATGCTTTGCAGGCATCCAGCGCCTCAACTAAGCACCAGGGTGGTGCAGCAGATAGAGTGCGGGACCCGGAGTCTACAGGACCAGCCTCAGACCCGGCACTAGCTGTGCAACCTGGGGCGAGTCATGGTGCCTCAGTTTGCCTCAGCTTCCTCATCTGTCAAATGGGGATAAGAACACCATCTTGCAGGGTTGCGGTGACTCCGCACAGCTCCTTGCCCACAGTGAGCTCTATACAAACGTGCGCTGTTCTTCTTATGCGAGGCGATATGCGGAAGGGGGTTAGCACAGGCTGGGCACCTGGTAGGTGCTATACTAACCCCTCCTTTCTCCCCAAGGAAGGCTGGTCACACAGCAGAGCCCTCTCAGGCCCCTCCCCAGGAGCACACCTTGGAACATCGCGGCGTCCAAAGCACCAAATGGGCATTTTCCCCAAGGGGTCACAGGACGGGCCAATCACCCGGGGGCTCTAGGGGGTTCTCGGGGCCCCCCTTTTCCTACTCGGCAGGCTGCTTCACTCTTCTCAGCTGTGAAATGGGCTAAAGAAAGGTGAGTGGAGGCCTCCATCCCCTGAGAAGAGGAATGGGGTAGGGCTGCCCCCTCCCCAGAAGAGAAACTGAGGCTGGCGGAGGGAGGAGGGGGCACTGCGCTGTTCAGAGATGACCCACGTTCTCTCCCTGGATCCTCACGACCACCGGGGAGGAGAGGGCTGCTTTTCGCCCCATTTGACAGAAGGGGAAACTGAGGCAAGGCTCCCGCAGCTCGGGTGTTCCTGACCCTAGGCCCGAACTCTCTCTCCTCTCGCCCACGCGCTCTTATTTTACACGGGACGAAACCTCGGCGCGGGGCAGAGCCGGGGTTGGGGGCATTCAGGGAAGGCTTCCTGGAGGCGGCGCCGGCTACGTGCCGTCCAGCCACACGCCCCGCCACGAGCACGGGCACGGAGAGCGTTGGGAGGGGCGGGGAGAGAGTGCTGGGGAAAGGCTGGCCCACGCGGGACCAGAACAATAAGGGGC